>NW_027361870.1:790000-1262500 GCF_039654945.1 Dendrobates tinctorius
GGTCTCGCAAGGCATTACTGGGAACGCTGTGGCCCGGGAATGCAGCGCGGGACGCCGGAAGGTAAATATACCCCGATTTTTTTTTTTTTTATTTTTTTTTAGCATTTTAACATTCTATCTTTTACTATTGATGCCGCATAGGCGGCCTCAATAGTAAAAACCTGGTCACACTTGTCAAACACTATGTTTGATGAGTGTGACCAACCTGTCAATCACTTTCCAAGCGATGCTTCAAATCGCTTGGAAAGTGCTTGAATATCGCATGCGAAAATCGCGGCAAAATCGCGATCATAATCGCGGTAAAATGGCTTGGGAAAAACCGCACGATTTCTGGGAAGGAGTCCGGTTTTTAGTGAGCGTTTTAAAACGCTACGTGGGCACATAACCGCTTTTTTTCACTTAGGCTAACTCCTCCTCTGCCGTATACACCCTCGCCCCGATTGCGGGCGGAAACCAGTTTTTTGCTTAGTGTCTGTTGGAGGCACACGTTGGTCTGTCTCAAGACTGATTTTTTTTTTTTTTTTTTTTTTCTTTTTCCCCATGAAGATAAGACAGGGGCGACGGGCCTTATTGAAAGGGTCCGATCTCCCCAAACCAACAACGGGCGAGCACGTGCGAGTGTCCCTCCACGTATCCTCTCCCGCAACGGGGATTTTTTTTGGATGTTCCATTTTTTCACAATGAAGATGAGATAGGGGCGACGGATCTTATGAAAGGGTCCGATCTCCCCCCAAACCAGCAACGGGTGAGCACGTGCGAGTGTCCCTCCACGTATTCCCTCCCGCACTGTGGGACATGATGCCGGACTTAGCCCTGTCCACCCTAGGGTATTGAAGCCCTAGGCTGCACAGAGGCACAAGCGTAGTCCGTGCGGCCCCCGCTGCCCCACCAATGCTAAGGACTGCGGGGGCAAGGTGGCGTACGGTCCCTCTCCTCACCCCTGCAGGGGGCTAGATGGAGCTAGGGTGCCTGCACCATCCTTATCGAATAGGGCCCCCCTCCCCTCTACCTGAGGAACGGAGGCGGATGGCCAGGGAGGGCTCCTGTAGAGTCCGGGGATCTGGTTCCGGCGTGATTCTGGAGGTGCGTTGGTGGCCCCGCCCCCCGTGACCTGGGCAGACGCCGGAGGAAATTTAGGCCGGAACTAGGCCGCAAAGAGAAGACCGCCCCCAGGATCCTTCTTTTTCTTCCGGGGGCCAGCCTGCAGATTAAAGCGACGCCTCGCACGCTGAGGACCCGGGACACAGGACTGGGGTAATTGCTGGCCCCCCAGCCCTATGGAGAGGCCACGCTATCACGAACAAAGAGCGCCCTCCCCCGGCGGTTTTTGTCAGCACGGAGACCTGACAGGTACAACATGTCAGGAAAATCTAAGACACAAACGTTCCTATACGCTGCATGCACCTCCTGTCAGTCGGCTTTTCCGCGGGCGCAGACCAAGCGGGTATGCGAAGACTGCGAGACCGAACGCGTTCAGGAGCCCTCCCCTGCGACCGAGCCAAGGTGTACCAAGTCCCCCGGAATGGGCGTTATCACTGTCGCAATCTATGGTGTCACTTACGAGAGCAATCGAGTCCCTTCGGGCCCCAGATAGGGGCAAGGACTGTGGCTCTCCTTTCTTAGAGGGGTCCTCTACCTCACAGGAGCTTCCGGCCTGCAGGGGCCGCTCTCACTCCAGGCGGGCCATGGGAAACGAACTCACACGGCGTCTCCCGGTCCATCCGGTGCCTCGGCATCCATGAGCTCTGCTTCTCGCTCCCCGTTGCCAGCAGTCGATAACGAGCAAGGTTCGGACTACGACTCGGATATACCCCTTGACCTAGATACGCCAGGTGGTCAGGAAACGGTTGACAGTCTCATAGAAGCCGTCAACCAGACTCTGGGGATTAAGGATGATTCCACTCTGGCTGCGGGCAATAAGGTGTCATTTAAGCGTGTCAAGCGTCCCCATAGGGTATTTTGCACTCACCCTGAATTTGAGGACATAGTGCAAAGACACAGGGAACGGCCAGATAGGTGGTTCTCGGATCAGAGGGCATTCGAGGCGAAGTACCCTTTTCCCCCGGATCGCCGTAAAAAGTGGACGGAATCCCCAACGGTGGATCCACCGGTGTCATGCTTGGCTAGAAAAACTCTACTATCTGTGCCTAGTGGTTCTTCTATTAAGGATCCCACTGATAGTCTCATAGAGAACTTGGCTTGCTCAGTGTTTGAGGCATCAGGATCAGCGCACTCTCCCTTGTTCGCAGCAACGTAGGTAGCCAAGGCCATGATTTCTTGGTCAGAAACTTTGATTAGAGCCTTGCAGGACCTAGACCTACCAGCGGAAGTATCAGAAATCCCAAATCAGATAGCCATGGCGGGGGACTACTTGATTAATGCATCTTTAGATGCGGCCAACTGCACGGCACTTGCAGCCACAAATGCAATCTCCATTAGGAGAGCGCTATGGTTAATGACATGGTGGGCCTATTCAGCCTCAAAAAAGTCCTTGACAGCGCTACCATACCAGTGTGGCCCCTTGTTCAGAGAGGTTAGATCAGCTCATCTCCGACTCCACAGGAGGAAAGAGCGGCTTTCTTCCTCAGCAAAAGGCCAAACCGCCGTTTCGTCACCAGTGCATGCGCGTTTTCGGGCCTCTCGCAACCCCGGGTGGACGACAGCGGCTATTTCCGCCGCATCAGGGCGTCCCAATCACAATAGGGACCGACAGGTCTCATATAGAGCCAACCCATTGGGGAGGATGTGTGCTAACCAGGCCAGGTCAAGAGCATCCAGGTCCCAAACATCTTCAGCCAAATGAATCGGGGCATTTGTCAGGCGGCACCAGCAGGGTAGGCCGGCTGCCTACTCCGGTTTCACCACGCCTGGCTCAATTTTGCACACGACACATGGGTGAGAGAGCTGGTGTCCACAGGGTACAAGATTAGAATTTGTCAGGTACCCCCAAGACGATTTTTTTCTTCAGCGTCTTCCCAAAGTGGATACCCGGGCAAAGGCTCTACTAGAAGCCATCGATTCGCTCATCCACAACGGAGTTATCCCAGTACCGGAAAACAAGAACACGCAGGGCTTCTATTCCAGCCTGTTTGCAGCCCCAAAAAGGACGGGAAGGTCAGGCCCGTTTTGGATCTAAAGCTCCTGAACAGATTTATCAGGATCAGACATTTCCGGATGGAATCTCTCCGTTCAGTCATATCGGCAATGGGGCAGGGAGAGTACTTGGCCTCTATCGATATCCAGGACGCCTATCTACATATCCCCATTTTCCCTCCGCATCAAAGGTTTCTACGCTTCATCATCAACGGTCTACATTTTCAGTTTGCAGCGCTGCCCTTCGGGCTAGCCACTGCCCCCAGAGTGTTCACAAAGGTCATGGCAGTCCCCATGGCCATCCTGCACTCCCGGGGCATAGTCGTATTCCCCTACATAGACGACCTCTTGGTCAAGGCCCCTTCAAGGCAGGCATGCGAGGAAAGTTTCAGCATTACGCTAGATACTCTTGCCCGCTTAGGGTGGTTGGTCAATGTAAAGAAGTCATCCCTTATTCCAGCTCAGAGAATTTCCTTTTTAGGGATGACCTTCGACACTTGCCGAGGGTTGGAAAGTCTTTCTTGAGACAAGGCCCTAGCCCTCCGGCAGGGGGTGCGAGTACTGTGCCAACCAGTCCCTCACACCATCTGTTTCGGCATGAGGATTCTGGGGAAAATGGTGGCAGCGATGGAAGCGATCCCATTCACCCAGTTTCATCTTCGTCCCCTGCAGCACGCCCTCTTGTCAGCCTGGGACAAGAACCCATTCACGCTCAATTGGTGCCGGTTGTCCTCTCAGTTCAGACAATCACTAGAGTGGTGGACAATCAGTTCCTCCCTTCTTCAGGGGAAACCCTTTCTCCCAGATCAGTGGCTGGTGGTCACAACCGACGCCAGCCTTCTCGGCTGGGGAGCTGTTTTTCGCCACCACATGACCCAGGGACGGTGGTCGCCCGCCGCAGGAAGCACGCCTCCCGATCAACTCGTTGGAGATACGGGCGATCCGGCTGACTCTGCATCGATTCCATCACCTTCTAGCAGGCCGCCCCGTCTGGATTCAGTCGGACAACGCCACGGCGGTGGTTTACATAAATCACCAAGGGGGCACCCGCAGCAGGGCAACCAGGTGCGAAGTAGGGCATGTGCTTCGCTGGGCCGAGAGGAACCGCTCACTGATATCGACGGTCCACATCCCGGCGGTAGAAAACTGGGCAGCAGACTTACTCAGCCGGCAGAGGCTTGCATCCGGGAAATGGTCACTTCACCCAGAGGTTTTTCAGCAGATTTGCCAACGGTGGGGAACACCGGATGTGGAACTGATGGCATCCAGGGTGAACGCCAAGCTGTCCGTGTTCGTCATGCGGTCCCGGGACCCGCAGGCAATCGCCGTGCATGCGCTGGTTCTGCCATGGAATCAGTTTCGCCTCCCATACCTATTTCCCCTGCTGCCTCTACTACCGAGGGTCACCAAGAAGATCAAGGCAGAAGGGGTGCCAGTGATTCTGCTGGCCCCAGATTGGCCTTGTCGGGCGTGGTACGCAGATCTAGCGCAGCTGCTCGTCGACGTGCCATGGCGACTGCTAGAGCGCTCAGATCTTTCTCAAGGGCCGATCTGCCGTCCGAACTCAGGGGCCCTGTGTTTGACGGCTTGGCCGTTGAATCCTGGATTCTGATGCAGGCGGGGTTCGGGCGCAATGTGGTTGCTACGATGGTTAGCGCCCGAAAGCCTACCTCAGCACGAGTTTACCACCACACCTGGAAGGTTTTCTTTGCATGGTGTCGGGGCAACGGTTGTTCGTCACTGAGATTCTCCATCCCTAATATCTTGGCTTTTCTCCAGTCTGGTTTAGACTCAGGCTTGGCCCCCAGTTCTCTCAGGAGACAGATATCGGCTTTATCCGTCCTTTTTCAGTGCAGGATTGCTACCAACTTGCAGGTTAAGACTTTCATCCAGGGGGTCTGCCACTTGGTACCTCCATATAAGGCACCTATGGACGCCTAGGACCTTAACCTGGTCCTAAGTGTTCTGCAGGAAGCTCCATTTGAGCCGCTACAGGATGTCTCTTTGTCATACTTTTCCTGGAAAGTCTTGTTTCTGGTAGCCATAACATCAATCAGGAGGGTCTCGGAGCTGGCAGCGTTATCTTGCCGAGCCTTGTTCCTGACCTTTTACAAAGACAAGGTGGTTCTTAGACCAGCTCCTCCTTTTTTACCAAAGGTCGTTTCCTCGTTTCATATTAATGAGGATATTGTCTTGCCCTCTTTCTGTCCAGCACCGGTGCACAGTGTGGAAAAGGCTCTTCATACGTTGGACCTGGTGAGAGCTCTCAGGAGGTACATGTCGCGGACGGCACCCTTTCGTCAGTCAGACGCGCTGTTCGTGCTCCCTGAGGGTCGCAGGAAGGGACTCGCTGCCTCAAAATCGACCATAGCCAGATGGATTCGTTTGGTTATTCAGGAGTCCTATCGCGCCGATTCCAGCAGGGATCAGAGCACACTCGGACAGTGGGCGCCTCTTGGGCGCTTCGACACCAGGCTTCGGCGGAACAGGTTTGCCAGGCAGCAACCTGGTCCAGCCTGCACACGTTTACTAAACATTACAATGTCCATACTCAGGCTTCGGCGGATGCGAGCCTGGGTAGAAGGATTCTCCAAGCAGCGGTGGCGCACCTTTAGACAAGAGGTGCATGTAGCTTCGATCGGTGAGTCAACTTCCCACCCAGGGACTGCTTTAGGACGTCCCACAGTACCTGTGTCCCCCAATGAGACGAAGTAGAAACATTGTGATAACTCACCGTAAAATCCTTTTCTCCGAGACGCTCATTGGGGGACACAGCACACACCATGTTAGCCAAGTTGGTTTCTGTTTATTTAATATGCTTTCTGTATGAAATTAGGGTGGTTATTTTCTAGACATGTTGTTACCTGGATTAAGGTTGATGTCTGATTTTTGTTTGATCTCCTACTGCTTTTGCACCAAACTGGTTTCCGCCTGCAATCGGGGCGAGGGTGTATACGGCGGATGAGGAGCTAACCTCTTTTTTTCACTTAGTGTCAGCCTCCTGGCGGCAGTAGCATACACCCACAGTACCTGTGTCCCCCAATGAGCGTCTCAGAGAAAAGGATTTTACGGTGAGTAATCACAAAAATCCATGTTTTTTCCGGATTTGGCACCCATAGACTTCCATTGTGGCAAAAAGCCGGAAGCGCCGGATCTGGCGCTGTCAGGTTTTTCTCCTCTGGCAAAAAATGTAACTAGAGACGTTTGGAAGAAACACCGGAATCAAAATTTTTGCTGGAACCGGTGAAAACCGGAAGAAACGGAAGGCCATGCGGCGCGATCCGGCGCTAATACAATTCAATGAGAGAAAAACGGTTCCGGTGCCTGATTTCGCCGGATCCGTTTTTTCTAAAAATAGCCGGACCTTGCCTGTCAGAGAAAACCTCATGTGTGAAAGTAGCCTAAGACTTTCTATGAACACCAAGGCCTTTTTCTCTCAAATATTGTTCACAAATGTGCCTAAATCTGTGTTAGGGTGGTTTCACAATGGCGTTTCAGGGAGCAGCGACGACCTGCGCACGGCTGCCGCTAAGCCCCGCCCCTGCCACGCCTCCGGTAGCTCCGCCTATGGGCGCTTGACGCTGCATGCGTCCTGCGTCCCCTATCTTTATCACTGGGGACGCAGGCCGTGCGCAGTATGCGTTTGGCGGCGCACCCTCAAAAGGACGCATGCGCCACCAAACGCATATGGCCTGCGTCCCCAGTGATAAAGATAGGGGACGCATGCAGCGTCATGCGCCCGTAGGCTGAGCTACCGGAGGAGGGTCGGCAGGGGGCGGGGCTTAGCGACGGCCGTGCGCAGGCCGTCGCTGCGCCCTGAAACGCTAATGTGAAAACACCCTTAGTGAGCTCTTCTCCTTTGCCAAGATAATCCATCCATCTCACAGGTGTGGCATATCCAGATGCCAGTCAGACACATGATTATTGTACAGGTGCCTTAGGGTGGCCACAATAAAATGCTGCTTTAAAATGTACAGTTTTACAGTATTGGGGGTGTCCTGGGGGGGTCAGAAAGTGAGTGAGTGTCTGGTGTGACTACAGCTCCTTCGCATGCAGTTGATCAGGTTGCTGACTGTGGTCTGTGGATTGTTGCTCCACTCCTTTTCAATGGCTGTGCGATGTTTCTGTATATTGGCAGGAACTTAGACGCGCTGATGTGCGTTATCCTGTGGCGACGCGGGGCCGTGCGTTATCCTGTGGCGACGCGGGGCCTTGCGTTATCCTGTGGCGACGCGGGGCCTTGCGTTATCCTGTGGCGACGCGGGGCCTTGCGTTATCCTGTGGCGACGCGGGACCGTGCGTTATCCTGTGGCGACGCGGGGCCATTCGTTATCCTGTGACGACACGGGGCCGTGCATTATCCTGCAGCGACGCGGGACCATGCGTTATCCTGCAGCTACTTGGGGCCGTGCGTTATCCTGTGGCGACGCGGGACCGTGCGTTATCCTGTGGCGACGCGGGGCCGTGCGTTATCCTGCGGCGACGCGGGGCCGTGCGTTATCCTGCAGCTACTCGGGGCCGTGCGTTATCCTGCGGCGACGCGGGGCTGTGCGTTATCCTGTGGCGACGCGGGGCCGTGCGTTATCCTGTGGCGACGTGGGGCCGTACGTTATCCTGCGGCGACGTGGGGCCGTACGTTATCCTGCGGCGACGTGGGGCCGTGCATTATCCTGCAGCGATGCGGGACCGTGCGTTATCCTGCAGCTACTCGGGGCCGTTCGTTATCCTGTGGCGACGCGGGGCCGTGCATTATCTTGTGGCGACGCGGGGCCATTCGTTATCCTGTGGCGACGCGGGGCCGTGCGTTATCCTGTGGCGACGCGGGGCCGTGCGTTATCCTGCGGCGACGCGGGGCCGTGCATTATCCTGCAGCGATGCGGGACCGTGCGTTATCCTGCGGCTACTCGGGGCCGTTCGTTATCTTGTGGCGACGCGGGGCCGTTCGTTATCTTGTGGCGACGCGGGGCCGTTCGTTATCTTGTGGCGACGCGGGGCCGTTCGTTATCTTGTGGTGACGCGGGGCCGTGCGTTATCCTGTGGCGACGCGGGGCTATGGTCGTGGATGAATGGCACAAGAATTGGCTTCAGGATATTTATTATGGTATCTCTGTGCATTTAAAATGGCATAAATAAAGTGCACCTGTATTCGTTGTCCATAACATGCGCCTGCCTGTACCATAACCCCACCGCCACCATGGGCCACTCGATATTGACATCAGCAAACTGCTCACCCACACGACGCCATACATGCAGTCTGCCGTTTGTTCTGTACAGTGAAAGCCAGGATTTATCCGTGAAGAGAACACCTCTCCAACGTGCCAGACGCCAGTGAATGTGCGCATTTGCTCACTCAAGTTGGTTACGATGACAAGCTGCAGTCAGTTGGAGACCCCCGATGAGGACGATGAGCTTTGCTGAGACGGTTTCTGACGAGTTTTGGTTTTGCTAACTAATGGTTGCAGCAGCTGTCCGGGGTCTGGTGTCAGACAGTCTTGGAGTTGCTGGATGTTGAGGTCCTGGGCTGGTGTCGTTACACGTGGTCTGCGATTGTGAGGCTGGTTGGACATACTGCCAAATCCTCTGAAACAACTTTGGAGACTATTTATCGTAGAGAAATGAACATTCAATTTACGGGCAGCAGCTCTGGTAGTCGTTCCTGAAGTCAGCATGCCAGTGGCGCGCTCCCTCAAAACTTGCGACATCTGTGGTATTGTGCTGTGTGATAAAACTGCACATTTTAGAGGGGCCTTCTATTGTGACCCCCTAAGGCACCTGTGCACTAATCATGTACCAGCATTTGGATATCCCACACCTGTGAGACGGATGGATTATCTAAGCAGAGAAGAGCTCACTAGCACAGAGCTAGACACATTTGTGAACAATATTTTATAGAAAAGGGCCTTTTGTGTCCATAGAACAAGTCTTAGATCTTTGAGTTCAGCTCATGGAAAATAGAACCAAAAACAAAAGTGTTTATATTTTTGTTCAGCTTATATATTGCAGACCAATAAAAGCACAAAAAGCAGTAACAAGCAGTCCATACTGTGTGCAGATCTGCTCTGCCTGCAATCACCGCACTGAATTACAGGAATATACCCGGCTGTGGTGCTTTATTCGGCTTCTGTAGTGTCACCAGTGTATGGCCACAAGAGGGCGCTGGGCACCAATGTTCTGTATTATTCTGACTATTCCTCCGTGCTCTGTTATGTAATTGTCGGCTTCTTCCTTATTGGTGTAGGGTATGCTGGAGCCCACCAAGGAGCCGCTGAAGCCTTTATCTGCAGCAGAAAAAATAGCATCTATAGGGCAGGCGTCTCCTGGTCCTCCAGATGACAGTATTTGTTCTTCTGATCAGTTACAGGTACATACGTGTCCAACTCTTTGCTCTCAAACCACAGATATTGGTGACAATTGTATTAGCTTTATTATTGCTGTTAGACTGGACAGATCAACTAGCAAAACTTCATCTTTGGCTAAGGCCTGTGAAAAAAAATCAGATGTTTTCTGATCATCGATGTATTTACCTGCATGGGGATCCACTGTTCACTGCAGAGCAGCCAATCCAAATTGCTTTTTGGCCTGCTTGTCAGGGAATGAACAAATCCCCTTTTAGTAGCGTGGCAGTGTAGCTGAGAAGACTCCTCCTGCAGGGAAAGAGATTAGAGCAGACAATATTATTGGCTGCCAGGGGAGAAGGAGACTGATCCTTCAGGATCCAAGATTAGCAGTGATATGAAAGGGCATAGATGATGGCAAAATATGCAGAAAGGTATTTTTTTAGCTGCACTAAAATGTTAACTGCAGTTTGGTTTAAAAATGATCAATAGGATCGACACCTTTCGGTTAAATCTGATGTTTAAAGGGAATCTTTCACCCCTTTTTTCAAATATGAGCTGCTGGCACTGCCATCAGGGCTTATCTACAGCATTACAGAATGCTGTAGATAAGCCCCCGATGTAACCTGAAAGATAAGAAAAAAAGAGTTACATTATACTCACCGGGGGGGGCTTTCCGGTCTTGGTCCGATGGGTGTTGCGGTCCGGCACCTCCCATCTTCTAACGGTGACGTCGTCTTCTTCCCTTCCTGTCGTGGCTCCTGCGCAGGCGCACTGCACTGCCCTGTTGAGGGCAGAGCAGAAAACTGCAGTGCGCAGGCGCCGGACCTCTCCCGGCACCTGCGCACTGCAGGACTCTCCTCTGCCCTCAACAGGGCAGAGCAGTGCGCCTGCGCAGGAGCCACGAAAGGAAGGGAAGAAGAAGACGTCACCGTTAGAAGATGGGAAGCGTCGGACCGGACCGCCTCCCGGTGAGTATAATATAACTCTTTTTTTTCTTATCTTTCAGGTTACATTCGGGGGCTTATCTACAGCATTACAGAATGCTGTAGATAAGCCCCTGATGGCGGTGCCGGCAGCTCATATTCGAAAAAAGGGGTGACAGATTCCCTTTAACTCAAGGAATATCCCGATCTCTGCCATGAAATGACTAAGACGGGATTACTCCGTTAAAGTGCCCAAAATAAATGTACATCCAACACGAAAAGGAAGCAATGCCTAAAGTTCCAAAACTTTATTATGACATAATAAAAGATTTCACAGAAAAAATTTTTTTACGAAAAAGTTCTATGTTATTATGAAAGGGGGGCACAACACACAAATAACCGCACCCTAGGCAGGCAACGATGCTACATGTATGCATGATAACTGAAATACTCTCATAATTCCTTTGCAAGCGAAAAAAGCCACAAGGATGCAAGCCTGATTACTGATAATACCGCAATGGTATAAAAGTGCTAAATACAATAATGCGGCTGTTACATGCTTACAAGAGTGCAATAAACCAGCCAAATTGAAGGTATTGGGCAATATAACATGAATATGTGCTAGTGGCAGTAAAAAGTAAACCCAGTATGTATCCAAACAGTGATGAAAAACGGCTGCTACAGCATGTTTACCTTGGGGTGCGGGCAGGAAACCCCGACGCGCGTTTCGCGTAGCTTTCTCAAGGGGAGAAAGCTACGCGAAACGCGCGTCGGGGTTTCCTGCCCGCACCCCAAGGTAAACATGCTGTAGCAGCCGTTTTTCATCACTGTTTGGATACATACTGGGTTTACTTTTTACTACCACTAGCACATATTCATGTTATATTACCCAATACCTTCAATTTGGCTGGTTTATTGCACTCTTGTAAGCATGTAACAGCCGCATTATTGTATTTAGCACTTTTATACCATTGCGGTTCTATCAGTAATCAGGCTTGCATCCTTGTGGCTTTTTTCGCTTGCAAAGGAATTATGAGAGTATTTCAGTTATCATGCATACATGTAGCATCGTTGCCTGCCTAGGGTGCGGTTATTTGTGTGTTGTGTCCCCCTTTCATAATAACATAGAACTTTTTCGTAAAAAAAATTTTTCTGTGAAATCTTTTATTATGTCATAATAAAGTTTTGGAATTTTAGGCATTGCTTCCTTTTCGTGTTGGATGTACTTCTTATGAAGCATTTTGTCTAGTAGGCATTTTTTTTATTTTGAATAACCAAAATAAATGTAGTTGATGAATTTTATTTTATTTATTTTAAATTCTTTAATTGGTTTATTATGAAGTGTCGCTGAATCCCACTCATGTCACCAAACTTTCTCATTACTAAGGGGAAAAAACTCAAAATGTCTAGTTTCTAGTGATGTCTTGCAACTATTTTACCAGGAAGCAAAACATTTCCATACGAGACCTCCTCTAAATGCTGCAGCAGCAGCAGTGACATCTGTAACCCCAATCTGTAAGACTCCATCACTGCGTTACATAAGTGATTTATGTAGACAATGAAGTGCACAAAGTAGTAGAAATAAGGACAGCAGTAAATCCAGAGCTCCGATGGGTATCCTAGATGTCGTCCGCCCCTTACGATTAGTAATGAGCAAAGTACTCTAACCATGCTCGGGTGCTAACCGAGTGTCTTCGGCGTGCTCGAATAATATGTTCGAGTCCCCCGCGGCTGCATGTCTCGCAGCTGTTGGACTGTCACAACACTTGCAGGGATTGCCTAACAAACAGGAAATCCCTGAATGTGTTGCAGCTATCAAACAGCCGTGAGACCTGCAGCCGTGGGGACTCAAACATATTATTTGAGCACACCGAAGACCCTCGTTTAGCACCTGAGCATGGTTAGATAACACCTTTTCCGACCACGTTCGCTCATCACTACTTCCGATCCTCGTACAGCAGCAACGTAGAGCTGCACAGAACTCCTAACACTTTACACACCTGGGGCGTTACTGCAGCCCGGACCCCAGTGATCTGGACGGTTGCTTTTTTTATTTTACATTGCAGCTTCACCACCATCACTTCAGTGTATCAATTCGAGTTCCTGTGGCACCACCAGTTGTCCCATTGCACTAGGCTCCCCTTTTGTAATCTTTAGCAGGAGAATAGATGAGGACTTCGTTACTTGATCAATCACACTTTGTATAGCACGTTATTTCCTTATTTTAATTAGCCATTTAGGAGTTACCTGACGTTGAACGTCCACGGGGGAAAATCTGCACCAAGTCTCACACTAGATTTTGGTGTGGATTTGACCGCGTGAAAATTCGCAGCATAAATTGGCACATTGTGGGTGGCAGAACCGAAGCTATCGTCAATGTCCGCAGTGGTTTTTCTCTGTAAGGAGCTGATCATATTTTGTACCATGGTGTCCCCTTGTGCCGTACATCCCGATGGAACATTTGAGCCATAATTAACCCCTGCGGACTTACAAATGGAGGAAAGTTTCTTGTGTCTGCTGCTGTACTTGTAATGCAATTGATCGTTAATCCCTCTGCTGTTTCTTCTGCAGGAATCCCTCCCGCCTGTCCAGTTTGACTGGAGTAGCAGTGGCCTTACCAACCCCTTAGATGGTACGTCTCTCCGTAGAGCCTCTAGCAACAGAGCTAGACATGAGAAAGCGTCAGAGTCCTCACAGTCTCCTCCCTGCTGACCTTCCCCTTGTCTTTTTAGTGTTTTCTTGTGAAATTCAGGCTTTCTTTCTTCATCCCTTGCTCAGCATGAACCGTTAGATGAATGTGTTATTCAGTGGCAGACTGTGAGACGTGATGTATTTTACAGTCTCCGGGCGGACTAGTGCCCATGCTGCAATCATATTGTACATGTTCCTTTTACATGTATCACTCGGTTGCTTTATAATGTACTCGGATCCAGTATTACATGGTCATTTATACCTCTCATTTATTTAACAACTAATAACCAGTTGAAGAACAAGGTATGTCCAGTTTGCTTCTTTTTCTTTTCATTTTTACTCTAATTTCCGACTTTTCCTGTATTCGCTTTACTAGTCTGCACCTTGCAACTGGTGTTCATCTGTATTTTGCCTTCCTTCATATTCTTTACTGCTGTCAGTTACTTGCACCAGTGACAGCCGAGTGGTGAAAAAAGTGACATTAGATACGCCTTTACCTAAGCTTACATGGATCCTGCCAATACATTTTGCAATATACATGTTCCCTTATTTGTTGAGAACAGATTTGCCGGTCGTGAGAAATCTAGAATAAATGTCTTATGCAACTGAAGCTTGTCCGCGCACATTTTGCCGAAGCAGATTGCTTCCAGCTTGATTTATGCAAGGCTTCTACGTTAGATTTGTCATGACTGGTGCAATAGAACGCTACAAAAAAGTTATCATTTTTATTGGGGTGCCTGTTCAGCCATACCACTACTTCCATACTCAAAATTGTGCTGACAGGTTACCTTAACAACTCCCTGACTTATTCTTTCAACCATTCCTGATGCACATGGCAATATCAAATCCCCCTATAGATAATAGTAGATATGCCATTATTATTGTGACGCTAAAGCATTGCCTGGTGTAGACAAGCCCTTTCCATTTGCTGTATTAGTGCATATGGCTATAATAAAGGTATAACCAAATTTGTGACTTGCGCCCTATTTTTTGAAGCAGGGGAGACTATGCAAAGAATAGTTCTCCCACTTCAAGACCCAGATTATACAAAGTCGCCCTATTTATTTCGATGGGCACAGTGTAATGCCTCCTCCAATATGGACAACCGATTTCAACAAATCGATCTGTAAAAACTCACGTACTAGAGAAAAATCAGGTCCATTCCCCAGCTGTAAAACGTGGAATTGATACTATGCTCACGTGCAAAAAGTGAGGCTTTGTAAATCACGATTGTGGTGGATGTTATCCACATTTCACATCCATGCGTTAATGAATTGCTCCACATCTGAATAACAGTAGTTCCAATAAGTCCCAACCTAGAAACCATCAGCAAGTAGGCCATCAGCTTGCGAGGGAACGATTTTCTTTTGTGCAGAAGGCGAGAATGAACAGAAGGCAAATTGAATGTCTAAAGAGAAGCTTCATCTCCAGCATTTTAATGGCCAATGGCCCATAAGACCCAGTGTATGTCAGACCATGAACGAAAGCCTGAATGGACTGCTGCTGTCTTTCCTTTTCTTTTTATCTTACTATTTTATGAGGTCTTTTAATTTGCTTTTATTGTGCTTTAAAGGGAAACAATCCAAGATATTTCCACAATAAGTTCAAGCTCTGCAGTCTCCTACAGTTCTGGCCATTTTTCTATAAAATCAGTGTAGTATTGTACTTTTAACACCTATCCTCTGTATTGATTGAGGAAACCCCCACCAATCATTAAAATGTGGGTCTCTGATCGCTTGTTCTCCATAATAGGGTGAGCAAAAATGGAATGAAGCGGCAGTCGGGAACAAATGCTGCCTCTCCAAACAAAACTGTTTCATTCACTCACATCGAATTTAAAGGGAATCTGTTACTCACTTTTTGCTATCTAAAATGCTGTAGGGGCACAGACCCTGATTCAGTAATGTCACTTACTGGGCTGCTTAGAGTCATTTTGATACAATCCCTGTTTT
The DNA here is from genome assembly GCF_039654945.1 of Dendrobates tinctorius. Classification (NCBI taxonomy): domain Eukaryota; kingdom Metazoa; phylum Chordata; class Amphibia; order Anura; family Dendrobatidae; genus Dendrobates; species Dendrobates tinctorius. The sequence continues at coordinate 804,998 of NW_027361870.1, forward strand.
CTAGCAGAGCTTTGACTGCTGAGCCCTGTATAACCCCGCCCACACCACTGGTTGGCAGCTTTCTGTGTACACTGTGCATAGACAGAAAGTTGCCAATCAGTGGAGAGGGTTGGGTTATGCAGAGCAGTTGACTAGGAGTCACAAGATGCCTAGTCCTGTTGTGATCTCCTGCTTATAAAACACCTTTTTTATCGAAACTGCAGAGCACAACCTAGTGAGTGACACATCACTAGAATTTGGGTCCTTGTGCCTACGTGATTCCTACATGACAAAAACTGCTGTCAGATTCCTTTCACATGGCCTTTCTCATTTTTAGGCATGCCACACCACTATGGTAAAAAGAGAGCACGTATTTATGGCTTGAAACAGGGAGAAATTCTGAAGAAATTTAGCACCTACAATGAGAAATATAGTAATAATGAGGAAATAAGTGAAAAATCTGTGACGTTTTCGTCAAATAAATGAATGATTTAGTGAAAACAGACAGATGTCTGAGAGTTGCAGTAACACATTCTGAACTTGGCTCCATCTCGTACTCATAGCACGAACTGAAGCAAAGTGGACTTTAGTTTTCCGGAATACCAAACTGATTGGGCATTGTGTATACTGCCATAAATAATTGGGTGTAAAGGTCCCCATGTACATTAAAGTCAAGCCTGCAAAATTTTGGGGGGTACCAGCCTCCTTGCTCTGTATTTGCAGATGAAAGGTGAGAGCGGGATTGAGCATGTTGAATTTCATATGCCCAATCATGGGGAAAAACGTTTCCAGAGGTGACAGCAGTTAATTTCCATCTGAAACTGTAAGCATGCTCAACCAAATTAATCAAAATTACTCATCTATGTATATGCCTGGGTCAATAGATGGCTTCTGGCCATCAGTGATCAGATACCCTGCCTTCCTTCTCAGCTCCTCAAACTATATACCAATATCAGAGTATAGATAGTGAAATGACTTGGTCATGTCAGTGGCTTCTTGCGATGCTGAGATGCTTTCTTCCCAGCATTGTTTAACCCCTTCTTGCTCTTGACATATGTTACATCACTGAGCGGTCTCAGTAGCTCCAGGTGCATTATTTACCTGGCACCTGCCTCTGACAGCAGCAATTGGAGCCAGCTCTGATTGCTGCTGTTTATTTCTTTAAAACACTGAAACACTGTCAAGTCGCGTCATCCCAGTGTACATTCCGGCTGCTAAGTTTTCAACGATGATATTATTTAAAAAAAAAAAAGAAAACATAAAAATTTGAATCACTTAGCTCCGTTTGTGGAAAAGCCCAATTGTTATGGGTCTTGGAATTCAGTAACACAAATTAAATTTATATATATATTAATTTTTTTTTTTTTATTTTTTTTTTTGCAACGTTCAAAGTTTTTTACAGCCATAATATGTTGGCAAAAAAATGATACTTGTCTGCTATAGCTGCAATCGTACTAGCTTGAAAGAATCATGATGCCAGGTCATTTTTACTGCACACTGAACGCCTTTAAAGCGAAACCTCGAAAAACAGCAGCGGAATTATGGGGGCGTTCACCATTTCATCTCCACTTGAATATTTTTTTCTCCAGTACATGGAAAAATGAATAGCGTCATTCTTGTCACTAAAAAAAAAAAAAACGGACTGTGGCTGTCGACCGGAAAATAAATTTATTGTTCTTGAAATGAGGAAGGAAAAAAATGTAAAAATTGAAATTTGTTTTTGTTTTTTTTTCAAAGGGGTTAAAATTGGGGATGAGCAAACGTGCTCGGATAAGGCGTTACCTGAGCATGCTCGTGTGCTAGCCGAGTATCTTCGACGTGCTCAAAAAATATGTTCCGAGTTCACGGGGCTGCATGTCTCGTGGATGTTAAACAGAAGCAACACATGCGGGGATTGCCTAATAAACAGGAAATCCCTGTATGTGTTGCGGCTGTCGAACAGCTGTTCAGCCGCTGGGACTCAAGCACATTATTTGAGCATGCCAGAGTCACTCGGATGGCACACGAGCATGCTCAGAGAACACCTTATCCAAGCACGTTCGCTCATCACTAGTTAATATGTGATGTAGACATTATCCATGAGACTGCCCCCGAGGCTAGCAATGAATGGCTGTGATCACAAGCCGCTAATTGTGCAGATACACTGGGCTGTTTCCCTTTAAGCAGTGGAATTGTCTCTTACTTCAATGTTTACCAGAAAACTAAACTTTTAGCATCTGCTGAAGAACGCGCGCCTTGACCCCTGCCCTGTGTATGTCCGCGCTTTCTTCAGTGACTGTATTCGATAACCATGTAAGATGTTGGTGTTTTCTCGCTGTAGATTATATGACAGTGATAATATGCATGTTTAAGAGTGTGTGTCTTACCCTCCTTTTTACACACAATCCCCCCTTGACCCGGCTTACCTTCTTTACGGCTGAATACCCGACACGGTCAATGAATTTCAAGCTAGTGGAGGGTCTACTCTTCTGAATCTTGATTTCTTTGGACCCGTGGATGACAGTGGCTTTAACAGCACCACCACGATCCCAGGTCAGCTGAGTGTCAGATTGGTTGCCTTTAGAAAGCATGAGCGCCTCACTGTGGCTTTCCTACAAACAAGAAACCCGCTCGCAGTCTTGTCCCTTCTGTGTAATTCTCATCAACGTGTCTTACAAGCACTTTAAGAAAGCAATGCAGAACTCTGCTCTTACTACCGGAGTGGGGAGAAAAAAACCAACAACTTGGGGTTGTCTTTATAAATCAAGGGGTCGTAATGCTGAAATCCTTGTATGCAGCCCACCCTTCCGCCAGAATGGTGTCTAAACCTCACAATAAAGTCATGCAAGCAATATATCACACATGGTATATTGATGTTTATTGCCAGTGACTGTGGTTTTGCATGTTCATGAAATGTTCTGGAAAATTTTTTTGGGATATGGTAATTGCCCGCCCCGGCCCTCCCTGCCATAAAGGGACTCTCTGTGACCCGCCATTCGCTGCAGAAAGTAGTGGAGCCTTCTAATGTACATCCTGCAGTAATGCGGTCCCAGTGATCAGGTAACATGGTGGATTAACAGCATTTATTATAGCATTTTTATGTAAGAAAAAATGTATTTAGTGGAATTTTTGTTTTATAAAGGTCCATGGAAAAATATGCATTCATTCAACATTTCTTTTTGGGTTTTTTTGTTTTTTTAGATTTCAGTGGTATTTTGGTATTTTTTTTTTCTTAAAGGGAATCTGTCACCAGATTTGCTCCACCTAATCAGAACAGCATAATGTAGAGACAGCAACCCTGATTCCAGCGATGTGTCACTTTACTGGGCTGCTTGCTCTGTAGTATTGATAAAATCACTGTTTTATCAGCAGGAGATTATCACTAAAGGACTAGTAAATCTGCTGCCTTGTAGTCCTCAATATTCATGAGCTCTGTAAACCACGCCTCTTCCGCTGATTGGCATCTTTCTGCCCATACACAGTGTACATAGAAAGCTAACCAGAAGTGGTGTGAGCGGGGCTATACAGAGCTCCGCATTCAGAGAACTGCTAGATCTGCAGCAGAGAAAACAGGGATTTTGGCAAAACTGCAGCAAGCAGCAAACTGACACATCACTGGAATCGGGTTCTTTGCCCCTACAGTCATGCTGCTTTCAGGGTCGCAAAAACCTGGTGACAGATTCCCTTAAGGCTTCTGTATTTAAGCCAAAAATAAGCAATCACACTTGCAAGCAATGATAATGCACGGGTCACACCGAAATCTGGTAGGATTGGATTTCTGCAGACTGTCTATGTCCACATACGGAATGTAGATCCCCATCATAACTTGTGATGTGGTCGCACAATATTGTTATCTTATGTTGCACTCCCAGAAATCAATCACCACTTTATGCACGTCTTCAAACTATTCTTTAAGGACAAACTGCAATGGGCCAATTTATCAAAATTGTCTAAAATAGATATTGGCCATCACGAACATGGCACCCCTCACAGTGCAGCTTAAAGGGGGTTTCAGAAAACCACCATCTGTCCCATTGATGTCATGTCAACACTTCAGCCAAACGGTGAGGTCAGCGGCCCATGCAGTCTATTTTGGCAGAGTGGCTGAGTACACTGATTGGTTACAGCATTATAACTGGATAAACTGTATCCAGGAAATGGGGGTTTTCTGAAGCTGGTAAACACCTTTAAGAAATGAACAAGTTGAGCTCTGGTTGCAGTGGGCACTCAATCTTGACTGGGAACTCTTGCAAATGCCCCTACATACTTGTGGATCCCTAAAGTCCCAGTCCTCAACATACCTGGATATCCTTAAAATCCCAGCCCCTACATACCTGGGGATGCCTAAAATCTCAGCCCCCTACATAACTGGGGATCCCTAAAGCCATTGCCCCCTACGTTCTTGCGTTCTTGGGGATCCCTTAAATCACTTCCCCCTACGTACCTGGGGATCGCTAAAGTCACTTCCCCCTAAATTCCTTGGATCCTTAAAGTCCCTGCCACTTACGTGCCTGGGGATGCCTAAAATCACTTCCCCCTATGTACCCGGGAATCCCTAAAGTCACTGCACAGAGAGCGACCTGAAGCAAGATGGAAAATTAAACAGTTCTAACATTTTACTTCCAAACCGAAATGCTGCAGATTTATGAAGTCTGGTGTTTCCTTTTTAAGAAGGCCAAATAGTGACTCTCTGTATACCACTATATTACTTGTATCTTAAAGGTGTGCCTGGACGTGTAGTACACACTGGGGACTGATCCGGGACTGTGCCCGTGTGTGGTGCTCACCGGGGACTGATCCAGGACTGTGCCCGTGTGTGGTTCACACTGGGGTCTGATCCAGGACTGTGCCCGTGTGTGGTGCTCACCGAGGACTGATCTGGGACTGTGCCCGTGTGTGTGGTTCACACTGGGGTCTGATCCGGGACTGTGCCCATGTGTGGTGCTCACCTGGGACTGTGCCCGTGTGTGGTGCACACCGCGGACTGATCCAGGACTGTGCCGTGTGTGTGTTGCACACTGGGGACTGATCCAGGACTGTGCCGTGTGTGTTGCACACTGGGGACTGATCCAGGACTGTGCCGTGTGTGGTGCACACTGGGGACTGATCTGGGACTATGTCTGTGTGTGGTGCACACTGGGGACTGATCTGGGACTATGCCTGTGTGTGGTGCACACTGTGGGGACTGATCCAGGACTGTGCCATGTGTGGTGCACACTGGGGACTGATCTGGGACTGTGCCGTGTGTGGTGCCCACTGTGGGGACTGATCTTGGACTGTGCCGTGTGTGGTGCTCACTGAGGACTGATCTGGGACTGTGCCGTGTGTGGTGCATACTGTGGGGACTGATCTGGGACTGTGCTGTGTGTGGTGCCCACTGTGGGGACTGATCTGGGACTGTGCCGTGTGTGGTGTACACTGTGGGGACTGATCTGGGACTGTGCCGTGTGTGGTGCACACTGTGGGGACTGATCTGGGACTGTGCTGAGTGTGGTGCACACTGTGGGGACTGATCTGGGACTATGCCTGTGTGTGGTGCACACTGTGGGGACTGATCCAGGACTGTGCCGTGTGTGGTGCACACTGGGGACTGATCTGGGACTGTGCCGTGTGTGGTGCCCACTGTGGGGACTGACCTGGGACTGTGCCGTGTGTGGTGCACACTGTGGGGACTGATCTGGGACTGTGCCGTGTGTGGTGCACACTGTGGGGACTGATCTGGGACTGTGCCGTGTGTGGTGCACACTGTGGGGACTGATCTGGGACTGTGCCGTGTGTGGTGCACATTGTGGGGACCGATCTGGGACTGTGCCGTGTGTGGTGCACACTGGGGACCGATCTGGGACTGTGCCGTGTGTGGTGCACACTGTGGGGACCGATCTGGGACTGTGCCGTGTGTGGTGCACACTGTGGGGACCGATCTGGGACTGTGCCGTGTGGGGTGCACACTGTGGGGACCGATCTGGGACTGTGCCGTGTGTGGTGCACACTGTGGGGACCGATCTGGGACTGTGCCGTGTGTGGTGCACACTGTGGGGACCGATCTGGGACTGTGCCGTGTGTGGTGCACACTGGGCAGTAATCCGGGACTGTGTGTGCTGGAATGACTTTGTATCGTCCGTATTAAGATCAGCAGTATTATGTTTAACCCCACCAGGATTACACATTGCTCATCATCGTTGTCTCATCTGCCCAAAACAGAAATTACTGGGTATGCGGCGTGTGTCATCCTCCCAGCGCGGGGCTCCATGGAGTGTAAATGTATAGAATTATCATCACATCTGCTATGCGTATAATAGTAGGCCTTTCCCTCTCGCAGGGGTATCACCGAGTGAAACGCGTAGATCTCTGGGTAAGGTCCATGTAAAGCGTTTTTATAGAATGTGATTAAAGTGTAGATATTGATATCCTACCCCTGTGTCGCACCTTCATAGCCGCATCATTGAGGGCTGAAGCCTGTAATATCAGCGATGTAGGTTATTTTAAAGCATTTAACCCCTAAATTTTTAATGCACACTAAATGGGTTTAAAGGGCTCTCTATCCTAGACAAGCATTAACCGTGCGCTGGATGTGGATTTTGCCGTGAATTGTGCAGCAGATTCACAGCAGATTTCACCATTGCAAGGTCACGTATCTGCAGCAGAAAATCTGGATGGAAAATCAATTGCAGATGAGAGTTTATAGACTCTCATCCCAACGGCGCAAAAGAAAAACCCACATTGTAAATTGCCTGGTCTTGTGGATTTGGCGTGACCATTTATGCTGTGGGGGTAATCCCTGTGGATTTCACCCATACTTTATAGCTGATAGCCAGGAGTCTGATGATTTCAATAGGAGAACGTGAACGCTCCTCTCCACGCCTCGGTCAGAGTTATTCACCGACTCGCATGTAGAAATTGGTATACAATGAGTCCCCTCTCTCCGTTAAAAGCTCTTGTGCTGTTTGGGCTAACAGATCTTTCCTGATACATCGTTGCCCTGATCTTCAGTCCATGCTTCTTCAAAGGATAACTAAACTTTAAAGAAAAAAAAAAGTATGCTTTTTTTTTTTTTCCCCAAGCATCAAAAGTTCTGAAGTTTTGGAAATCGTTTTATTAGGGGATTTGTCTTCATTCCTGTAAAAGTAGATTGCATGTAAGTGGTTTCCAAACCCCAGCACTTCTCCAGTCTATTAGGAGTACAGATGATGGCAGTGATGGGTCAGCATTGGTCTCCTCCTCTGTCCTGATAAGCACAACCCTCAGTCTCCTGCAGCAGCTTATCACCGGAGTGAGACACCGCAGCAGAGCTCAACTTTTCACTGCCATCATCTGTACTTCAAATGAGAACAGTCTGATACAAGTGGATCTGTATTCAGGCTAATAAACGAGAGGAAAGTAGGGGTTCGGGAAGCCAGTTTCATACCTTTTTTTTTAAATACAGGAATGAAAACCAATCCCCTGAAGCCTCATTCAGGTTTCAGACATCAGTACTCGATCATGTGCTCAAAAAATGGTACGAGGGTCATCAATGTCCTGGCGCCGAGTTTTAGCCGCGCTTTGTCCGGGTGTCAGTTTTTAGAATCTAGAGTTTCATCAGCGATTTTTCATTTATGGAGAAACAAATTACAAAGCTTCTCCTATCCTTCGCAGTGTTAATCACAGACTACAGACTGATGCCATCTATGTGCTGTATGCGATTCTCCCGGACCTATAGACTTGTATTGTTACTTTTCATCCGTGATGGTGGTAAAAAAAAAAAAAAAAAATTGGACACGGCTGTGATTTTTGCAAAGACGCGGTCCGTGAAATAAGACATGTGAACAGCGCCATGGACGACAATGGGTGCGGGTTCTATCCATAGAGCATGTACATTCAAAGTGAACTTCGGAATGAGGTCCAATAAAGTCATTTGAGAAGTTTTATTATAATATTCCTTGCTGGAGAGAATTATTAACAAAAGAATCTACTGTAAAATCTAAGTTACTCTTTGGATAACGCCGCTATTAAACAAACAAATCACTTTACTATGTAAATGACCTTCAAGTCAATGTATAGCGTTTTATAAATGGGTTCCAAATTTTAGGTTGGGACCTCTTTTAGTATTGAATTGATAACAACATGGACTGATGATTAATTTTTACAAATTCTCAATTTTATGGATAAAATTTGTATTGCTAAAAAAGACTTTAACATTACTGAGAAACTGTCACCTCCTATGTAGAGGGGAGCGAGGAGGAGGATCTAGAGGCAAAGCTTCTCCTTCCTTCTACATAGAAGCTTCTATAAAGATTAACGGTCCTCTCCTATCTCCGTAATGAGAAAACCTGAAGTCAGATTTTACCCGGGAATTGAGACTTTTTTTTTTTTTTTAAATGAATGATCCATCCTGGCAGAGAAAGGAGCCAACTTCTTTAACATGATTTGTAAAATATTAAAACTACAGTTGCTAATATGTATTTTACTGTATAGCCGTTATTTTATTACTACATGAAAAAAACATGTAACTTTTTGAGAAAAAAAAGTATTTTTGAGTCCTACAACCCTTAAAAAAAAAAAAAAAAAATAATAATAAAAAAAAATTGGATTTATGGGGTTACTAGTGATGAGCGAGTATACTCGTTGCACGGGTTTTCCCGAGCATGCTCAGGTGTCCTCAGAGTATTTTGGATGTGCTCGGAGATTTAGTGTTTGTCGACGCAGCTGCATGATTTGTGGCTGCTGGACATCCTGAATACATGTGGGGATTGCCTGTTTGTAAGGGAATTCCCACACGTATTCAGGCTGTCTACAAGTCGCAAATCATGCAGCTGAGACGACGAAAACTAAATCTCCACCAAAATACTCGGAGGTCACCCGAGCAACGAGTATACTCACGCATCACTAGGGGTTACCTAATGGACCATTCTCAAAAAGTTAATGTTTTATCTGTTGCCTTACTAGTCATCTCCTGTTACTAACATGTTTACTAATTTTACACTTTTTGCATCTTTAGGAAATTCTGGTTACTTTGGGATTTGCTAAAAAAAACCTTCACTTCTAGCAGTCTTTTGGGAAACCCTACTAATGAAAGATAAGGCGTAATATCGTCCTATATACTTTCAGCGGTTTCCAAACTAATTTTCTAACTCAAAAAAAAGTTGCACTTGTTTCTGGGAAAGTCATTTGTTAGAGCTTGCTGAACTTTTGGGAGTGGTTTTGCCCTTTCTGTGTGGTGACCATGCCTTGGAACTCGCAGGTTGACCTGACAGTAACAATCATCCCAGGCCATTTATTTGGTCTTCTGCTGCCCGCAGTAAAACATATATCAGAGCAAAGGCCACTCTTATAATACCATAGTAGCTTCTACTTTGGTCCTTCAGCTATCCCAAGAACACTCACATTGACAACACAGCAAATATCGCTCTGGTCAGCTTGCTATGGAAGTTCCCAGGCATGTGATAGTAGCTGGTGGTGCAGTGGTGGCCGTCCAGTTTAGTTGTCTCATGGTTTCTTTATTTCTGTGTTTAGTTCGGGTTTGGTGGCTTTGCAGGTGATTGGTGTTTAATATCGTATTCTCTTTTTTGACATGCTCATCTAGTAGAATGGAGAGAAGAAGAGACTTTAGAGTAGTGTTCCTCTAGGGCAGACTTCCATTCCGAAATGTAGGACAACTGTGTTTAAATTAGTTTTTTTTATGTTAGTTTTTTTTATATTTTTTTTAACATTTTTGGTAGTTTTTTTTTTTTTTTTCTTTTTTTCTTCATATTATGATCTGTATTTAAAAGCAAATATTATAAATAATGCAATTTTCACAGTGGCCAGTGTGGCTATTCTAATTCCCCTGTTCTTTCAGAAATTCCACATGTACATTAGCAACAATAAACTGACTTGGACCCTAATAGTTGTATTGAGGCATCTAATGAGCGAATGCAAAGGTCATTGTCAAGGGAGAGTTGTGAATGGTACAGAAGCGTGACCAATCATTGTCATCCTGTCTCTGATGATAATGAGACTACTGAAAAATAATTTTGTACAGAACAGGAACTACAACAAAAATGCTGCTGTTCAAAAGCCCGGCACTTTTGATGAATCTGACAGGAGGATTTCGCCACATCTCATAACCGCTCAATCCATGCTCATTTTGGCAGAGCGGATGCCAACTGCTGTGAAAATGCCAGAAGCCGCAAAACTTTTGCGTCACCCAACATTACGCAAACACTTTGCAAAGCTTTTACACCACTTCTGTGGCGTAAAAGTTTTGATAAATTGGTCCATGGGAGTCTAAAACGATCCCGGTGGCCAGCGTCAGAATTGCAAGATTTTGAGGAGTGTTATATTTTTCTATACAGATTGTGATATGATGGAAAAACGAAAAACATTAGACTTAAATATACATTGAACACAGAAACCTGATTTAAAACAATAGCTCATTTTATGATATATTTCCTTTAAGTATGGACTTGGTTCCTTGTGTATTAAAGTGCAAGTTCAACATTAAATATACCGTGCTTCCCTAGAATATGTGGGCCATTGAAGAAGCATTTTTTTTTTTTTTTTCAGCTTATGTCATGGTAAAGCAGGACCGAGGAACGATGTTATGCCCCTTAGTAATGCTAGAGACTCTCATAGCAAGTTCAGAGCTAAAGGAAGCCCATCCATGTTTCACTTTTTATCAATCATCATGGGGAAAAAAATATGTTTTAATGAACGTACACCTTTCATTAAAAAAAAGAACTTGGTTCTAGTAGTCCATTACTAAACTTCTTCCTCGACAGTCCTGTTCTCAAACACGTTATCACCCGACCGGTCCCTGATGCTTCAGCACGCTGGCGTTAGTAGCTAGTAGTAGATTTACAATGGTGTTCAGTGCGTGTCCTCTGCATACTCCTTTATGTATCTGAGTGTCTTCATTGCTTATTTTATACGCCTGTTTACATAGTTACATGTACAAAAAGTTTGTTCATCAAACAATCAGCTCTTCTTTCCATTTGTAGATATGTCATTTTATATAACTTTGACCATTCATGTTTTTTTGTTTTTATTGGAGCTGGAAAGTACTGTTTTCTGTTACATATTTACATATATGCAACATACATTTGTGCTATAAATTGGTAAATACCTATGTGGGACCCCCATTGCTTCCATTATTGGGATGCAGAGACCTTTCAGCCATGCATGTCAGCAGGAAATGCTCAATGGACTCTGGTGTCTCTGAAGTGCTCAGATACAGAGAGGAGTGTGCGGCGGGGTGTGTTTTTTGTGGCCAGTGAAGTGACTAATCGCCATCTTTGCTGACTTCTTCCATCACTGATTATCATTTTATACTGAAAGGTGTGGATCCCGAGCTATACGCACTGACAACGGCAAAGGTGGAGTGCTCCAATGCCAGCAGCAAAGTGACTGATGCATTTGCAAGACTGATGTCCACAGCAGAAACCACAAGCACATCGGCAAGGTAAAGTCCTAACCATAACACACGATCTCCAAGAGAGCCAGTACCGACATCGCTGCAACGGCATCAGAGGGGAGTATAGGCGTTACCATTTACTGATGGTAAGATGGGGAATCACAAGGGGTTGTCTCAGTAGTGATCAAATCCCCCTTATGGGAACCAGTGGCTGTTACTGTAGTGTAGCTTTTTTTTTTTTTTTTTTTGAAGGTTTTCTATGTAATAATTTATAACATAATAGAGGGATTTTGCAAAATAAGATGTTGAATTGGCCCAGTCAGTGTATGTACAGTAGGGTGACCGCAAAAAATCGATGTCGGAATTTTGTTCGTCTGGACTCCACAAAACGATTCCCCTTTCCAGATATTGAGAGAGCCAAAATTTGAGCTCGATCAAACGACGTTAACCCGTGCCGCTCGTCGCTCAAAGTTTGAAAAAATCCAAATTGAGGTTTTTTAAGATTTAGGTATTTTGCATAGTCTGTTAGACTATAAAGAATGTGACAACAACATTGCAGAAATAGCCCTGACCAAATTTTCGAACCATTTGTGGTATTTGAATGCAGAGTTGGTGGGATTATCGTTTTTTGATCCCACCATTACAGACAATGAAAAGTTGTTAATGGCTAATAAATTGCTCAGTAGCACAGATGAACCATCAGAGCACGCTAGGGTTGTAAAGCCAAAAGTTAGGAAAGAAAAATTAAGAGGTAGGAAGTAACCGACTTTAACGACCTTCTGACAAAAGATGAAGAACAAAAGCAATATGTCCTGCAATTTGTAAGCAAATGCCGAGCATTATATTCTGACGTTTCAAAAACTACTTTAACAAAAGCTCTAGAATAGATTAGATAACTATGTAAAATTATCAACTCATGTAGGTTAGCGTGCTCTGATGGTTCATCTGTGCTACTGAGCAATTTATTAGCCATTGACAACTTTTCATTGTCTGTAATGGTGGGATCAAAAAACGATAATCCCACCAACTCTGCATTCAAATACCACAAATGGTTCGAAAATTTGGTCAGGGCTATTTCTGCAATGTTGTTGTCACATTCTTTATAGTCTAACAGACTATGCAAAATACCTAAATCTTAAAATACCTCAATTTGGATTTTTTCAAACTTTGAGCGACAAGCGGCACGGGTTAACGTCGTTTGATCGAGCTCAAATTTTGGCTCTCTCAATATCTGGAAAGGGGAATCGTTTTGTGGGGTCCAGACGAACAAGATTCTGACATTTTTCCCCCCCCCATATGAGATCCGGTCACCCTAATGTACAGTACCGGTATATTACATTTCAGCAGTCGGGGAGAAGGAGCCACACAGCAGGCGAGTGAAGGTGGTCATGCAGCTATGGCTTGGTTATCTCTCCTGAGTACAGGGTACATCGTCACAAGCCAGCTTTATGTCCTCTTGTGGCAGGTTGGCAGCTGACTGCACATTCGCTTTCTACCAATCAAGCTGGGAAGAACATACCCAATGATGTACCTTGTCCTCAAGGGTGTCAATCATACCATACTAGATGTATTTTACCACCCTCACTCTCCTGCTGTGACTCCTCCTCCTGGACTCCTAGAAGTTAATTTGCATACAATTATAAAATGGCCTATTTATCAAAATAAATCCTATTTTTAATATGAAGTAGAACAACTTTTTAAAAAACAAAGGGCTTATGTGGTATGTGCTCGGGTGGTGGAAAAACCTAGCGAGAGGTTCTATATAAATTGTAAAATTCTGGCTGTATGCAGTCACTGGAGGTAGAGAATACCCTCGGTAATTCCATATTCATTCAGCTTATACACTGTAGCAGGAAACCTCTAATTGTTGGGGGTTATTTTACAATTATCCCCTCATATGCAGCAATAGGAGAATTTTTATTTTTTTTCTCTTTCCGACGAGACCGAGCTCTCCTCTCGCACCGGGTGCGTTGCATGGAATCTAACCTTGTTGCTGGTTTCTATGGCAACCGAGAAAGTGACTGACTTGTACAGATCTCGTACAACGCGCCAGGATTATGCATCTAGACAGGAGCTGCCGCTGATGACCCGAGCATTAGCTGCGTATGTAAACCAGCGCTCGCAGTCATTTCTACATATGCTAATTGTGGCTTCCTCGTGAAGCGCGGGAATGTCCCACGGGAAATGTATTGTAGTCTGATCACATGATAACAAAGGCAGAAAAGGCGTAATGAGACTGCTGAGGGACGCACGCACACATGGCCGCCTGTGTCTGCCTGCAGAAAGCTGCAGAACATCATCTTCCATCCAGGATTTAACCGTTTGTGCCATTGTACATCTTCACTGCAGCTATTCATTAGAACCTTTTTTACTGTTATTTATTTTTTATTTTTTGCATTTGGCAGAAACAATGCATGAAATGTAGTTAATTACCATACAATCAATAATTCCATTTCCTAATAAAAAAAAACACATTCTTCGTTTTAACTCTATTGTAATAGCAATGTTGAACATTACATGAGCCCCACCATAGATAATCGTACAGATCCCTCGCTCCGTAGAGAGTCGGGGGGGCGCCCTCGCTCCGTAGAGAGTGGGGGGGGCGCCCTCGCTCCGTAGAGAGTGGGGGGGGGCGCCCTCGCTCCGTAGAGAGTCGGGGGGGCGCCCTCGCTCCGTAGAGAGTCGGGGGGGCGCCCTCGCTCCGTAGAGAGTCGGGGGGGCGCCCTCGCTCCGTAGAGAGTCGGGGGGGCGCCCTCGCTCCGTAGAGAGTCGGGGGGGCGCCCTCGCTCCGTAGAGAGTCGGGGGGGCGCCCTCGCTCCGTAGAGAGTCGGGGGGGCGCCCTCGCTCCGTAGAGAGTCGGGGGGGGGGGGGGGCGCCCTCGCTCCGTAGAGAGTCGGGGGGGGGGGGCGCCCTCGCTCCGTAGAGTCGGGGGGGGGGGCGCCCTCGCTCCGTAGAGAGTCGGGGGGGGGGGGCGCCCTCGCTCCGTAGAGAGTCGGGGGGGGGGGGGCGCCCTCGCTCCGTAGAGAGTCGGGGGGGGGGGGCGCCCTCGCTCCGTAGAGAGTCGGGGGGGGGGGGCGCCCTCGCTCCGTAGAGAGTCGGGGGGGGGGGCGCCCTCGCTCCGTAGAGAGTCGGGGGGGGGGGCGCCCTCGCTCCGTAGAGAGTCGGGGGGGGGGGGGGCGCCCTCGCTCCGTAGAGAGTCGGGGGGGGGCGCCCTCGCTCCGTAGAGAGTCGGGGGGGGGGGGCGCCCTCGCTCTGTAGAGAGTCGGGGGGGGGGCGCCCTCGCTCCGTAGAGAGTCGGGGGGGGGGGGCGCCCTCGCTCCGTAGAGAGTCGGGGGGGGGGGCGCCCTCGCTCCGTAGAGAGTCGGGGGGGGGGGGGGCGCCCTCGCTCCGTAGAGAGTCGGGGGGGGGGGGGCGCCCTCGCTCCGTAGAGAGTCGGGGGGGGGGGGCGCCCTCGCTCCGTAGAGAGTCGGGGGGGGGGGGGGGGGGCGCCCTCGCTCCGTAGAGAGTCGGGGGGGGGGGGCGCCCTCGCTCCGTAGAGAGTCGGGGGGGGGGGCGCCCTCGCTCCGTAGAGAGTCGGGGGGGGGGGGCGCCCTCGCTCCGTAGAGAGTCGGGGGGGGGGGGCGCCCTCGCTCCGTAGAGAGTCGGGGGGCGCCCTCGGAACTCCATGGCTCTGTTCACGGCGTCTGTAGGTGGATCTCCACGGCTCCGTTCACGGCGTCTGTAGGTGGATCTCCGCGGCGTAGTGGCGCCACCATTCTTGTACTCGACTTTTATTGAAAATGGAGACTATTTTACAGTTGTATTAGATTACTCTTCCTCTTTAGCTCCTTGACCTGTTTGTTTTAACCTACATTGTGTTTCACCTCTTCCTCGCAGGAAACCTAGAAGGGACGAGAACCTTAGCGAAGAGGCTGCAAAAGTCATCGCCAGCCTCCCCGACCTATCTTTCATGCATGCCAAGGTGTTGATGTTCCCAGTCTCATTAACACCTTTAACGAATTCTCAAGACAAGGCTGATTGATTACACAAAAACTGCGAGAAATAATAAAGAATCCAAAATGCATTGGATGTTTTTATATCCAAACTTTTTAAAGAGGATGAAAGTGTTCTTGCTTTTTTTTTCATAAAATCACATCGGCTGATTTGTCGGTAAGCAGCACTATTAAGGGTATATACACTCTGATGTCTATTTCAACACTGAATACTTCATTTATATGAAAAATCTAAAAAAATAATTTGTATATAAAGGCTAGAGGAGATGTTTTGTTTTTTCTTTATGCTGGGTACATACACTGGGGGATCCTTTCTTACGAATAAAAATCAAAGAGACAGAAGTGAACATGCAAAACCTTCACTGCCTGTGAGCCTGTCGTGGTGATTTTTTTTTTTTTTTTTTTTTTTAAATTTTCACTCCTGGTTGTATTGCAGTTGTTGTACTGTTACATCTACATGTTCAGTGTTGTTTCTTTTTTTTTGTTTTTCTTTGTGTGTTATCTTACATATTCCAGTGGTGTAGCTGACTGCAGAATTGGGCTTTAGGAGCATTATAACCTGTAGGTTTTTTTAGTTCTCTTCTGTAACGTCAGTAAAAAAAAAAAAAACACTTCTCCGTTGTTTGCTGGATGCTATCCAGTATGGCGGTCGCGTCCTTGTTCCCTCAGAGGTATACATGTAGTACTATCACACTCTCAATGATGGGGCTGATTACCTTGGGTGAACAAAGTAATATGGCTGACCACGCCAACGCAGTCAGTACTTTCTTATCATACAGATGCCAGAAGCTTAAAGGGTGACCGTTGTTTTAATTTTTATTCAATAGTACACATAAAAATAAGCAACTTTTGTAATATATTTTATTAGAGAAATCGGCTTCTTTCTCTGCGAGGACCGAGTATTTATTTTTCAAGTCTTAATTCTTGGGTAAAATCTGTATTCAGTGAAGACAGACTTTTTACATTCCGGAGATCAGAGGCGTCAGTTGGTGCTGATAAGATTCCATGTAAATTGAGGAGGGGAGAGGATGATGGAGGAGCTAGAGGCGGAGCTCCTACCCCGCCATAGTCTACATAGAAACTTGCCGGCCGCCATTTCCTATCTCTGCAATGAAAAAGATCTGTCTTCACTGAATACAGATTTTACCCGATAATTGAGACTTTTGAAAATGAAAGATCAGAACTGGTGGAGAGAAAAACGCGGATTTCTCTAATAAGATGTATTACAAAGTTGCTAATTTTCATGTGTCCTATGAAATTAAAACATCTGTTACATTTTAAGGTCACTTTTACATGATACTTAGCCGTTCTCATGTCTGATCTTTGGCAGCAGTTTTTGCCAACGAACGAGCAAATGTATCTAGAACGCAGCGTTAAAAATCCTCGTTGTCGGCAGCACATTTTCCTATGTACACAGAGGATGTGCTGCCAACAAAATACAAACTGTATGGGGACCAAACGGTCATAATAACGATCATTTACCCACTCCTAACTGTGTACAAGGGCCTTAAAGGAAATAATCGCTATTTACTATTCTATTTTCCTGCCGCTCTAGCTCTGCTAATTCTGTGCTCCCTCCGGGACAAGAAGCGATAACATCCCTGTCCATCAGTCACTCGACTGCTGAAATCTGTGGCCTGCAGCTGTCAGGGGGAATGATGTAGAAGAGATCCATGATGGAAAGATATTCCACCCATTATTTACCTAACCACTGCAGTCAATCATTGGCTATGCGTGCACAGGAGAACACTGCATGGGCCTGGTGACCGATGGACATCATTAGTGTCTGTCCCGGCAGAGCACAGCAGAGCAGTGCTGCATTTGAGCGGCAAATAATGCAAAATGTATAGCACTCCCCGCACTTTGTGAAATTAAAGGGGTTTTCCAAGACTTTTCGGTGTAAGGAACATATCGATATATATCGCATCCATAATGCGCACCCCTATTTTTGCAGTCTCCCGGATTTCCCAAGAGCGATTAGAGCTGGGAAAGAGGGTCTAGCAGCGCTTCTGACGTGTCTGTTTAATTATCACTAACCCTTCTTAATAGTTGGTGCCAGGTTTTCTATGGACAAAGGCAATGTCAGATTATATTAGAGGCCCACCCCATAGAGGAAAAGATGAGTAATGATGGTTTAAAAAAAAAAAAAAGGTAGTCCATGATCGTGTGTTTCCAGGAGGAGTAACAGAGGAACGAGACTATGCAGAGTTCTATGACAAGACCTTCCCCTGCCATTTAATAGCAAACACAAGTATTTAGTAAAACCGGCATGTCTGGAGAGATACCAGGTCCTGAATTCTTAGTAACGTAATAGAAGAGATCTGTACAAGGACCTCCAGGTAACAATGCTCTGCAGCCCGTTCCTTGCCAGGAGTAATGGCGTTGGGTTATGCCGCCATCTGCCAGGACAGGTTTTATTACAGGGTTTACAATGAAATGAATCCATCCATTTATGACCATCCACGTGTCTGTCCGGCTCCGTTTTTGTCTGTGTGTTTTAAAAATACAGTTGCAGTTTTCTGGGGCTTAATCAGCTTGATTTGGGTTAAGAAGGACCAAAATAATATGAATGTGTTTCTGATTACTGTTCTTATTTAGTTTTTATTTGTGTCTATTGTTGTACCACTATTCTTCTTCTGATTTGCACAGTGTAAAAATAAACAAACAAAAAAAATAAAATAAAAAAATGCATAATCATAGGTTGCTATGGTTTAGGCTGTACATACATTGAAGACTTTGGGATGTAAATTTATGGGAAAATTCCTATGGAAAAAAAAAAAACTAAAGCAAATTTGATCTGTAGCAGCAAGGTCCAAGTGCATGCCCAAGTTCTTATGAAATGTAAGCGTGTACATTTTCTTTTAGCTTATACAGAAATAAAAAAAAATAAATAATAAAAAAATTGTTTACTTTGGTCTGTGAAGTGTATGATCCAAACATGTAGAATAATCCACATTTCATTACATTTACACTGGGTTGTATATTACGGTCGTGATAAGTGCTATCTGATTGGGTGAGGGGCGTCTTACATTTTGTGACTTGTGGTGTCACTTTATAAAAATTGCAAAAGAGATGATAAACCGAACATGTGTCATACACCTTTCCCCACAGGACTTGGTCTATGTGCGTAGGGCGCAACGCAATGGGGCAAAGGAATCCTCAGATTTATTACTGAACATGAGCCTCTCAAGGGTGGCATAGGTTTCTGTTGTAAGTTATATGAATTATGATAAATTTGTCACGTCCGGCCCAAGCCCCAACCACTTCTCAAAAAGTCAGTGGAGCTGGCTGGGAAAGTGACACACAATTTTTGCACAGCTTCAAGCTTTGCAACTTTTCAAGCAGTTTTACATCAGAATTCTTGTAGTTGAACTGTTTTATACTACACTTTCCCATCGATCCGTTGACAATTCTTTTGCTTTCCCCATGGCTCACAATCCAGAAGTGTCAGTGGCTGGATGAAAGATGCAAGAGTCTGTCTGGATCCCAGAAACTAACTCAGCTTTTATGCACACACTGATTAAAAGCAAACAGGTCACAGGTGAGGATGTTACCTTTAGTAGCCATTCAAATCCATTTGTGTCAACTTTGTGCATGTTATCAGGCCAAAATCACCAGGGTATGTGAACTTTTGATCAGGGTCATTTGGATGCTTTGAGTTGTCATTGTGACTTAAAAAGAGAAAACACAGTAGTTGACAATAAATGAATTCACCCAACCACTAACCATGAGTGGAGAAAAAGTTTTGACATTATCAGTCATATTCTCTGAAAAAAAAGGCCAAAACAAGAAAGCAAAAATTCTGCCGGGCTATGTAAACTTTTGAGCACAACTGCATACTATATATTAGCATTACCATAGAAAAGACAACGTGTGCATATACCCTAATGAAAATAAATAAGTAAAAAAGCAAGTGCATTAAATAATTAACATGGGGTATTTTGTAAACACTTTTTGATCAAAAACGCATAAAGCCGTCCCACCACGACAAGGTATACCCAAATGTGACAGCAGTAACTACTCTCTCTGTTAAAACCTACCTAGTGTGAACAGTGGCAGAGAGTAGTTACCAGGTCCCATCCGGACACCCAGCTTTGGAGGGACTATATATGAACTGCCCAGCTCAGTGAAAAGGGAGCCACACCCTATTTGTACTGAATGCTAACATACTGAAGAAAAAAAAAACAGAAAACTGAACTAGAGTATGACTTGAAAACCTGCATAATGTGTTTTTTTTTCTTATATATAGGCATTGTAAAAATATTGGCTAAGATAATACAGCAGGACACTGAAATGCTATAATATGCAAGCATTGAATATAAAAAATCATCGGAACTGCATCAATGCTAAAACAAATTTTAAATTAAGGTACTGGGTGCACAAATTGGCCAATTCATGAGAGCCCAACAACCACAGCAAGGCGTACCTCTTTGTTAGGACCCTAACCTTAAATGCCTCTCCTGCACGGAAAGCCTACAATTTTAAGGGCAGGCAGGATTCGGCTATAGTATAAGAATATTATTGGCTTTATATTGTGGTTGCATTGCTCATCTCGCCGTTTTGATCTGGTAACACAAATTACGTTGTTCTCCATCTCCAGCTTTCTCATACAGAACAAGGGCTCATTCAGCCGAGTGCCTGCCTACATTCAGCAGATTGAACTGTATACATTTGAACCTAGCCTTTGTCCGATTGGTTGTCACTATGAAGATTACTATTGCAGCCAGTAGGGGGCACTGGATATTTTCTTCACAACGAAAGTCGCTAGAAAATACACATGCAGAATATCAATGGGGGGGGAATAATGAAATATTTAATTTTTTTTATATTAGATCTTATCTATACATTTGTCATATCCATACCCCACAATTCTGGGACTCATTTTTTTTTTTATCATTGCTTTTTCCTTTTATACTACCCCCCTATTTTAATAAAATGGATCACTTGTATCACTCCCTGTGTGCGTTTGTATACCGTTATGTCACATGCTGCAGTCTCATGATGTAGAGTAGCGGTACATGAATGGGTAAAATGTACACACATTCTGAACTGCATCCTCTAATATTTCCTAAAGTATCTTCTCATAATGGGTTATTCGACTGCAGTGTCTATATATTGTTACTACAAGATGTTACAAGAAAATGCCAGAACGTTAGTGTGCGTGCCGGCCACAAGCGTGCTGGAGGGGCCCACCCGTAGTGTCCACCACTCCTAACTGTGCTCAACTTGCTGATAGTTATGCTCCGCGCTTGTACAGGGAGACCTTCCCTCCTTAGGCTAGTTTCACACTAGCGTTTATTCGATGCAGCGCACGGCGCCACTAAGTCCCGCCCCCTGCCGGCTCCCTGCCTGCCCCATCCGGTCATCGCCGTCTACTGTCGCACATGGACGCTTGCGATCTGCGCACCCTATCTTTACCATAGGGTGTGCAGATTGTGCGCTAGTAGGATTTTGGCATGAGCTGCGCACTTTTGAAGGTGCGCCCATGCACTGCCGGTCTCTGATCTGTAGGCTGCAGGTCGCTTTAGCCCTGCAATCCGTGGCATAGTAGGTCCCAGGTGGAGCAACTGACGTCCTTTGCATGTCCTGGCACAATGTTATCGCCACGGCGTTCCTCCTTTGCCTTGCTGCTGTCGGACTCACCGGGGTTAGGTGAGAATATGATGTTTGTTTTATTATTGTGTGGGGGGGCCATGATACAGTGTGGGGGCATCATAGAGTCTGAGGGCATTATACTGTATCGCTAGGAGCTGTGGGAAAATCATATTGTGTGGAGGCGAACTGTACAAGGGGGAAACTCATGGGACATTATTTCTGGGGGGGAGGGGGGGCAAAATTTGGACACTTTTCTAGGGCACTTGCCAAGGTCATTAATATTTTCTAGGGGGCGATTTTACCATGTAGAGGGCACAAAGGAGGAATTTTGCTTTGCAAGGGGCACAGTGATGGCATTAAATGGGGCAGTAAGAGGAATGCTGTTATTGTGCTGGGCCAGCAATAGGGACACACAGTGC
This sequence comes from Dendrobates tinctorius, assembly GCF_039654945.1. NCBI lineage: Eukaryota > Metazoa > Chordata > Amphibia > Anura > Dendrobatidae > Dendrobates > Dendrobates tinctorius. Next base: position 826,330 of record NW_027361870.1, read on the forward strand.
AGCCGCCAGCATTGGGGTATCAGCAGGATGAGGAGTTTGTGCAGGTTGGGGAGGATAGATGTAGACGGTGCTGGAAATGTGTTGTGTGTTTGTTGTAATCTCTGCAAACGAGTCGTGACTGGCAGAAGTCATCATGTCGGCCTGGGCTAGATGGTAAAGACAAAGAAAAATGGATGATTGCATCAGAAGGAACATATTCTGTAAGTCACCATCTATAACTATTCTCTTACATATTCTGCAGGACTTCTATCTACCACTATATGGCGGTAATATCAATGTTGGTCTTTGTATAGAGGTTTATTTTCAGTACCGGCGCAATTATCTACTGAGGTTCTTCTAATCCCACAATCGGGGTGCGCCTCAGAGGTTGTAAACATGGTGATCCGGTGAGCGACCCACTCTGTTTTGCCTGATTCCGATAACATACATACGAACCCAAATGGAAAAAATCTTTCTTTAAAAAAGTATAAATTTTATTACATATCAAGAAAATCACATAAGGAAACAGACAAAGTTTAAAAAGTGGGAAACCCTAATGGGAACCCACCCTTAGGTCAAACAGAGGTTGCACACACTACGTAACCCCAATGATTATGTTCCTATACAGCTAGGTAGCTGAAAAGAAAAAAGCCCCATATGGGCATACTTTATCCACAAGATAATACTAAATAATCATATATGAATGATTAGATAAGTGCAAGAATACAATTTACCTCCTGTGGGTGATGGTGCCTGCCCCAACGCACGTTTTGGCATTCAGCTGTCTTTCGGGGGTCTGTTTTGCCTGAGCTGAACTGACCCTCTAGCTACGCCTGTTACTTGTGTAATTTTTCTGAGTGCTGTCCCTGCTCTCGAAACTGCTTGTATATGAAAATTATACTTTGAAAATTCACCCTTCAAGATACGCCACCCACGCGTCCTGGGATGCATATAAGTCGAGAATTAAAGCCGTAATGTGCATAGTTTTAGGGATTTGGAGTGGCAATGCCAACAGCTAAGGCTGGTTTCACATTTGCGCTTTTGTGCGCAGCGCATCATGCGCACCTGTGCGCATGCGCACTGCGCACCTATATTTAACATGACGTGCGCATGGTCTTGCGCATACTTGCGTTTTCGTGCGCATGCGTTTTTTTGTCTTTTGCGCCAGGCGCGTCAGACACAACATGTTGCATTTTTGGTTCCGCCCTGTCTCGTCAAAAAAACGCATGCGCACGCTTGCGCACGGAATGCGCAAAAACACCACATTGGAGCCTATGGGAGCGCATGCGTGCACATGGTCTTGCGCACGCTTGCGTTTTTATGCGCATGCGTTTCTAAGATAAACATGTCTGGAATGTGGTCTAGACAGTAAAAAAAAAACAAGGTGATAAAATGGTGTGGGCACTGGGATTCCACAATACTTAACAGACTGCTCAACGAGTGGACACACAGCAAGCTGCACCAATGTAAGTATGAAAAACCTAATGTCTGGCTGAAATTTCAATACATTTCTATGTACTTATGTCTCTTTTTTTTTTTTTTGCAGCATGTCTTCATCTGGTGAGGAATATGTCCCCGGGACAGGGCAAGAGGCAGAAGAAGTGAGTACCATGCTTCCGTATGGATTGGTAAAAATAACCACATGTGGTTAATTTTTTTTGTTTAATTTTCAGACCTCATCCTCCACCACGCCACCACCACCGGAGGAACGGCAGGAGCAGCAAGGCCAAGTGCGGGCGGGAAGACGTGATGTAAGTACAGACGGACTGTTTTTTTTTTTTTACTTAATTTCTATGCTGGTTTATTTCCTTTTTTTTTGGAACTGTATTGTATTGTATTTTTTTATGTTTTTGGTAAATTTTTATTAGTATTTTTTGGTAATTTTCCTAGTTTTTTTTGCTGCTTTTTTGGTTACAGATTTTTTTTAAACTTAATTTCTAGGCTGGTTTATTTTCTTTTTTTTTGGAACTGTATTGTATTGTATTTTTTTTATGTTTTTGCTAAATTTTTATTAGTATTTTTTGGTAATTTTCCTAGTTTTTTTTGCTGCTCTTTTGGTTACAGATTTTTTTTAAACTTAATTTCTAGGCTGGTTTATTTTCTTTTTTTTTTTGGAACTGTATTGTATTGTATTTTTTTTATGTTTTTGGTAAATTTTTATTAGTATTTTTTGGTAATTTTCCTAGTTTTTTTGCTGCTCTTTTGGTTACAGATTTTTTTTAAACTTAATTTCTAGGCTGGTTTATTTTCTTTTTTTTTGGAACTGTATTGTATTGTATTTTTTTTATGTTTTTGGTAAATTTTTATTAGTATTTTTTGGTAATTTTCCTAGTTTTTTTTTGCTGCTTTTTTGGTTACAGATTTTTTTTAAACTTAATTTCTAGGCTGGTTTATTTTCTTTTTTTTTTTGGTAATCATTTTTTAAAGATTTTTTTTTTAATTTTCATGGTTTTTTTTTCCGTGTTTGTTGCTTTTTTGCATTTATTTTCATTTAAAACAAAAATTTTTTTCATGGCTTGTGTATCAATATCTTAAAGCTCAAAGTGTGTGTGTGTGTGTGTGTGTGTTTGTTTGTTTGTTTGTTTGTTTGTTTGTATGTTTGGGTATATGGGCACGGGACTATGGGAAGGCGGATATGTATGATGGTATATGGGCACGGGACTATTGGATGGAGGATATGTATGATGGTATATGGGCACGGGACTATGGGATGGAGGATAATTATAATTTTCTATAACTAACCACAGTTCTACTATGCCCGGGCAGCGCCGGGCTCTTCAGCTATTTTTCTAGATTTTTCATTTTAAAATCTTTCAAAGATTAATGTTTGTCTTTCTTTTCTAGGATCCACAGCGGGAGGAGGACCTCGCCCTGGACAACGACGAGCTCATCCGTCTAGTCCAGGAGCGAGTCCCGTTGTGGGACACCCGTCACCAACTGCACTCGGACAACGTGGTGATCCGGCGGCTCTGGAACGAGGTGGCCGCATCGCTGATGGATGGCTGGGACAACGCCTCTCCCCGGGTCCGCAAGGATTTTCGTAAGTATTTAAATGCAGTGTGATGCAGCAGTGATCTTGGCCGGGATCACCCAACTGTGTGTGATGCTATTAACTCCATGGAGTTTCTATCATCACAGCCTCCAGTGCATAGTCTTACTTTTTTTCTTTTTTTTTTTTCCACCACAGTGAACAAAGTCAGAACCCGTTGGCGCTCGATGAAGGACCGCTTCAACAGGGATATCCGTCAGGAGAAGCAGGTTCGCAGTGGTGCTGCGGCAAGGACCGGCACGAAGTACAGATACCATCGTGCCTTGGCATTTTTAAGACCGGTCCTTGCCTCCCGAACGTAAGTATTTTCTAGCTGTATTGTGTTTTATTCTGTGCTTTTCTATTCCACAGGAGTTGGCGATTGTTAATTTATGGTAGTAATTTCTTTCTTTTCTTTTCACAGCACCTGGAGCAGCACCCTGCAACCTGGGCCCGAAGCCGTCATTTATCAAGCTGCCCCGGACCCCTCCCAGCCATCCATCAGCGAGGAAGCACCTTGCAGGTCTGTACCACAGTCATCTGGAGACCAGGAAGCTGGTCGCTCAGGTGTTCCCCTGTCCCAGGTCTCTGCTACTGGTTTTGTGGGCACTTCCCGCCAGCAGCGGCAGAGGACCTCGGACAGGCCTCTCATGCCCGAGTTCGTTGAATTGAGCTCAAGGCACTCTCCGATAGACTTGAGTGGTTTCCTCCTTTTGGACCAACGCTACAAGTCTATCGAGGGTCGCCTTGAGCGCCTGGAAGTCGACCTCGCCAGACCAGCGCATCATTTTTATACCCAAATTGCTCGGGACACGGCGGAACACCTTACCCCTGACCTCCAGTTGACTGTCATGCAGGCCGGCAACAATGCTTTTATGCAGGCTATGCAGCAGAGTAGGATTATGCAGCAGTCAGCGGTGGCATTTCCACCGGTGCCACCCCTGACTCGTTTTACAGCATTACCTACTTCTGCTGCATATCACTGCACAGCCACCACACTTCCAAGCCTCGCCGGACACCAATATACCACCCCAAGTCCGAGTGCAGCTGGACACTTACCCGCCAACACCATGCCAAGCGCTGCTCCTGCCTGGCCCACCACTGCTGCCGCCACCACCACTGGATGGCCCGTCGTCACCACCCCTGCCTGTAGCGCCGCCACAACCACCACCAGCGGGAGGACCACCCCGGTATGGACCGCCACAGCCACCACGCCTGCATGGACCGCCACCACCACCAGCACCACCACCTCGGAGCATCATCAGCTGGGGGACCCGCATTCAATATTTACGGCCCCTGCCAGGACATCCACCACCACCAGCATGCCACAGCAGGTACAAGATCCTGGCAGGCGGTCCACAAGCGCCAGGCGGTCCCCCAGCTCCAGCCGGTCCAGAGGCTCAAGGCGGTCGAGAGGCTCAAGGCGGTCCAGAGGCTCAAGGAGGTCCCCGGGGTCTAGCCAGTCCTCAGGCTCTAGCGAGGACAGCAGCAAGACGACGGGCCACCGGCATAAAAAAAACAAAGAGGAGGACTCTGACCCTCCCTCACCCCTCACCTCCCACTTCACAACTTTCCTTGCCTCGGCTCCCTTCCCCCACTTCTTTGGTTCCTCCTTCCCCTAGAACCCCTTACTCCACCCAAAGCCGTTCCTCATCCCTCCACACCCCCCAGTTTCCACCAACTAAAAAATAATAGTAAAATAAATGTTAAATTTTTATTTCAAAATAATGTTTGGTTATTGTGTCTTTCGCCGCCTGCACACACTGCGCCGTACACTATGGTTTGTTTTTCTTTACTTTATACCGGATGGTCAGCCATCCAACTCTGAAAGGGATACTATATTTCAGATTTTTCTTTTTTTTATTTTATTTATATATATATATACATACACATATATAAACACATATATATACACATATATATATATATATATATACATACACACATATATATATATATATGTGTGTGTGTATATATATATATATCAAAAAAAGGGCAGCACTACCAAAATTAAATAGTTGGTGCAAAACCTATTCACCAGTGTCCAAACAGCCAAATTAACAAAAGTAAAAAAATAGGCAGCACTCAAATTAAATGTGAAAAAAAGTGGATACTTTACTGATCCTCAAGTGGCAACGTTTCAACGGTGACCCGTCTTTATCAAGCCATTGATAGACGGGTCACCGTTGAAACGTTGCCACTTGAGGATCAGTAAAGTATCCACTTTTTTCACATTTAATTTGAGTGCTGCCTATTTTTTTACTTTTGATATATATATATATATATATATATATATATATATATATTTATTTTTATGGTGGTTTCCCTTTCTTTAACTTGGGCAGGTGAGTAGTGGAGTGTATTAAGACACAGTACACTGGGTACAGGTATAAAAAAAACATGTATTTTATTTTTAACAAACAACAAAACTATTAAACCATTTGATCCTGCCATGCTACACGACCCACATCGGATAAAAAGAAGTCCGCAAATTGGTCCCTCATTTGTGCAACTTCGACCGATGACCGAAGAGGGTGCTGAGTAAAATCTGGCAAAGGGTTGGCAGCAGGTTCATCCATGTCAAAGTTCGGCCGCTCCTTTGCCATAACAAAATTGTGGAGAACCACGCATGCCTTCACCACCTCATCCACTGTTTCCATTTTGAGATTGATGGCGGTGCTGAGAATTCGCCATCTGGACACTAGAATGCCAAAGGCGCACTCTACAGTCCTGCGAGCCCTCGTAAGCCTGTAGTTGAAAATTTTCTTGGGGTGGTCCAAGTCACGGCTGGAGTACGGCTTCAGCAGGTTTGGGCACATCTGAAATGCCTCATCCCCAACCACTACAAATGGCAGTGGTGGAGTTTGGGTTTGGGGAAGAGGCCGTGCCAGTGGAAAATTGAAATGGTTGCCGTACAACCTCCGGCCCATATCAGAGTTCTTAAAAGTCTGGGAATCGTTGCCCCGTCCGAATGCCCCTATGTCCACCGCCACAAAGCGGCAGTCTGCATCCGCAATGGCCATTAGTACTGTGGAAAAGTACTTCTTGTAGTTGTAGTACTCGGAGCCACTTCTTGCAGGTTTTGTGATGCGGATGTGCTTCCCGTCCACCGCTCCTAGGCAGTTCGGGAAATTGCAGACTGCCCAGAATTTGTCCGATATTTGAAGCCACTTTTCGGCAGTGGGCAATGGCAGAAACTCCGGACACAGAACATCCCACAGAGCCCTGCAGGTGTCGGCAACAATCCCGGATAAAGTAGAGATTCCCAGCCGGTACTGGAAATGCAGGGATGAAAGACTCTCTCCAGTTGCCAGGAACCTGCAAAACATAAAAAGAAAAAATAATTATATTTCTGTCTTGGGTATTACTAAAAACACTGAAAATAAAAAAGTACATGGGCTAACTATTTTGCATGTTTTTTAATACAACATAGCAAAAAAACATTTTATAAAGGCTTGGGATTAGTACATGACAGAAGAAAAACCATTATGCAAAAAAGCAATTTCCCAAAAATAATGTTAAAATTCAATAGCCAAAAAAACCCTAATTTTTTTGACAAAAAAAAAAAAAATTGGAAAAAGCCAAAAAAATTAGGCAAACATAACAACATACATACCGTAAGGTGACAAGGAGCCTTTCTTCGGGAGGAATGGCACGCCGGAGCTGAGTGTCCCGTCTCCGGATGTTTCCTTCAACCATACCCAGCAAGTCAAGGAAGCTTTCCTGGGACATCCGTGTATAGTCAGCAAATTTCTCCGGGTTTTCCTGTAGCTCGCTGTACAGCGTGTGATACGCTCCACGGCTTTCCCGGAGTTCGATAATTGGATGCCTCCAAAACCGACGCCGCTGCCGTCTCTGCTGTCTCTCCCTCTCCCTTTCTTGCTGGCAACAAAAGGCATACGCCTGAGACAGCGCGATGTCAAGACCCAGCTTGAAGCGGAAATTATCCAGACGCAGGTCCATCTTGACACCGGAAACAGCAGCAAAATCTGATGAATTCAGCAGTACAGGGTCTATAAAACATTCCAATGACACACGCCCACTGGTGACCCATTGGTGTTCAAGGATTTTTCTATTGTGAAATGTCACACCTAAAAACGCATGCGCATAAAAAACGCAAACGCATGCAAAAACGCATGTAAAACGCAAGTAACGCTGCTTTTTTTGACGCATCAGCGTGCGCATGATGTAAAAAAAACGCGCGTTTGTTTTGCGTTTTTCGTTGCGTTTTTTAACCGCACGATGCGCTGCGCAAAAAAACGCTAATGTGAAACTAGCCTAAGTCTACGTTCACCTCTGCATTGGAGCCTTCACATGCTGACGGCGTCCAACATATGATGTGATGAACCAATGCAAAATTGAAAAGTGTGGATGTGAACATAGTCTAGTGATTGAGCTCCTGACTAACAGGACTTCTCTGCCTCTGATCTAGAGACTGACGCCATCACTGTAGGAGCTTTTATATCTTTTAATAAGTTTTGATGGCCGCTGAGTAATGTTGCAGAATGAACCACTGGATACCCACAGGTAATGAGGTGCACTGATCACCCAGGACAATAACTAGATATTCATTGCGCAGAGCCCAAGAGGTCATATTCTAAGCAGGTTGGGTTAAAGAAAAAAGTGCTTGAAAGACTCCTATTGTAAAACCGATTTGATATTCTTTTGTTCAGTCTTTTGAGCATTTTTGTTTTCCCTACTTTAGGTTTTGACAAATTCTTGGTGAGAAATAAGAAAGAAAATGTCACTTCATCAAGGTGAATTCCGGAGGAAACCTCTCCAAACTAGGCGCCGTCCAATGATAAGACCGATAAAAAAAAAAAAAAGCTTCAAGAAAAAAAACTTCCAACACACTTTAGTGAATGAAAAACTGCCCCAAAAACTCCCCAGGGGTGAGCGTTTCCTGACGCGGTCTCCACTTAGAAAGCTTGTAGTTTTTGACCCCCTCAATCAGGATATATGCATGTAGAGTTAAATGAAAAAACTTCAGTCTTTAAGTTTTCAAGCAGAGACTGCTTCAGGAAACTTATACAATATGTAAACAATATGTATTTTTTTTTTCGAGCACACTGAAATTATTCGATTAGGACACGAGCACACGCGCTCATCACTAATCTCAATGAGTGCTGCAACCTAACGCAAATGTGATGCAAAAATTCCAAACCTGTTGGATTTTTATTTGTTTGATCGAGTAGATTTAAAGGGTTATTTCCATCTCCTTTGATAGTTATTGTTCGATAGTGCTCGTGAATACATGCACAGTATCTGTTTACTGTTTATCTGTTTACTATTAGCTCTTTCCCGGATATTTAAAAATTAAAGCTCATTTCCTATTGTCTACCATTGAATATGCGCAGTGCTTGCAAGCTCTTTCCTGCACTAATGCTGGCCAGGATCATTATAGTGTGCACTGTTCTCTGCTAAATCCAGTCCGTTCCAATACCACTCATCATTCAGTGCTGCAAGGGCAAAGCCTCATCCAGCAGCATGGGGAGCGCACATTTCATGCCTATGCTCCAATTTGTCAATCGAGCAGGATCACACGCCTTAGGCCTGTTTCACACTTCCGTTTTTTCAAATCCGTCAAAATCCGTTGTTTTCCGTAAAAAAACGGATCCGCCATTTTTTGCAGGATCCGTTTTTTTGTCCCATAGACTTCCATTACGGTTACCGCGGATCCGTCAAAAAAACGGAAACGGATCCGTTTGGCGGACACAAAAACGGAAGTGTGAAACAGGCCTTATCAAGCAGTGCGCTCCTGACAATGGAAGATGACAATCCCTTTCAGGGGTTTAATATTGACAGGAAGCCCAGACAATTCTGAAATTCTAAAAAAATCACTTCTTGCTTTGAACACACAGGTGCTTCTTACAAAATTAGAATATCAAAAAGTTAATTTCAGTTCTTCAGTACAAAAAGTGAAATGCATATATTATATAGAGTTATTACAAACAGAGTGATCTATTTCAAGTGGTTATTTCTGTTAATGTTGATGATTATGGCTTACAGCCAATGAAAACCCAAAAAGTCATTATCTCAGGAAATTAGAATACTTTATAACACCAGCTTGAAAAATGATTTTAAAATCCGAAATGTTGTCCTACTGAAATGTATGGTCAGTAAATGCACGCAATACTTGGTCGGGGCTCCTTTGGCATCAATTTCTGCATGAATGCTTCGTGGCACGGAGGCGATCAGCCTGTGGCACTGCTGAGGTGTTATGGAAGCCCAGGTTGCTTTGATGGCAGCCTTCAGCTCGTCTGTATTGTTGGGTTTGGTGTCTCTCATCTTCCTCTTGGCAATGCCTGTATTTGTTCCTTTTTAATTCATTTCATAAATGTGCAAGTGTTTTCATGCACCCCATAGAAGAGGATAAGGAAAAAAGGCATGAAAAAACCCACCTTAGGCAAGAGTTTTCTTGAAATCACATTGTTTGAATTGTTAAACCATGTCTACGTAATGCAATTGTGCTGCTATTTTTTGCCACAATTTCCCGAAGTAATGGGAAAATCATGGCATTTTTAAAAATTATTTCAGAAAATCATGGCAAAAGAAAGTGCTATCATGCAAACATGGCATTTAATGGGGCAGATATTTTTTGCACTTAAAACATAGTTGAAAATATGACCTTAAAGACAGTCTGTCAGTAAGTTAAATCCATCAACACCTTTATGTCTTCTATCTGTTGCTGCATTCAGAGCAATTTGTTCTTTAATTCACATGCAAATGAGGTATTAAGTGCTTTGTCACGCCTCTGTCTCCTGAGCTTGTTTCCAAAAGCCTCTTTAATGGCCTCTTTAGCTTGATTGATAGGTCACAGTCTGATTTTCTTGCTTGGTGCCTGACATTGTGTCCCGTGGTTTTTTTTATTCATATTTTATATTTTTGGGAGTTTATCATAGTCCTCAGGTTATTTTCTGACAAACTGAATCAGTTTTAAGCAAAATTATGAGAGTGATTCTCTTTGTTTTCTATGGACCATATTCATTTTATTACTTTTATATACAGTATAGGTTGTAGATAGCGATGAGCGAACCTGTGGATGTCTGTGTTCGGCTGTTTCGGGCGGACTTTTTTTTTTTTCGTCAGTCAGGTTAGGGTGGATGAGCCACGAAACCCCAGCCAGCGGACTCATCAAACAGCAGAAGAGACTGCTGGGATGATTTGCAATGGGCTGAGGTGTAAGAACGATGACTAAGATCCTCAGGTGCCAACTGAGAGCTTTCTGCAGGGGACTGGGTGGAAAAAAATGTGAAGGATCTGGAGGTACTCTCAACCATCTAATCTAACATGGCCTCCCCATGTTCTGCCCTGTCCCATTCGTTCTGTGGCACCGGGGCCTACTAAATAACGCCAAATGTCCTGTCACCTGCGGAAGGTGTTGTAGTTGGACATGTAGCCGGAGCAGATCAACCATGTCCTCTCCCTCCATCAGCTACACCATCACCACCAGCAGTACTCATGGTTTTCCCTCCTAGAAAAAAATACCTCATAGGCAAGAGGGTGGATTTGGGCACTCTATTAAAGGCTATTATGCCACAGAGCAACTGTTTTTTGTGGAACAGAGTACAAGGGTTTTTTTTTTTCCAAATCGTACAAGCACAGACAACAGGCTGTTAGGGCAGTCTACACGACGCTGATATGGCCCAGGAACAGGCTTTTATGGCACAGAGCTACAGGATGATATTGCCCAGGGAGGTGAGAACCACACTGACAACACACGAGGAACAGAATGATGGCACAATCCTTGACCTTGCCTTTATATGGGCAGGGTCATATGGTGCGCCGGTAAATCACAGCCGTGCCAGTACTTGGCATATCTGTGATGGCTCCACAGCCTAAAAGCTTGCTGATTGGCTGCACAGCAGCCTTTCAACAAGCTTTATTTGGCCACAAACCCGAACACTATGACGGACTTCTGGGAAAAATATTGTTTCCATGCATGGACTCCGGTATGGACCCAGAACTTTACCGCTAGGGTTCACTCATCACTAAGGACCCTCACAGATATTTAGCTCAGGGGGCTCTTTGCTGTTAGTATCTACCCTTGGTCAGATGATTTCCCCTGCATTTTTAGAATATTAAGTTGATCCCTGGGGTGCAGTTTGTACCCGCTTACTGTCAGGGATGAATGTGTTAAAATATTTTTAGCTGTCACATTGTGAGTAGTTTGTATTTATAGCCCTATAGCCTAAAATGAAGGTATCCTACATGACCTGTAAGTAAACTTCACATGTGAATTCGGCACGGCATACCCAGAGAAGACTTATAAATAGACACTATCAGAACCACCAGCCGCGGACAAGGTCTATCCCGTCCCATCATCAGGTTCCCTGTCATGAGGAGCACGTGCCCGGGAACTTGAGAGCCTTGTAAAAACTTCACTGTACGATCTCGAGGTTATACACAAGTGGCACAAACATTTCCCCAACTCACAAAAGTCTCTGAATAAATTCCTTCCTAATGGAGCGAGTCGTATTACAATCCTCACTTGTACTTTACTCGCTCTGTAAGAACAGCGCAACGATCCAAACACAAAGATGTGTAATCCGCCATGAACAACTGTAACTAAGCTGCGCTATTAGGGAAGAGAAACAAATCTGGAATTAATTTCCAATGCTGTCATTGGATATTTTTTTCCATCACTGTGCAGTTAGTAATATTTTTCATATTAATACAACATGCAAATGTCTCAATTTGCAGAGATCAAATCTACAAGTAAGGCCGTAAGTAAGTCCCACATCTGGGTTTTATGATTTGTGTGTGATGTTCGGGTCCAGTGTGACCGCGGGTCTCCAAACCAAAATTTGACAGCGTCGTAGGTTTATATGAGGCTGTTGAGTTTTGGGCAGTAGACCCTCGGTCTGTCCACACTTTTAGCATGAAACATGGATGTCTGAACTCTGCATTAAACCTTGAAAGTCAGCTGTCCCAGAATAGTCTCACACCTACCATATACCTTTATAATACTAGTGTCTTGTGTGAAAAAAGGGCCTTCTGGCCCAGAAATCACTGCTAAAGTTCCCTTTGACCTCCTATTGTTATGCTCCCTTGGAGTAAGTGCACGGACAAGATGCTCCATTCCATACATCATGCAGAAAAAGAAAGAGTGGACAACCGTCCAGAATTTCCCGTACAGTCCGTAAAAATAGGGACCTTTTTTCCCAGTCTGTAAAAAAAAAAAATTAGTTGTGTCCGTGATTTTTTTTTTTGAAGCTAGAAAAACTCATACAGATCATTATGATTGTAATTATCATCCTTGCACAGTTAACAGTGAATGCAGCTGATGTCTTCATATCGGAATTATGAGCTGTAGACATGGATCAATTATAATCTTAACAGGTTTTTATGGTTTTCTAATGTGTCCATTAAAAAGTTCTGTGATTTTTTTTTTTTTTTGAGATGCTGTCCAGAAAAAAAATAAAAAACAAAGTTGGCAATTATGACTCTTCTGAAGATAAAAGAATTTATGGCTTTATTATTACAGACAAATTAAAATCCAGCTTTAGACTAGGGAGAAAATCATCTGATGCGTTTCGAACAAACAAGTGTTCTTAATAATAGCAATTCTATGGCAATCTTTTATCTTCAGAGGAGTGCTGGATCTCCCTTTCTGTAATACTAATATTATCCCCATACCGTTGAGAGCAGGTTGCGGGATGCAGTGACGGACAAGAGACAGCGCAAGGGTTAACAATTTTACTTAACACAGGGTTACTCCACGCAGGGAGGTAAACAGTTATATGGGGGAAATAAGCAGTTCAGGAGTAAAGGATACAATAGAACCAATAATTCGGGTAGGATTAACTTATCCAGTCAGTTGGTTCTCAGGCTGTGGGGTTGCAAGACAAGCAATGGCACCAACAACAGCTGAAGAGGGGTTGGTCAGATGGAGTCCTGCAGATAACGATGATCCATCTTCTGGCGGCAGCGGTTAGTCTCTGATATCTTCCGCTGATGTTCTGGTCCATATATGGGTGCGGTGGAGAGGATATGGGTCGCAGCACGGCTTGAGCCTAATGTGCCTCGGCAAATATAGACTGGAGGGTCAGAGCGCAGATAACGGTCACACCTGGTCGTTCTCAGGCAGCACATGCGCGGTACTCATGGGCCCGAAGCGTTCTGCACCTTGCTCTGTAAAGGCCAGCGGGGACGCTGCCCATCTCTGTGCACAGTCTCTGCGGGTGGTAGCACGGATGCTCGGATGTGGGTCGGCACTGCTGCAGTGCTCGAGGGCTGGAACACTCACTTCTCTCTGCTGCGCGCTGTCTGTCCCCGCCAAATCTGTCCGCTTCCGCGCGCTGTGGCTTTTCTTTTAGCTTTGCCACACCCTCTGCTCCCGGATGCAAGTCTAGGTGCGGTCAACTAAGCTTTCCCCTGGACAACAGATGAGACAACCCAGACAGTACCGGACCCGGCACAGAGCAGATACACACGACCTGGTCCCTCTTCTTATACTGTGACCATACAGCAATAGATACCAGTTATAAAAAGCTGCGCTGTAGACCATATACAGTTGCATGAAAAAGTGTTTGCCCCCTTCCTGATTTCCTATTCTTTTGCATGTTTGTTACGCTTAAATGTTTCAGATCACCCAACAAATGAAAATATCAGACAAAGTTAACACAAGTAAACACAAAATGCAGGACACACTTCCGGGGCATAGACCGAACTGGAAAATACTGGCGCATGCGCAGTAGCAATTATATGCTTCGCCCACAGTTGGGCAAAGCATACTGCGCAGGCGCTGGAGGCTTTACAATGCGCAAGCGCGGAAACCAACGTTATCTGTGATATTCACAGATGAAGATTACGTGCAGCAACCCGAGGAGGGGGGGGAGAAGGTGACTAAGCCATGACCATCAGACCGGACCGCGGCGATTTGCATACATCCCCAACAAGATAAAAAAGGTATTTATGCCTCAAAGGTGCAGGGTCGGGGGAGTCAAAAGCCCTAATAGAATCCTTATGGGACGCACAATTGGGTAATATCTTTACATGATATCACTAAATATGGGTGACAGATTCCCTTTAAGTTCATGCCACAGTATCTCAATTGGATTAAGGTCAGGACTTTGACTAGGGCACTCCAAAGTCTTAATTTTGTTTTGCTAAAGCCATTCAGAGGTGGACTTGCTGGTGTGTTTTGGACCATTGCCATGTTGCATAACCCAAGTGCACTTAATTCAACTTGAGGTCACAAACAGATGCCCAGACATACTCCTTCAGGAGTTTTTGGGAGACAGCAGAATTCATGGTTCTGTTTACCACAGCAAGTCTTCCAGGTCCTGAAGCAGCAAAACAGCTCAAGACCATCATACTACCATGCCCACATATTACTGTTGATATGTTGTTCCTTTTCTGAAATGCTGTGATAATTCTATGTCAGATGTAATGGGACATACATCTTACAAAAAGTTCAACTTTTGTCAGTCCTCAGTGTATTCTCTCAAAAGTCTTGAGGATCTTCAAGATGTTTTCTAGCAAAACTGAGTCAAGCGTTTAAGTTCTTATTGCTCAGCAGTCGTTTTTTGTCATGGAACTCTACCATGCAGGCCATTTCTGTGCAGTCTCTTTCTAATGAATACTGACCATAACTGAGGCAAGTGAGGCCTGCAGTTCTTATTATGTTGTGGAGTCTTTTGTGAAGTATTGGATTGCACTCTTGGGGTAATTTTGTTCTGCCGGCCACTCCTGAGAAGGGTCGCCATTGTTTCATGTTTTCGCTATTTGTGGATAATGGCTCTCACTGTGGTTGCCTGGAGTCCCATAGCGTGAGAAATGGCTTTATAACTTTTTCTAGACTGATAGATCTCAATTAATTTGTTTCTCATTAGTTCCAGAATTTCTTTGGATTGCAGCATGATGTCTAGCTTTTGAGGATCTTTTGGTCTACTTCACGTTGTCAGGCAGGTCCTATTTAAATTATTTCTTGATTGAGAACAGGTGTGGCAGTAATCAGGCCTTGGTGTGGTTAGGGAATTTAAACTCTGCTTCCCAAAGATGTGATAAACCACAGTTAATTTATCTTTTAAGGTGGGGGGCAATCTCTTTTGTCACACTTGGCCCTGTAGGTTTGGATTTCTTTTTCCCTTAATAATAAAAACCTTCATTTAAAAACTGCATTTTGTGATTACTTGTGTTATCTTTGTCTCATATTTAAATTTGTTTGGTGATCTGAAACATTTAGGTATAACACACATGCAAATGAATAGGAAATCAGAAAGAGGGCAAACACTATTTCATATAACTCTATGTATGTGTATCTTATATAAGCAGTAGCGTAGCTTCTGGGGGAGGCAGAGGGCGCAGTTGCTGTGGGACCTGTGCTCAGAGGCGCCCACCCAGAGCTGAATTAGCCTTAACTGATCAGTGTGCATAGTGTGCCGATACGGTTAACCCCTATGGTAGAGCCGGGAGACACGATCTCCCTGCACTATCGCTCTACATTCTGTAGACCGCAGGCTGCTTTAAGACTCGGGATGTCAGAGTGCTGGTGCAATGACGTAATTGCGCAAAGGCCGGGACTCTAATGTTCTGTGTGTGTGTGGCGCCCCTGAGGCTCAGTCGCCACAGAGGTACTGTACCTTCTCCTAAGGTGTAGTGCCCCACCATCCAGGTAAGGTTGGGAACTCCTTTCCACGCTCCAACACTCGCACCCCACACAACAGGGCAGTTCTGCACAACCACATTGCGGCTCAGTGCTTAGAGAGCAGCAGAGCACCTCTGGTGGTTCCCTGCTTGGAACACTGGATGTGCTGGGAGGTGGGTGGAGTTGAGATATATAAAAGAGTGGGAAAGTGTAGGATTACAGCTCAGTCTGACGGGAGGTCAGTGAGGAAGGAAGCCACTCAGGAGGAGTGGGGATCCCTAGAAGAAGGGATGGAGGAAGGAGTGCTGCAGCTGCCTCAGTGATCTGAGCCAGCTGGCACGGGAAAGGAACAGACGAGAAAGACGTAGAACTGCAACCTAAGCTTCCATAAGAGAGAGAAGGATCAGTGCGGAACGAAGGAGTAGGAGAACAGAGAGGAGACGTGGGTTGGAAGAGGAACCCTGCCTATAGGTTCTCAGCGCAAGGCCAGGGCCCGGTCCCCGAGGTTGTATGGACACTTATGGTTCTGCAGCAGACACCGGTGGAGTAGTTGGCTGTAAATACACTACTCCCAACTAAGACTCAGGGCACAATAGCAACTGATTAGAGATCCAGGACTCCGGAGAAGGGAGTCCCCGAGAGAGGCTACAGCTGTCTGCCGTACAAGTAGAGTTCTTAGGAACATCTGACAGGAGGAACTCCAGAGTACCACGGTACAGGAGATCTTCCCACCTTAAGGTGCAATAGAGGAGTCGTTCAGGAAAGGTACATGTTGGCGGAGTGTTGGAGAGGAGCTTTCCATCTGGCCTGGAGGTTGGCTGAGTCTCTGACCCGGAGGACACGGCCCGGAGGCAGGCACCCTTGTGTACCACAGACTGTGAGTAAAGCTTTGGAACTGCAAGCTCCGGTGTCCTCCATTCATTCTTGTGCCAACCCACTCAGCACCGCTACATCTGGGTATCATTCTTTACACTGCCCTGGGACATCAGCCCTGCCTGTGGAGGGCTATACCATCACTGCTGCACCACACCATCTGTCCCAGAGGATCTGTCTACAGCGTCGGCTTAACACCTCCCTTGCCGAGCACCACAGGTGGCGTCACAAACTATTAACTACACATACATTCCGCCATTGACTTGGGCGCCCAGGGCCACGGTCCGGGTCACCGCTGCTGTGACACATTCCCCCTGACACCGGCCCGATACCGAGTACCCCGCAGCCCTGGGAGGGCGACCCATGTGCGTCGGTGCTATGTGCTTTGCCTTGCCTCTAGACTCGTCAGGATCCTGGGTTTGATGAGTATATGATTTATTTTTTTTCATTAAAAGTTGTGGTATGATGTGGGGGCATTATAAACCCTTATACAAAGTGTGGGGGGTCCCCTGTGTAATGGCCCCTGCAATAGTCCCTTATAGGGGCCATTACACAGCTCGTGGACTAATTTGGAAGCCATTATACAGCTTGGGGACTAATGTAGGGGGCATTATACAGCTTGGGGACTAATGTTGAGGCTATTATACAGCTTGGGGACTAATGTTGAGGCTATTATACAGCTTGGGCTAATGCAGGAGCCCTTACCAGGGTCCTCAAACTCCCCGAGTCCTGAATTCCCATCACTTGAACGCCGTGCACAATCATCTGGTATGCGTGAGGCCCCTCGCCAGGATGTGGAACAGCACTCCAGGCAGGGTAGGATCTGCGCCCCCACTGATGCTATCCATTTGTTCTGAATCTTAGTTAGTTCCACCAACTTTCTGTCTCAAAGTTCTTTGTGAACCTCACTCCCGGCATTCCAGACCTTGATTCTCCTCCACACAATTCCAGTTAATAAGACAGCTCCCAGCTCTCTTGAACTGCACCATCAATGCCATGACACCACAGCAACGTCACCTTCCAACAGGACAGCTCCTCCATGCTTTCAGACTGTGCTGAAAAGCTGTAGCTCCATAGCTGCCTTTATCCAGGACATTAATTTATTTATTTTTCGCCCTTATATAGCACCATTAATTCCACAGCACTTTACAGAGCAATTGCTTGTGCTCTCTGGTGCTTCACCTGCAATTTTTCTACCAATTGTAGGGATTCACTCTCTCAGGTAGGCATTAAGAAACGTTCACTCAGGCTATGCGGTTTGGTCCAAACAGGTACAGTTTTATTGCTGTCACTAAACTCCAAGGGATTCAAAGCCAAATTCTGGGCACAAAGGTATCACCACAAATAAACAGTTAATTTAGCAGGTACATATGTCACTGTGGGCTCACCCAAACAGAGTATAGTTCTTTCTCCCAGAGCAAACTTTATACACAGAGGAGACACGATCCTGCCAAGTTTCGTTATCCCCTTAAGATTGAGCTCCAGCAGCATCCAGCAGATTCACCTTCAGGCACAGTTCACACTGAACAGGCGGCAGCTTCCATACTGTTCTCTGCAGCTCCAACACAAAGAGTGCTCAGCTTTCATAGCACTGTGCGCTGTGGGGATTCATCGGGTTCTGAGCCTTGATTGGAGGGTATATATGAGTTAGGCTGGAGTCACACACAAGGTAGAAAAATACGGACCGTATTTTACGTCCGTAATACGAATAAATGGTCCCTAAATAGTGCTCCGTTTGTCATCCGTTGTCAGGGTGTGGCCGCGTATTTTTCTCATGTAAGCATCCGCATGGAATCTGTATGTGATCCGTATACCGTTTTTTTTCTCGCAACCTGGCAAAATGGACATTTAACGGTTTTGAGGCCTACACATAATTTAAATCATCAGCACCAACCCTATTTATTGCCTCAACATCAGGTGGCAGCCTCCAATCTGCCCATTTTGGTGCTGTGCTTGTGTTGGTGTCTTGCTGGTTGTTAGCAAACATGTCTGACACACTTCAGTTCACCCCAACTGACCGTGTTCTCTTCAACTGGGTTTTGTCCAGGCACTTTGGCCAGCCATACCCACTGATTGTGGATCCGAGGAGGAGGAGACGCATGTGGGTCCATCCACTTTTGAGGCAACGACTCACACAAGCTCATTTTCAGCCCCTCTATTCTTCTCTGCGGGATCATCTGGAAAAATTTTACAAATACTGTCGCATGAGCCTTGCAACATTTGATCTACTCTTGGAGACAGTGCGCCCTGGGATCCTGGGATAACCTTTCAGGACACAAGGATGCGCAAAGCTAGATCTGCAGAGGAGTGACGTCTACTCACATTACGGTATGTACTACACAACCACATTCTCTATGTTCATGATGTGTTGCCCAAAGTATGTTTTTTATTTTGTCCTAAGTTTAATGCCCTCATCTTATTCCAGATATATATATAAACTGACAGACTAGAATGTTATGTGTAATATGTACTGAATATCACTGTCAGGAACACCGCACTGCACTTGATCACTGAGCCAGTGCGCGTGTCCTGAGTACAAAGACTGTGCACAAAGATACCTGCGGAGCGGTGTCTCAGTGGTGACGATGCATGCTCCAAGCTCACAGGACCTGAAGCATGTGACAGCTGGGGGCGTGGCCTCAGCTCCACAGAGCCAGGAGCTGCAAGGAAACTCCTAGAAAGGTAACTACAGGGCAATGTTACCAAGGGGCATAGACAGAGACAGAAACCAGATCAAGCCGGGTCAAAACACGAGATAGTAATACAGTACCAAAGGGTTAGACAGAATGGATAGTCAGGACGTAGCAATAGATCAGAAAACCAGAACGGGCTATAGACGGTACAATAGGGACAAACTGTAACGGAGTAACGATAGCCAAGCCAGGAGGTCAGAACCGGAGAAGACAATAATACCAAAACGAGAGACGGAGTACAGAGTGAGGGAACGGACCGGGTCATACACGGGAATCAAACAAGCATCGCAGAATACATGCACACCAGGGGTCAGACACACCAGAACAACAGTATAGCTGACAGAGAACCCTGGTAAAGAGTGAGTATAAATACCCCTCCCAGATCCAGAAAGAGGCCACGAACACTTAACCCTGTGAGCGCAGGGCAAGAACCCTGTTCAAACCATGACAATCACGTAGTGATTGTGCGACCAAATATATGTGTGTTAGTAGATATGAATCACTAACAAGTTTGGTATGTATGTACCAGGTGTTTTGTTAATTTGTGCATTCTAAAATGTTCCATTTCTGTTGTTCTTCAGCTTCCTGTCCACTGGCCTGTCTTATGCCGCCCTCCACCATGAGTTTCTCATTGGAAGATCTACCATTTCTGGCATAATCAGGTCGACATGTAGTCAAATATGGTCAAGACTACATCAACTCGTCAGGCCCCAGCCCAGGATGAAAGACTGGTTGAGGATATCAAGGGACTTTGAGGAGGAATGCCAGTTTCCTAATTGTATTGGGGCCCTTGATGGTAAACATATCCGGGTGCGCAAGCTGCCGAACTCTGGCTCACAATTCTTCAATTATAAACAATACTTTTCTGTTGTATTGTTGGCTCTGGCTGACCCTCAATACAAGTTTATAATTGTTGACATTGGGGCCTATGGAAGGACGGGAGACTCTAGAGTCTTCAATACTTCCATTATGGGTTGGCGGCTACGCACCAACAAGTTGGATCTACCACCACCACGCCAGCTACCAGGATCCACTCAAGAATCAGTCCCTTAAGTCCTTGTGGCAGATGAGGCCATATCCCCGGCGCAAGCTGGACCACCGGCGCTGAATTTGTAACTTGCGCCTATCACGTGCTTGGCGACTGGTGGAGTGTTCCTTTGGCATTCATTGGGCCAAATGGCGGGTCCTACAGTCTGCCATTCAGCTGAGTGAACAAAATGTAAATTAAGTAATTAAAGCATGTGGTGTTCGCCATAACTTCACCAGGATACATGATTGTTCCTCCTCTGCTGCTGTTGTGCGTGGGTCAGACAATGTACGTAGGGCGAGACCACCTAAAACCCTCAACGTTGACCGCTCTCTGGGCTCAAAGTGCGTGATATTTTCACAAATACTTTATGTCACCTGAGGGGGAAACTTCTTGGCAAGAGCATGCTGTGTCTATGATGTAAATTTTCCTTTTTGGCCTTTGGGAAACTATATATATTACAACTTCTTATGTCTTTTCTCTGTTTCTAAATCAATGTGTAAGCATATGGCAGCATGTCGTGATGTAAGTGCATCATTGATAAAGACAACAACAATTGAAAGTTAAAACTTTTTATGTATCCTTTTTTTAAAGGCCTTGTGAAGCCATATGTTCTTTAGCAAAATGGCCATAATTGGCCTTAGAACCAAACAAAATTGTTAATATGTTACAATACAGCATTAACCACAAAAAAACACACAAACTTATAAATTGTAGTATGTAGGGGGGGAGAAGGCGTGTGTTGCCTGATGGCTAGTTTGGCCAACTTGGCCCTCAGCCTGTGTGGGGGCATACTCTTGCCCATGATGGAGGTAGTGGGCCGGCTCATGAGCTTGAGGTGCATACTGGACACTATGATATTGGAGACGACTCTCCTGTTGGGGCTGGTAGGGCCGTGAGTCTAAACCACCAAAATGGCCATGTCATCCCCAACCAGATTGGGACCAGCCTCCAACATTGGCTGGGAACAAGTGGCCATATTGGTGTGCTGGGTTATACCCTGAAATTTGGGAATGATGTTGCCAATGTTGGGTAGGGGGGGAAGTGTGTGAGGTGTAAGCCCACGTGTAGGAGGATCCTCAGACCCTGAGTGAGCAAGCACTTGGGGGTGTGGGTTAAGACGCATGAGATTCCTGGGTGACAGCTGCCACCTCTCCAGAAACTCAAACACCTCATAAGGGTATTGGGGGGTGTTCTTGAGGCAATTAGGATCGAAATGGATCCTCGCACACGTAGCCGCACCTCACGGGGAAGGGAACGAAGATAATGGGCAAGGCTGCGTGAGTACTCCTCCCCATCATCAGTGGCAACTCTGGTAAGAGAATTTTGGTCCCCTGTATCCACATTAGTCCTGGTATCAGTGGCAGGGATATGGCGCCTTCGTCTACATCGCCTGGATGGCACAGCAGGCTGGGGGGAGCCCTCTAGCCGAACAGTTGGGCTGCTGCTGTTGCCCTATTCATCCTGGATGTCGGGTGGTGATGCAGCTGACGGTCCTTGTAGTGGCTCTGTTCCTGGTGGTGGTGTTTCTGGTGGCGGGCCAGGTTCTAGGGCAGGATCAGGTCGAGCAGGAGAAGTCAATTGGGTCTGGCTCCTTGGAAGGTCACAAGATGTGCCAGACACCTCAACCCCTCCACCTACTGAATCGATGATGGCCTCTGAATCAGACCCTGTCTCCCTTTCAGTGATGTTAGACTGAGTTCTGTGATTAAATATAAAATGTAGAAAAAGGAAATTTTTGATCGGGCCCTATAAAGCATTTGTGTCATGTGGTGTTTTTGGTATACTTACGGTCTGAGATCCATAATTGAAGCGAGGAACGAGAGGCGGTCGAAATAAACATATTTCCGCTTTGTGTGGGCCGCAGAACCACTTCTTGCCCGCTGCTGGCGCTCACGGCGATACTGGTCACGGATGCTGCGCCAGCGTCTCATCACATCTTCGACTGCAATGTGACATAAAAGAATGAAAAATTACAATTTGCCTAAAACAAGTTTTTGAACTAGTATCAAAGTCATGTGGCCTACTAGGGTGTGAGTTCTACCCAGGGTGGCATATAGCATTGGTGCAACCAGGCCAGATGCACAGGGTCACAGTAGCTCATGTGGCAATTAGCAACTCTTTAAACTGTTTTTGCTAGGCATTATGAGGAGCTTGGGGACAGGGTAACATTCTCTCAGGGTCAAACAGTGGGTCCAAAAATAATTTACAAGCCACAAGAGCCCAATATCAGAAACACAGGATGTGGGGGGCCTACTTGTAAAATAATTTTTTGATGGCAGGTAATTTGACATACATAATTTATGGGCACGTGCTTATGTGCTGCTGCTCCTCACGTGGCCAATCTCCAAAATCAGGGAACATTTTGCGACATATGCGCCTCCATGCAGCCTCCTTTCTTGCCCGGTTGGCATAATGTGCATCCTGTTGGTCCCATAATTCCAGGCGATCCTGCACAAGAACAATTAGCAGCTCCACATTCAGATTCTGGTAGTGTGCCATGATGCTGTACTCCATGGAGGTGCTTTTTGAGCTAATTTGCATGTCTAAGCTTCCTGATGATGGATTGGCCCATTTCCTGTCACCAGGAGAAGTCTTGCGTATTTCTCGCCAGTCACACGGGTGGTCCGTGTGTAATGCGTTTTTTTTGAGCACCCATAGACTTGCATTGGCGTTCTACGGTCGTAGTACGCTGACAAACGCAGCATGCTGCGATTGGCACGGACTGTAGAAAATACGCGAGAAAAATACGGCTGATGGGAGCTACCCCATAGAGAATCATTGGTCCGTGTGCAATGCATTTTTTTAACACCTCTCACTCATCCGTATTCCTCTCTAGTGTGACGCCGGCCTTATACATACTCCCGGACAGAGTCCGTCCAGTGGGCGCGGCCTTGCTCCATACATTTATATTGATCGAGGACGTGCCCTGACTAGTGATGCGGCCGTCCAGTGGATGTGGATGACTACAGGGACCGCCTCGCTCCATACAAGTATAGAGCCCATTAGACAGGCTCTGGCAAGGAGTATGTATAACTCATACATAACTCAAAAAAGGCGAATCCTCCCAGTGTCTGCGCTACGGGATTCATAAGTCTGCAGTCAACCAGAGTGGCTGCAGACTTATTGATTTGGACTGGACAACCCCTTTAATAATATTAGCAGTCTTCTGTCCTGCTACCAATTGCAAATTAAGTGGCAAGTGGAAGATTATGTCTGATTATGGGGTTTTGCAGATTTCATCTTTCAGCAAAATCATTCAGTACTCTGATCTTATTTACTTAAAACATACAACAACCATAACCTACATCATCAAACAAAATGGAGGATTACAGAAGAGAACTGACAAAACCAAAAAGATAAAACAATTCAGTCAAGTGAGGAACTAAACCCATATTATCAAACTTGAACAGTTCACACAGCAAAATCTGCTGTCTGCTCAAGATAGTGCCTACAGTTGTAGTATGCTTCTTGTGTGAGCTGGTTGTGGGATGCAGTGACGGACAGGAGGCAGAGCAAGAGTTAACAGATTTATTACAGGGAATACTCCACGCAGGGAGATAATGGCTTAAGCAGGGAGTATGGGGAGTGAAATAAAGAAAAGAACAACTGTTCATGAAACAAGTAAACTTATTAGTCCGCTGGCTTCCTGGCTGTAGAGGCTTGAAATCCCACGGTGGCGCCCACGGGAGTGGCGCGTGGAGTCTCTGGAGTGGTCCCGACGAAGGCGGCGTATCCTTGCTGTCCTAAGCGAGGTCCTGGGTTCATGGTTCGCCGTGTGGAATGTGGCACAGTCTGAAACACCGCCGGAGAGTGACTCAGTTTGGCGGTGGAGGCGGGGAAAGAATTACCCGGCTCCGTATGAGTCACCAGGCTAATCTTAGGCGGCACGCTTGCAGCAATCACCGGAACGGTACAAGTTGGCTTCTCAATCACAGGAGTGAGCGGGAATGAAGCAGCTTGCTGCTCACAGTCAGTGTGCTCATATATCGGGGATCTACAGTGCGGATCTGTGCGATCAAGTACCTCTAAGGAGGGAGCCCAAACCTTTCACTGCTGCGCACTCTGTCTTCCAGCCAAGACCATCATTTTCCCACGCACAGCCCCTTTCATCCCTGACATGCCCCTGCTGTCGAGTTCAGAGGTCCGTCCGGGACAGAAAGCTTTCCCCCGGCAACAATGGTGACAGCCCTGACAGTTTCGGGACCGGCACAAGAGATGTACCCCCGGTCCGGTCTATCTTCCTACACTTGCTTCATTCTAGACATTTAAGGCTCAGTCCGTAAGGCCCAGCCTCACCATTAGCCAGGAACATCTCTCTCTGCAGTCAATGGCTTTGCAAAAATATTTGCAGTCATGTCATCAAATGGACCGAACTTTAAATCCAAGCATCGTTATTCATTCAAACTTTTCGGATTTTGGCGCGCACGGCGCACCGTCAAAAGTGCGCAGCGCAGGTCAAAGCACAACTAGCGCACGGCCTGCGCACGATCTGCGCACCCTATGCTAAAGATAGGGTGCGCCGATCGCAGGCGCCGCTGTGCGCTAGGAGGCGGCGCTACAAGCAAGGGGCGGGCACGCCGGGCAGAGAGCCGGCTCGGGGGCGGAGCTACCCCCGGCCGTGCGTGCACTTAAAAAGCGCTAATGTGAAACCAGCCTTACTTGGGGAGAGTTGAACACAGTAGATAGCAGGTACATATCTTCTCAAACATTTCCTTCATAATGTGTAATATTTTCCTCCTACAAATTCAATCCCTTTCTCTTCTCGCTCTTTACTTGTTCTCTGTCTTCACTATTTCTCCATATTTCATCACAGCCTTGCTCAACAGTACAGTTCAGATAGCAAGAGTCCTTTACTCAAACCACAGTTCTGCGTCTTCTTTCCCCTGTGGGCAACTATGGCACCAGTATTGCCGGTACCTTCTCTTCTGCTGAACTGATGCTCTGGAACTCCCATTTGAGGCACTCTCTTGATGTCATGTACTTCATCCTGTCTAGGCCCTTTACCTTTAGGATTTATAATTTCTGTTTCATACTGTGAGGTGTCCTCTCCCATGACCCTTCTCTGGTACATCACTCTGTCTCTCAGCCACTCCTCCTCTTTTCTGCTTTGGATCACGCTATCTCTTTCTCCCGGTCTCCTCTCACTACTAGGGACACCCGTGAAATGCAGCACTGCTCACACCAGACTTTAGCTCTGTTCTCTGGGCCCTATCTGACATTCTGACAGGAACTGTCTCTTGTCCCTTCAGCTTTGCCCCAACCACTCTGGGCTAGTCACAACCATTAACTATAATTGTCCCTGTCAGTTACCTGTTGCTGGGTAGAATACAATACCAACACCATAACGCATTTCACAATTCACATTACACATCAAGAATTCACATATTCTTCAACAGGGAACATGGACAGCATTTCCATCTCCTTACAATTCTTCAAAAACACTTACCATCTCTGCAACCTTGGTTGTCGTGCAAGGATTTCATTTCTTCTTCTCCTGCATCCATTATCTATGTATTGTCTTCTCCTTCTGAGAACTGTGATATATATTCCTAAGATGTGGATTCAGAAGCATGACTGAACTTGCTTTGAAAGAGAGTCGTAACAGTTGGCTTAGCATTGTCCGCTACTGCAAGCCGTCATGCTGTGATGATGCAGATAATGATTGCTGTATAACATAATGGTACCTAAGTAAAATAGCTAATTCTTCCACTGTGCCTGAGTGCTGATCATTCTGCTGAAAGCTGAAATCCACAACAGGAGTTTGTGAAATCATCCCATGAGGTGCTGTTGAGGCCATACATTCAGGACGTGTAATATTAGGTTTGGATTCATTTTTGTCATTCACATTTTTATTACCTATTCCTCATTAAATATTCCACACTCATCCAGTACAAACAAACCTCAGGAAGCAGCATCGAGCTATACTGCATCTGCTGTTCGGGAGTTTAGGTCATCTGCTTTATAATAGTAAGAAACATGGCCTCCTCCTTTTTACATTCAGCTCATATTTTCCTAGAAAGCCATTAGGTTGCATAAGTAAGATGTTAAGGAACTCGCTTGATCTGTTTACCACCTCTTCAAAGATGCAGTAATCATATAAAGCCTTTGTGGCAGAGTCTGGCTTGTAATAATAGGTTGTGCATTTTCATATCCCAATGCAATTGTCTCCATCTTATATAGAGAAGTCTCTGCCGCTCTTCACTCTTATTATAACATCTGACTGGAATCCCATAAGGTTTAGCTTCTTATAAAATAATTTTTGTAGTTCTGTATCATGTTCAGTCACAATTTTCAGTGCACTGAGCTGGTTTTTCACATTTGAAACCATGGTTTTTCATAGTTTGATTCGGGTAATTCCCAGGTGACATCTCACCAAAATCCACATGAGAGGAAAAATAGGAAACTGTTGCTGCTGATTTCTGTTCCCCTATGAATCATGCTCTCCATTATGACCAGCACCGGATTTACAAATACGGAACCTGTCAGCATAGAATGGAGATATCCGGGACAAAAAGGAGGGATACAGATGGGGTTATAGACATCTCCCTTTGGATCTCTTCTTCTGTTCCCTGGGGGATATCTCAGAAAATGTTCGCATCCGGAGTTTGTTGGCTTCCATTCAAATTAGGGTTAGCGTAATGATGTGCAGTGATTGGGTCAAGTGGTTGACCTATGTTTTTACAGTTGCTGAGTAGTCTTTTGCCCAGTAGCTGAAGGATCATCGAATGAAGACATCTAGATGACCCGCCAAATTGTGTATAAGTAGGGGTTCTCTCATCTCTTGGGTTTGTCAGCTGAAATACCGGCTCCTGCTTCCCTTCTCCTAATTTTAGTGTTATTTTCTATTTTTATTTCGCCGCCACCTTATTGGAAGGAAGAGTAAATCGCTGGTGGTATGTTAGTAGTTAGTAGATATAAAAATTACAACTGATGGTTTGTCTGAATCTTTGGCTGGACTATATATTTATTTTACTGGTTGATATTAGTTATTTAAGATTTATGGTTGTATTAAATTAGTCTTTAATAAATATGGCTGTGGCCAAAAATATCTGTATTTAAAGGGTTGTCCACTACTTGGTCAGCCCCTTCTCAAACCCTATGTTTGTCCATAATAAAATAGTAACGCCTGTTCTGTCCTCACTAAATGAAGGAGAATTCATGTAGCTTATACAGGCAGAAAACCACTACGCAATAAGGAGACTGTAGGTTGAATCTGTGCTTTATTGAACTTGATGGTATATTGGCGCAGTGAAACTACAAACAAAAACACATATGCATACAATCAATACTGGGTTCATCAGTGATTCATATATACATAATACATCATATGTACTAATAGCTAACCAGGGGAGCTAACTAAGCAGGGTAGTAAGAGACAGGAATTGGATACAGGAAACATAAATACATACCAGCGATGCTGTCACAAGGGGAGAAGAGAAATGAAATGCTTCCTGAATGCAGGCAGAAGGAAAAATGGTGGACTGGAGGGAAAATGAGGCTGAACTAATCATAATCCTTTGCAAAAGGCTACCAGGGTGCATTGCAACCTTACCAGAATGCACAGTAAACGGAGGGAAATAGAAAGTGAAAGTAAAACACGCAATAACACTGCGGTTATGACTCTGATCACTATATGGAGCCAGAAAACACTGTAAACATTAACAAGCAGATAATGAGGGATTATGAATTAATTGTCGGAGCCAGAACAACGCCTATACTCACCTCCAGTGATGCTACCATTCCAGAGGTGTCGGTACTGGCTCTCCCAGTGATAACAATGTCACGTGATTCCTGCGACCACTCGGCGCTGGTTTCATTCTCTCTACTTTCGGACAATCCACATACATCTGGAAGAAGTGAGAGCTGCAGCTCTCTCACTGTCAAATATGGTGGTGGTAATATCATGGTTTAGGCCCATCTTGTTGATTCTGGGCCAGGACGGCTTACCAATATTAATGGATCTATGAATTCTGAATTTTATCAGTAAATTCTAAATGTTAACACATCTGTCCATGAGCTGAATGTCAAACAAGACTGCCTATAAAAGAAAGGTTAAAGAAGAATAAAGTGAATGTTTTGGAATTAGCTAAGTTAAAGTTTTGACATATAAAAATGTTGTGGAAGTAACGGAGGTGAGCAGTTCAGGGGGAAAATCCACCAACATCACAGAGGTGAAGCTGTTTTATAGAAAGGAATGGGCTAAAATTTCTGCAAGCCAATATGCAGGACTTATCAAAAATTACCGAAAATATGTAGGTGCACAAGGGGCGGAGAGCAAATGGTTACGTACTTTTGCTACTCACAAACATGTAATATTGGATCAATTTTTTCATATTAAATGATTAATAATATATTATACAATCTTAATATTTTTTTAAATAAAAACTTATAGTTTTTCAATATACATTCTGTGCCAATTGATCTCTGCAGGGATGAGAATGAGAGAACACTTCAGAGCTGATTCATCTCTACACACCTAACACAAGGTGGTCCAGCAGTATCGCTCCTCACTGATGAATGCAGCATGGACTAAAAATAATATTAGGTCAAAACTAAGTAGAAAATATTTCTAAATTAATTACACACCAAACCAACCCACTCTATGCACATGCTAAAAAGGAAGAAAGAAATGTTTATGAAATGGAAAGAGGGAGGCATATCTAAAGAAGAATATAATGCTGTCTGCAGAACTTGCAGGGCACAAATCAGACTATCTAAAGCTGACAATGAATTGAGGCTTCCAAGAGATGTCAAAAGCAATAATAAAGGATTTTGGGGATATGTCAAAAGTAAAAGAAAAGTCAAAGATGCTATAGGATTTTTACAGGATGAAAATGATGAAATGGTAAGACAGGTTGTTGAGAAGGCCGAACTTTTAAATTCCTATTTTGCATCTGTTTTCTCTCAGAAAGCAAATGTAACATCAACTGTTCTTCACTGTCCTATTAAGGGAATAGAAGAATCCAGGATATCTATAAACAGAAATATAGTGAGGAAACACTTAGCTAACCTAAATTAATTCAAGTCTCCAGGTCCAGATGAATTACACCCCAGAGTACTGAAGGAGATAGCAGAAGAAATTTTTGAACCCCTCTCCATAATCTTTGAAAATTCTTGGAGAACAGGAGAAGTCCCAGAAGACTGGAGAAGAGCAAATGTTGTTCCTATCTTCAAAAAGGGGAAGAAGGTGGACCCAGGTAACTATAGGCCAGTGAGTCTGACTTCTATACCAGGAAAGATCCTTGAACAAATTATTAAACAACATGTATGTAAGTACCTGGATAAAAATGAAGTGATTGAGGCTACTTTCACACTTGCGTTTTTTTGCTGTGCGTTTTTTGTGCACACAAACACATGAAAAAAAAGCATCATGCGTTTTTTTTTCGGGTTTTGGTGCGTTTTTAAAAAAAACACATGCTTTTTTTGCGCATATGTGTGCATTACAATGCGCACGTATGCGCACCCATAGACTATAATGGGTGTTTTGCTGTGAGAAAACGCATTGCGTGTGCATACTTTTTTTGGGGCAAGTCAGACGCACAAAAAATGTAACAGGATGCATTTTGTGCGCCCGAGCGCACACTACAAAAAAACGCATGTGCATGCAAACGCGTACCAACGCATGTGTATGCGCGCCAATGCGCACCCATGTAAAAGATAGGGGGGGAAACGCATGCTTTTTTTGCACTAAAAAACAGCGCAAAAAAAGCAAGTGTGAAACCAGCCTAAGCAGAGTCAGCATGGGTTTGTAACTAATAAGTCATGTCACACTAACTTAATTTCCTTCTATGACAGAATCACTGATTGGGTGGATCAGGGAAATGCTGTAGACATAGTATATCTTGACTTCAGCAAAGCATTTGACAAAGTATCTCACACAATCCTTATTGAAAAAATGACTAAGTATGGAATGGACAAGGCAACTGTTAGGTGGATTCATAACTGGCTTAGTGATCGGACTCAAAGAGTGGTCGTAAATGGCTGCACATCCAGTTGGAAGAATGTCTCAAGTGGGGTACCACAGGGCTCTGTCCTGGGCCCTGTATTGTTCAACATCTTTATCAACGATTTAGATGAAGGAATTGAGGGTAAACTGATTAAATTTGCTGATGACACAAAGCTAGGAGGGATAGCTAATACTAGAGAAGAGAGAGAGGATTCAAAAAGATATAAATAAACTGGAGCAGTGGGCAGCAACTAACAGAATGGTTTTTAGCAGGGAAAAATGCAAAGTACTACATCTAGGCAATAAAAATGAAAAAAGCATATACAGAATGGGAGGAATAGGGCTAAACAACAGCACATGTGAAAAAGACTTGGGTATACTAATAGATCACAGACTGAATATGAGTCAACAGTGTGATGCAGCAGCAAAAAAGGCAAATGAAATTCTAGGATGTATTAACAGAAGCATACAGTCTAGATCACGTGAAGTCATTATTGCCCTCTACTCCTCTTTGGTCAGACCTTATCTGGAATACTGTGTCCAGTTTTGGGCGCAACATTTTAAAAAAGACATCAACAAACTGGAGCAAGTTCAGAAAAGAGCGACCAGAATGGTGACCGGTCTGCAAACCATGTCTTATGAGGAAAGGTTACAGGATTTGGGAATGTTTAGCTTGCAGAAGAGAAGACTG
Source organism: Dendrobates tinctorius (assembly GCF_039654945.1). Classification (NCBI taxonomy): domain Eukaryota; kingdom Metazoa; phylum Chordata; class Amphibia; order Anura; family Dendrobatidae; genus Dendrobates; species Dendrobates tinctorius. Next base: position 857,162 of record NW_027361870.1, read on the forward strand.
AGAGGAGACTTAATAGCTGTCTACAAATATTTCAAGGGCTGTCACATTGTAGAAGGATCATCTTTATTCTCATTTGCACAAGGAAAGACTAGAAGCAATGGGATGAAACTGAATGGGAGGAGACACAGATTAGATATTAGAAAAAACTTTTTGACAGTTAGAGTTTGATTGGAACAGGCTGCCACGAGAGGTGGTGAGTTCTCCTTCAATGGAAGTCTTCAAACAGAGGCTGGACAGACATCTGTCTGGAATGATTTAGCGAATCCTGCTTTTGAGCAGGGGGTTGGACCAGATGGCCCAGGAGGTCCCTTCCAACTCTACGATTCTATGATTCTATGAATATGGCGTTTAGGCAGCTACCATATTTTATATCACACCATAGCCAATGGTTCATCATGTTTTCTATCATTTTTTACATATATTAGCTTGGCATAATATATATTTTTTTAATGAAAGAAGGGCTATGAATGATGAATTTAATATTCGTAGGATTGTCAGATTGTAAAACAGTCTTCTCGTGACTGCTTTATAAAACACAATGATTTATGAAGCATTTATCTGACAAGTGCAGGGAGAGGAGCATTATAATATATCCATTTGGGATCATTTAAAATACATAATGTAATACCTTGAAAAGCTTTAAACATTTAATGACTATACTTTATCTTTAAATGATGCCTTATACTGAGATGTACAAGTAAATTCTCATATACTATAGTGAATGAGTCATATAAACTCCGTTTTATGCGAAAATCTACCAAAATAAATTATATGGCCCCAGACCTGCTATTGGCCCCAGTCCACGATATCTGTAAGGGACTCAGTGTTTTGAGGTTATAACAAGGCCACTTCTTCCAGAAACAGACACACTCTGGTCCATGGGCCGTGGCTAATATTACGGCGCAGCTATATTCAGTTGTAGTACCAGACACAGCCTGTGGACCAAAGTGGAGCTGATTCTGGAAGAAAATTAGTCTTTATATTCCCAAACATGTTATTATAAATACCGGGTAAATAATAGCGTGACAACAACAGTTGTCTATTGTAACGATTAACATGAATAATTAGTATCTGATACAACTCATTTAGTAGTGTAAACACAATATCATCTAAACAAAATAGGGTAAAGCAGAATTCCTGAAGGGTCTCCAAATGAGCGGGATAAAATCATATACATATACGAAAACTGTAGCGGCCGCTGGACCAGGGTCCTACTGTCATGATCACGTGTGTCAGGACGCAGATGATGCCGCAAGGCGGACCCATAACACACGTGACTCTGGATACACCGCCTCCAGTGGGGCGCATTTAAATAATAAAACGTGCAGGTGGATACGCCGCCTCCACCTGACGAATTTAGGTATTACACGTTATACATACAATAATCAAATAATAAAGGGGGAACCTGGGAAACTTTAACAATGGTGGGCCCTGCGATAGGGAATGGGGACATGGAGACCTCCTAAGCTCCCCTGAGCCAGTGTCCCTGCACTCCTTACATTCCCTAAACAGGCTCCGCACCTGTCGCCGCACGCGTACCTTAACGCCCTTGCTCACCCTGACCCTAAACCCTCACTAGGGAATGGGTCGGTGCGGAGACTAATCCCACCACTGCACTAATAACACACATGAGGAAAGAGACAATACAGGGGAAACACCACTTAGCTTTGCTCTGTTGCGTGCGCTCCTAGCAACAGAGCCCTCCACCTGAGTGCATCTTCTCCTCCACCTGGATCCATCACCATAACAGGATCCTTCACCTTAGTGCAGCCTTGGAGCAGAGTCCAACACCAGTTGCAGCTGCTTAGAACCAGAGTCCCAAGGAAGTGTTCAGCTTTTGCCACGAAGTCAAGCATGCTTGAGTCCAGCTCAGCGGCCAAGTCCCACATGGTGATTGCCACTCTCCATAGTAGCCACTCCACCAGACCATGCAGACACTTCCCGCTGACTCCATCACTGTGACCCCACCACGCCATGCCAGCCCTTTGTCCAGACACCATAGCTGCAACAAGTCCCCCCTGGCTAAGCTGCGCAGGACTCCTCACCAGCTCCATCCTTCCTCCAGGCTCTCACCTTCAAAGTGAAAGCAATCTCACAATATCACAGGCCCCGAGTGAACACCCTGAGCACACCTTTATAGGGTGTCACACCTGATCCATAATTAAGTGAACATTAACCTAAACCTAAGGTTCGATACCATTCCCCACCACCGGGCAACTTAGAATGAACGACACCACGTGATGATTCTAATGGCCACCGGGGGCAATCACGACACACTTTGGAACCAAAGGAAAAAAAGTTCACTTAATGCATTTAATACCGCCAGATCCAACACTGGATCATGACACCTACGAATCGATCCGCTCATCCCGACTTGCTACATAGGAAGTAGGGGTGAGCAGATCAATTTGTAGGACACTGGTCCATTGGCCACTACAGTATTCCGTGGCTGCCAAACAGGAGCCCTGTCAGCATCCCCAGCTCCTCTTTTGATTAGTCGGCCTGGTGCAACATCATGTGTGTGTCTGCTCCACACCTCAACGACGATGTTGGGTCAGGCCAGTTAATCAAAAGAGGAGTGTGGATCTTAGAAGGTAGAAGGCGGTTAGCAGGATCCCATCTGGCTGCTTTGACCAAGTTACATATCTGCTAGACCGTGAGTTTATTCGCTCATCTCTAATAGTGAGATGTAGTGAAAAGAATGGATGGAGGAAGAGAGGAAGAGAGCGCAAAAAAAAAAGGAGGAGGAGAAGAAGAAAGAGAAGAAGTAGAAGAAGACGATGATCGTGGAGAGGGAACATAAGATAAAGAATATTTATTTAAAGGAAAATATGAATGGATGTCACGTCATGTCAGGACAGCTTGGAATATAGATGAACATACATGAGCAAATTCATTCACGGTGTCCAGAATTTTAACAACTTTGTCATTTTTAGCTATAAAAATAGTGAATAATTTTTCATTTATCAAAAATCTGTCCATTCATGACTTGCCTTCTTGTAGAATAAATCTGTCATGATCCAGGACGGGGTTTCGCTTTGGCCCGTCCTGATCAGACTTGGGGTTAATTGTTCCCCCTCTCTCTGGCAGAGGGCGGCTATTTAATGCTCACTGGACCTAGGTCCGGTGTCAGTTATACTCCTGCCCTCGGCTGAGTTAGTTGACCTTGTGCGTACGTGTGCCTTGTGCCTGATATCTTGCTTGCTTGTTTGGTTTTGATCCGGTTCTGTCCCTGTTATGAGTTCTGCCTGCCCCTCTTGTACTGCGCTACCTCTCGTGTATGACTCTCTGCTTGTGACCCGACTTCTCTCTGCTCGTCCCCTTGGTACCACGTCGCCTTCTTGTGTATGACCTTTGGCTTTGTCTGACTACCCATCTGTTTGTCCCTCCTGTGCCACGTTTGCCCGTACTGTTGTCACCTCCGTTTTGCCTGGCTCAGAGTTGTTGTATGATGTCCTGTCATATCTGAAAGCAGGACGCTAAGCCCCACCCCCTTGCAGTCACCTGACCATAGGTCCTGTGCCAGCTTGCTAATTTCAGTGTCCACAGGTCCTGTGCCTCTTTACTTTCCTGTGCTAACTGGACCCTGACACTAATAGTTTGAAGCACGCATTGTCACCTCTGCTGCCCTGCTCCACAGGTATCTTTTAGCACTGTTTCTGTACTCAGGACACGCGCACTGGCTCTGTGAGTGAGTGTAGTGCGGTGTCTCTGACATTATAACTGACCCATACCATTTTTTTCTCTGCTCCCATTCTCCTGTGTATGTGATGGATCCTATGCACACTCTTTCTGAGCAGGTGAGGCACCTGACTCAGATGTCTCAGAAACTCCTTGGAGAACAACGAGTCCTGGCTCAGTCTCAGCAGCTGATCGCTGATACTGTCAGGGGGTATTCTCATCGGGGGCTCGGGATGTTACATTAGTTTCCCCTGAGTCTCCGGTTAAGTTACCAGATACCTCTGGAGATAAAAGGAAATTCAGAGTTTTCAAGGAGGGCTGTAAGCTTTTTTTTTCATTGAGACCACACTCTTCTGGGGATGAAGGTCAGAGAGTGGGGGTCATTATGTCTCTGTTAATGGGAGCCCCCCAAGCTTGGGCTTTCTCCCTTCCAACCACGGCCCCTGAGCGTATGAATGTGGATGCATTTTTTGAAGCCCTGGGGCATATTTATGATGAGCCTGATCGAATGCGTATGGCTGAGGACATGGTGATGAGTGTATGCCAGGGAAAGCACTCAGCCGAGTGGTTTTGCTCAGAGTTCAGATGCTGGGCTACTGAGGTCTGCTGGAGTGACGCCGCCCTCCGGGGTTTGTTCCGTAGAGGCCTGTCTGAACATCTGAAAGATGCCTTGGTTCTCCACCCTCCGCCTGATTCCCTGGAAGAGGCTATGACACAGGCCGTCCGAATGGATTGCAGGCTACGGGCGAGGGGAGTGGTGCGATTTGAGAGACCATTATTCTCCCAAGGAAGGGGAGCCAGTCATACATTGGAAGTCACGGAGAAGGGAACCATCGTCCTCAAAGAAAATGAAAGGAGACAATGGCGCATGGGAAAATGCTGTTTTCACTGTGGCGATTCTGGACATTGGAAAAAGGATTGCCCCTCCGGTCCACTGACCAACAAGCGACTGAGCCCGGGTGATTGTCATGGAGGTCACCCAGACTCTCAGATACCCTTTTCTGCCTTCTCTAAAATGTTGTTACAAGTGGAACTTTGTTGTGGGAGTGTCTCTACATCCACTTCTGCCTTCGTGGATTGCGGTTCATCATTGAACTTTATTGACTCAGACTTGGTGGCCAGGTGTAAGTTAGGGACAGTTAGGTTGGAGACTCCTATTCACATTGTTGCCATTGACAAAACACCACTGGTTAAGAATAACGTTATGTTTCATACTGAAGAGTTTCTCCTTAAAGTGAGTTCCTTACACCAGGAACATATTTCATGTTTTGTTATGGACAACCTGCCTGCGGGACTGGTGTTAGGGTTCCCCTGGTTACAATTGCATAATCCTGTAATTAATTGGGAATATCGGGACATTGTTAAATGGGGTCCCTATTGTTCTGAAAAATGTCTTGTTACGGTGTCTGTGTCGTCCGTGGGTCTGGAAGGTATTCCGGAGTGCCTGAAAGACTATATGGACGTTTTCTCCGAAAAAGAGGCTGAGGTTTTACCACCACACCGCCTATTTGATTGTGCCGTTGACCTGGTTCCAGGTGCTAAATCGCCCAAAGCCCGCTTGTATAACCTTTCGGGTCCAGAACGGGCTGCGATGAAAGAATATATTTCAGAGAGTCTCCGTAAGGGACACATTCATCCTTCTGTTTCTCCCGTAGCGGCAGGGCTCTTTTTTTTAAAGAAAAAAGACGGTGGTTTACGCCCATGCCTTGATTTTCGTGAGTTAAATAAGATAACTGTGAGGAATACGTATCCCCTTCCACTTATTCCTGATTTATACAATCAGTTGTCCGGAGCTAAGTGGTTTTCAAAGTTAGATCTACGGGGAGCATATAACCTTATCCGAGTCCGGGACGGAGATGAGTGGAAAACCGCTTTTCTCACTACTGAAGGGTTGTTTGAAAACTCGGTCATGCCTTTCGGTCTGACCAGTGCTCCAGCGGTTTTCCAAAATTTCATTAATCATGTGTTCTCTGATTTCATTGGACATTTTATGGTGGTATATTTGGATGACATTGATCTACTCTCCTGATAAACAGGCTCACATTGGTCATGTTCGGGCAGTTCTCCAAAGGCTCCGGGAGAACTGTCTCTTTGCTAAATTAGAAAAATGCTTATTTTTTGTCCAGGAACTGTCTTTTCTGGGGTTCATTGTGTCTGCTGAGGGGTATCGCATGGATCCTAATAAGGTGCAGGCCATTGTCGAGTGGGTTCAGCCTTGTGATTTGAAGGCTCTGCAGCGTTTCCTAGGATTCGCCAATTATTACCGTAAATTTATAAGGGGGTTCTCGCAGGTGGTTAAACCCCTCACAGACATGACTCAAAAGGGGGCCGATATCAAGAATTGGTCAACCGCAGCAGTAGCAGCATTTTAGTTTTTTAAAAAAAGGTTTCATGTCTGCCCCGGTTCTTATTCAACCGGACCCGTCGGAACCATTTATTGTTGAGGTAGACGCCTCAGAGGCGGGGGTGGGGGCGGTATTGTCCCAGGGACCTGCCACTTTGGCCAATTTGAGACCTTGCGCCTTTTTCTCAAAGAATTTCTCCCCTTCGGAGAGAAACTATGATGTGGGGAATCGAGAACTTCTGGCCATAAAGTTGGCCTTTGAAGAATGGAGGCATTTTCTGGAGGGGGCTGTCCATCCTATAACAGTAATTATGGACCACAAAAACCTAGCTTACATTGATTCAGCTAAAAGGTTGACTCCCAGACAGGCTAGATGCTCACTTTTTTTTCCCGGTTCAATTTCTCGATCACTTTTCCGCCAGGATCTAAAAATGTCAGAGCGGATGCCTTGTCACGCAGTCTAGATCCGGTGTCCCCCCCCGGAACCTCTGTCCTCCATTCTTCAGCCTGGGGTGGTGGTGGCAGATATTTCTAATATGTTGGAACGGGAGATTCGGGAGGCTCAGTCTCTGGCACCTCCGACTAAGCCGGTGGATAAGCTTTTCGTGCCAGCACAGTTTTTCCTCAAGGTCCTCCGGGAGTTCCATGACTCAATTCTGGGTGGACATCCAGGGACCTCAGCTACCCGGAAGGCCATTGCTAGAGTATTCTGGTGGTCTGCTTTAGCCTCTGATGTTGGGGAATATGTGTCTGCTTGTGATGTTTGTGCCCGTTCAAAAACCCCCCATAACCGGCCGGCCTGGGAATTGGTACCACTGCCAATTCCTGGGAGACCATGGACTCATTTGTCCATGGATTTCATCACCAACCTTCCCCCCTCCAAGGGTAATACCGTTGTTTGGGTTGTAGTGGACAGGTTTAGTAAGCAGGCACATTTTGTACCTTTGGCAGCTCTACCTAATGCGGAAACGTTGTCCAGATTGTTCATTGAGCATGTGGTGCGGTTGCATGGGGTACCCTTGAATGTGGTGTCTGATAGAGGAGTGCAATTTGTTTCCAGGTTTTGGAGGGCTTTTTTCAAGAGATTGGGTATTGGTCTGTCCTTTTCATCCGCTTATCATCCTGAGACTAATGGGCAGACCGAGCGGACCAATCAATCTCTGGAGCAAATTTTGCGTTGCTTGACCTCAGCCCGACAGGATGATGGGTGTTTTGTGTTACCGTTGGCCGAATTTGCATTTAACAACCGTATTAACCAGTCTACGGATACATCTCCCTTTTTCTGTAATTATGGGTTTCATCCTCATTTTGGAGAATTTTCCCGTTTGAATTCTGGGTGTCCTGGGGCGGATGAGACGATCATATAAGAAAAAAATCCGGCACTCCCAAATGCAAAAAGAAGTTCCTTTTTATTTTTCACAGCTTAATAATCCACATGATGTACATTCAATAACGTTTCGGTCTCTATAATGGACCTTCTTCAGACTGAAAGTGACACAATGAAAGAAAAAAGAAAACAAAAAATACATAAATAAAATAAATAAAACAAAGCTGGTTCTCAAAACGCCTATCAAAATACAAATACTATCAATGAAGACTAGATCTGCACAGGAAACCAGATTATATAAGAGTGAATCATATGCGCATCATATTTATCTAGTGGTCACAAAAATAAGAACACATAGTAATCATATACAAATTTCAGAGAGGTAAAGTATCCCATATGAGACAACACCAAAAATATCATACAGCATAATGTAGAGAAATACAAATACAGATGGAACTCCCAATACACGGGTTACTGAAGAGATCTTCCATATAGCTATCAAATCGTCATTTAGCTAATATCATTAACAAAAGCAAGTGAAAAAATGCCCAAAAGACTGACATCAGAGATCTTGAAAAAAAAAAAAAAAAAAGGGGGAAAGGGATAAATAGCTAGTAGAGCAGAAATACTCAATGACCTAGTATATGTCTAACAACTTGAATAATATTATTAAGGTTCAAAGTGACCCAATAGGTCACAATCATGTTGATTAATCTAAATAGACTCCACTGCTTCAAAAAACAGAGGCTGAACAGTCCAACTGACATCCATAAACGCAGAAAAAGTGCAAAAAAAGTAATGCAATAGTGCTTACCATGTGGAGCTGTGAGAATCGTCACGTGCAGGAAAACATGCGCTGTCAGTTGTATGCTGCCATAAGAAAAAGTGCGCTACTGGCGGTTGTATGCCGCCGGGATATATACCCGATGGGAGTGCGCGCACATGCGCACTGGTGTAAACTCACAACTGGGGAGAGGCCGAGAGTGAGGGGTGAAACGCTCCATGGAGCGCAAACCGGAAGTGCGTCATAGAGACTGCCCGCGACCGGAAGTAGTGGAACGCAGTATAGATGAAGCGATATATTCAATGGTGACTCATTCCTTCAATGTGGCTAATCCCTCAATGCAGTGACACTAGGTAGAAAGAAACAAATGCGCGTTATATGGCAGCAATTTATATGTTGCGTAATGTACAATGTTAATAAGAGAAAATAAGGAAAATTAATTTATTATCATGCTCAAACAAAAGGAAGAATAGGGAAAAGGGGAACAAAGAAAAAATATAAAGTAAAAATATGCATAACACTAGAAAAAAATTAGAAAATAACTACATAAAAAACAGACAAATAACTAAAGAAAAAATAAAAAATATAACTATACGATGGGAATCAGAAAAACAAAAAATGAAAATTAAAAAATAACAAAATATTATAAACACCATACCCCTCAAAAGATACTTTCTAACGAGATTGCTGCTGCTGTGAAAAAATGAAAAAAAAGGGGGGGGGGAAAGAAAAAGAGGGTTAAAAAAGATCTCATGATATCAACCTTAAAATAAACTCATAACATCGTATTCTCTATTCAACCCTTTGGGTTCCAAAGTTTGTAACGAATGAATCCAAAAGGCCTCTCTGAGCTTTAATGATTTAACCTGATTGCCCCCTCTTCTATGTGCTGGAATGTGTTCGAGGACAAGAAACTTTAATTGGGCTATAGTATGTCCCGCATTATGAAAATGAAACGGTATGGGTAGATGATGGCGTCCACAACGTATATCTGACTTATGGTGAGAAATCCTATCTTTCACGTTCTGTGTCGTTTCACCTACATACAATTTGCCACAAGGGCATTTAATCGCATACACCACAAATTTAGAATCACAGGTGTAGTACCCCTTGATAGGGATGTCTACACCTGTCTGTGGATGTGAAATAGAGGAACCTTTTAAGACATTAGCACATTGTGCACACTGTAAACACGGAAAGGTCCCTCTTTTCTGTGTTTGGAGAAAACTTTGCCTAGAAATTTTTAATGCAGAGCCAATATCTGCTCGAACGATCTTATCTCTCAGATTATTGGGTCTCCAAAAACATGGGAGAAAAGGGACCTGAAAATCGGGTATCTTCGGGAAACTATCCCGAAGTATAGACCAATGTTTACGGATTTTCTTGTGCAGTCTGTACATGAAAGGATGGAAAGTATGCACGAAGGGAATTCTAGAACCCATACTCAGTTTATTGCGGGAACGGTTGTCATCTCGGCATTTCTTGAGCAAATGGCGGGGATAACCCCTCTCCACAAATTTATCTTCCATACTGTTTAATCGTGTGGAACATATTAGGGGATCACTAACAATCCTTTTAACTCTATCAAATTGTGAAATGGGAATTGATTTTTTCACTGCCACTGGATGACAGCTTTGATATAGCAACAAGTTATTCCGGTCCGTTTCCTTTGTAAATAAATCTATCGAGAGATTACCAGAGGAATCTTGTATAATCAAAGTATCTAGAAAACTAATACTAGTTTTATGACTATTCAAGGTAAAGGTCAATTCAGGCCAAACACTATTGAGGTATATATGAAATTCCTCTAATGAGTCAAGTGATCCATGCCAAAGGCAAAATACGTCATCGATGTACTTACGCCAAAGTAAACAATGAGATTGGTAGTTGTCATGTGGATATATGAATTCTGACTCAAACTGAGCCATGAAGCAGTTGGCATAGGGGGGTGCCATATGCGACCCCATAGCTGTCCCCTGTATCTGAAGATAAAAAGAATCTTCAAAAAGAAAAAAATTCTCTGTCAGTACCATTCTCAATAAATCCATCAAAAAATTAATGGCATTAGGCTCAATTGTAGACCTCTCTAATAGAAGTTTAGTTGCTCTCATTCCCTTCTCATGTTGAATAGAAGTATACAAGCTGTTAACATCAAAGGTCACCAATAAGGTGCCTTCTGGTAATTGACCAAAACTCTTTATAATCTCCAGAAATGCCCCAGTGTCCAAAATAAAAGAGGGAGTATCCTTAACTAATGGAGTAAGTGTTCTCTCTAGAAGTTGGGACAAAGGGGATAAAATGGAGTCAGTTGATGCGACTATCGGTCTACCTGGGGGATTATAAAGCCTTTTATGTATCTTTGGGAGTGTGTAGAAAACAGGAATAATCGGCTCTATCTTAGATAGAAAATCTCTCGTCTTCTTATCGATCGTACCTTCCCCCAATGCACGTGTCAATATCTCCTCAACTTTATCCCGAATAGATCTTGTGGGATTATGAGGTAGTGGTAAATAAACCTCCCTATTCATAAGTTGTAATAAAATCTCGTTGCGATAAGCTAAGCGGTCCATAACGACCGTGGCTCCCCCCTTATCCGCTGGTTTGATAATTATATCATGATCATGGATTAGGGCTTGTAAGGCATCCCGTTCTGTCTGATTCAAATTAGAGAGGAAACTCAATTCACCCTTGGTGATCTGTTTAGTATATAATAAAACTTCCTTCTCTATTAGGGAAATAAAAGTTTCGACCGGTGGACTTGTTCTAGGTGGATTAAAGGTACTCTGTAGTCTAAGGCCCAAATCAGTAATGTTTACCGGTGTTTTAACATATTCTAATCCCCTAGATGGAGTGGGTAACTGTGTACCAAAATGAGCCTTTAGCCTCAGGTTCCTATAGAACCTTTGTAGATCTAGATCTAACTGGAAGGTGTTAAATTTATATGTAGGACAAAAAGACAGTCCTTTTTGTAATAAAGCTATTTGTGAGGGATCTAGAGATTTAGAAGAAATATTCACAACCAGATTTGTTATGTTACCTGTCTCGTGCTCACTATGTGGCGATTGGTGTCTGTGGCACTGGCCACCCCTCCTCGTCCTCTTCTTAGATTGTATCTCCTGTCTTGGCCTAAAAAAGAAGATTTGCCTGTGCTTGTTTTCTCGTTGTCCGAGCTTGAGGCTGAGGAGCCGTCTGTAAATCTGTAATTGCGATAGTTCGGACGAGAAGAGCCGGTAGAGCCCTGCCATCTATAGACTCTTTTTTGTAGGTAATCTTGTGTATCACGAATAAACTTCTGGCGTTTACGCTTCTCAGTCTCTTGTCTAAATGTTTCTAGACTCTCCTTGGTACGGCTAGCAATATTATCAAATTCTTCCTTCGATAGTGTATCCTTAAGTTGTCTTTCAATATTAACAACCTTCTCTTGTCCACTCTTTATATCCTTGTTCAGATGTTCAAGAGTCAAGGCCATCAAATCCAATGAGCATTTATTCAAAATCCGTTCAAATTTTTCACAGAAGTCAGTATTATTCTGAAACAGAGTGGGTCGCAGTGATACCCTAAGGCCTCTTGGTATTCGCTGTGTTCGAATATACTCTGCCATAGTTGCGCTATGTAACTCCAGACCTATAAGATGTCGAGATTCCCTCTCAAGGTCTCGCGTCTTGAATTCACTTCCAGGAATTTGTAAAAATTCACTTGATGTAGTAACCTGTGAGACTATGTCAGCTACTTCTGTCTCATTGAATGAGAAACTATTGGCAGACATCTCACAAAAATAATTTTTCTTCGAAAAACCAGTAGTAGCGGGTGCCCGTGTGTATGGTCAACTACAGTATAACAAAAAGACACGTCACTCCGATAATTCGATAAGGGGTGCTCAAAACAGGATACCAGTCCCAATAAATCATATAAGAAAAAAATCCGGCACTCCCAAATGCAAAAAGAAGTTCCTTTTTATTTTTCACAGCTTAATAATCCACATGATGTACATTCAATAACGTTTCGGTCTCTATAATGGACCTTCTTCAGACTGAAAGTGACACAATGAAAGAAAAAAGAAAACAAAAAATACATAAATAAAATAAATAAAACAAAGCTGGTTCTCAAAACGCCTATCAAAATACAAATACTATCAATGAAGACTAGATCTGCACAGGAAACCAGATTATATAAGAGTGAATCATATGCGCATCATATTTATCTAGTGGTCACAAAAATAAGAACACATAGTAATCATATACAAATTTCAGAGAGGTAAAGTATCCCATATGAGACAACACCAAAAATATCATACAGCATAATGTAGAGAAATACAAATACAGATGGAACTCCCAATACACGGGTTACTGAAGAGATCTTCCATATAGCTATCAAATCGTCATTTAGCTAATATCATTAACAAAAGCAAGTGAAAAAATGCCCAAAAGACTGACATCAGAGATCTTGAAAAAAAAAAAAAAAAAAGGGGGAAAGGGATAAATAGCTAGTAGAGCAGAAATACTCAATGACCTAGTATATGTCTAACAACTTGAATAATATTATTAAGGTTCAAAGTGACCCAATAGGTCACAATCATGTTGATTAATCTAAATAGACTCCACTGCTTCAAAAAACAGAGGCTGAACAGTCCAACTGACATCCATAAACGCAGAAAAAGTGCAAAAAAAGTAATGCAATAGTGCTTACCATGTGGAGCTGTGAGAATCGTCACGTGCAGGAAAACATGCGCTGTCAGTTGTATGCTGCCATAAGAAAAAGTGCGCTACTGGCGGTTGTATGCCGCCGGGATATATACCCGATGGGAGTGCGCGCACATGCGCACTGGTGTAAACTCACAACTGGGGAGAGGCCGAGAGTGAGGGGTGAAACGCTCCATGGAGCGCAAACCGGAAGTGCGTCATAGAGACTGCCCGCGACCGGAAGTAGTGGAACGCAGTATAGATGAAGCGATATATTCAATGGTGACTCATTCCTTCAATGTGGCTAATCCCTCAATGCAGTGACACTAGGTAGAAAGAAACAAATGCGCGTTATATGGCAGCAATTTATATGTTGCGTAATGTACAATGTTAATAAGAGAAAATAAGGAAAATTAATTTATTATCATGCTCAAACAAAAGGAAGAATAGGGGAAGGGGAACAAAGAAAAAATATAAAGTAAAAATATGCATAAAACTAGAAAAAAATTAGAAAATAACTACATAAAAAACAGACAAATAACTAAAGAAAAAATAAAAAATATAACTATACGATGGGAATCAGAAAAACAAAAAATGAAAATTAAAAAATATTATAAACACCATACCCCTCAAAAGATACTTTCTAACGAGATTGCTGCTGCTGTGAAAAAATGAAAAAAAAGGGGGGGGGGGGGGGGGAAAGAAAAAGAGGGTTAAAAAAGATCTCATGATATCAACCTTAAAATAAACTCATAACATCGTATTCTCTATTCAACCCTTTGGGTTCCAAAGTTTGTAACGAATGAATCCAAAAGGCCTCTCTGAGCTTTAATGATTTAACGTTGTGGACGCCATCATCTACCCATACCGTTTCATTTTCATAATGCGGGACATACTATAGCCCAATTAAAGTTTCTTGTCCTCGAACACATTCCAGCACATAGAAGAGGGGGCAATCAGGTTAAATCATTATTTTCTAATTTTTTTCTAGTTTTATGCATATTTTTACTTTATATTTTTTCTTTGTTCCCCTTTTCCCTATTCTTCCTTTTGTTTGAGCATGATAATAAATTAATTTTCCTTATTTTCTCTTATTAACATTGTACATTACGCAACATATAAATTGCTGCCATATAACGCGCATTTGTTTCTTTCTACCTAGTGTCACTGCATTGAGGGATTAGCCACATTGAAGGAATGAGTCACCATTGAATATATCGCTTCATCTATACTGCGTTCCACTACTTCCGGTCGCGGGCAGTCTCTATGACGCACTTCCGGTTTGCGCTCCATGGAGCGTTTCACCCCTCACTCTCGGCCTCTCCCCAGTTGTGAGTTTACACCAGTGCGCATGTGCGCGCACTCCCATCGGGTATATATCCCGGCGGCATACAACCGCCAGTAGCGCACTTTTTCTTATGGCAGCATACAACTGACAGCGCATGTTTTCCTGCACGTGACGATTCTCACAGCTCCACATGGTAAGCACTATTGCATTACTTTTTTTGCACTTTTTCTGCGTTTATGGATGTCAGTTGGACTGTTCAGCCTCTGTTTTTTGAAGCAGTGGAGTCTATTTAGATTAATCAACATGATTGTGACCTATTGGGTCACTTTGAACCTTAATAATATTATTCAAGTTGTTAGACATATACTAGGTCATTGAGTATTTCTGCTCTACTAGCTATTTATCCCTTTCCCCCTTTTTTTTTTTTTTTTTTTTTTTTCAAGATCTCTGATGTCAGTCTTTTGGGCATTTTTTCACTTGCTTTTGTTAATGATATTAGCTAAATGACGATTTGATAGCTATATGGAAGATCTCTTCAGTAACCCGTGTATTGGGAGTTCCATCTGTATTTGTATTTCTCTACATTATGCTGTATGATATTTTTGGTGTTGTCTCATATGGTATACTTTACCTCTCTGAAATTTGTATATGATTACTATGTGTTCTTACTTTTGTGACCACTAGATAAATATGATGCGCATATGATTCACTCTTATATAATCTGGTTTCCTGTGCAGATCTAGTCTTCATTGATAGTATTTGTATTTTGATAGGCGTTTTGAGAACCAGCTTTGTTTTATTTATTTTATTTATGTATTTTTTGTTTTCTTTTTTCTTTCATTGTGTCACTTTCAGTCTGAAGAAGGTCCATTATAGAGACCGAAACGTTATTGAATGTACATCATGTGGATTATTAAGCTGTGAAAAATAAAAAGGAACTTCTTTTTGCATTTGGGAGTGCCGGATTTTTTTCTTATATGATTTATTGGGACTGGTATCCTGTTTTGAGCACCCCTTATCGAATTATCGGAGTGACGTGTCTTTTTGTTATACTGTAGTTGACCATACACACGGGCACCCGCTACTACTGGTTTTTCGAAGAAAAATTATTTTTGTGAGATGTCTGCCAATAGTTTCTCATTCAATGAGACAGAAGTAGCTGACATAGTCTCACAGGTTACTACATCAAGTGAATTTTTACAAATTCCTGGAAGTGAATTCAAGACGCGAGACCTTGAGAGGGAATCTCGACATCTTATAGGTCTGGAGTTACATAGCGCAACTATAGCAGAGTATATTCGAACACAGCGAATACCAAGAGGCCTTAGGGTATCACTGCGACCCACTCTGTTTCAGAATAATACTGACTTCTGTGAAAAATTTGAACGGATTTTGAATAAATGCTCATTGGATTTGATGGCCTTGACTCTTGAACATCTGAACAAGGATATAAAGAGTGGACAAGAGAAGGTTGTTAATATTGAAAGACAACTTAAGGATACACTATCGAAGGAAGAATTTGATAATATTGCTAGCCGTACCAAGGAGAGTCTAGAAACATTTAGACAAGAGACTGAGAAGCGTAAACGCCAGAAGTTTATTCGTGATACACAAGATTACCTACAAAAAAGAGTCTATAGATGGCAGGGCTCTACCGGCTCTTCTCGTCCGAACTATCGCAATTACAGATTTACAGACGGCTCCTCAGCCTCAAGCTCGGACAACGAGAAAACAAGCACAGGCAAATCTTCTTTTTTAGGCCAAGACAGGAGATACAATCTAAGAAGAGGACGAGGAGGGGTGGCCAGTGCCACAGACACCAATCGCCACATAGTGAGCACGAGACAGGTAACATAACAAATCTGGTTGTGAATATTTCTTCTAAATCTCTAGATCCCTCACAAATAGCTTTATTACAAAAAGGACTGTCTTTTTGTCCTACATATAAATTTAACACCTTCCAGTTAGATCTAGATCTACAAAGGTTCTATAGGAACCTGAGGCTAAAGGCTCATTTTGGTACACAGTTACCCACTCCATCTAGGGGATTAGAATATGTTAAAACACCGGTAAACATTACTGATTTGGGCCTTAGACTACAGAGTACCTTTAATCCACCTAGAACAAGTCCACCGGTCGAAACTTTTATTTCCCTAATAGAGAAGGAAGTTTTATTATATACTAAACAGATCACCAAGGGTGAATTGAGTTTCCGCTCTAATTTGAATCAGACAGAACGGGATGCCTTACAAGCCCTAATCCATGATCATGATATAATTATCAAACCAGCGGATAAGGGGGGAGCCACGGTCGTTATGGACCGCTTAGCTTATCGCAACGAGATTTTATTACAACTTATGAATAGGGAGGTTTATTTACCACTACCTCATAATCCCACAAGATCTATTCGGGATAAAGTTGAGGAGATATTGACACGTGCATTGGGGGAAGGTACGATCGATAAGAAGACGAGAGATTTTCTATCTAAGATAGAGCCGATTATTCCTGTTTTCTACACACTCCCAAAGATACATAAAAGGCTTTATAATCCCCCAGGTAGACCGATAGTCGCATCAACTGACTCCATTTTATCCCCTTTGTCCCAACTTCTAGAGAGAACACTTACTCCATTAGTTAAGGATACTCCCTCTTTTATTTTGGACACTGGGGCATTTCTGGAGATTATAAAGAGTTTTGGTCAATTACCAGAAGGCACCTTATTGGTGACCTTTGATGTTAACAGCTTGTATACTTCTATTCAACATGAGAAGGGAATGAGAGCAACTAAACTTCTATTAGAGAGGTCTACAATTGAGCCTAATGCCATTAATTTTTTGATGGATTTATTGAGAATGGTACTGACAGAGAATTTTTTTCTTTTTGAAGATTCTTTTTATCTTCAGATACAGGGGACAGCTATGGGGTCGCATATGGCACCCCCCTATGCCAACTGCTTCATGGCTCAGTTTGAGTCAGAATTCATATATCCACATGACAACTACCAATCTCATTGTTTACTTTGGCGTAGGTACATCGATGACGTATTTTGCCTTTGGCATGGATCACTTGACTCATTAGAGGAATTTCATATATACCTCAATAGTGTTTGGCCTGAATTGACCTTTACCTTGAATAGTCATAAAACTAGTATTAGTTTTCTAGATACTTTGATTATACAAGATTCCTCTGGTAATCTCTCGATAGATTTATTTACAAAGGAAACGGACCGGAATAACTTGTTGCTATATCAAAGCTGTCATCCAGTGGCAGTGAAAAAATCAATTCCCATTTCACAATTTGATAGAGTTAAAAGGATTGTTAGTGATCCCCTAATATGTTCCACACGATTAAACAGTATGGAAGATAAATTTGTGGAGAGGGGTTATCCCCGCCATTTGCTCAAGAAATGCCGGGATGACAACCGTTCCCGCAATAAACTGAGTATGGGTTCTAGAATTCCCTTCGTGCATACTTTCCATCCTTTCATGTACAGACTGCACAAGAAAATCCGTAAACATTGGTCTATACTTCGGGATAGTTTCCCGAAGATACCCGATTTTCAGGTCCCTTTTCTCCCATGTTTTAGGAGACCCAATAATCTGAGAGATAAGATCGTTCGAGCAGATATTGGCTCTGCATTAAAAATTTCTAGGCAAAGTTTTCTCCAAACACAGAAAAGAGGGACCTTTCCGTGTTTACAGTGTGCACAATGTGCTAATGTCTTAAAAGGTTCCTCTATTTCACATCCACAGACAGGTGTAGACATCCCTATCAAGGGGTACTACACCTGTGATTCTAAATTTGTGGTGTATGCGATTAAATGCCCTTGTGGCAAATTGTATGTAGGTGAGACGACACAGAACGTGAAAGATAGGATTTCTCACCATAAGTCAGATATACGTTGTGGACGCCATCATCTACCCATACCGTTTCATTTTCATAATGCGGGACATACTATAGCCCAATTAAAGTTTCTTGTCCTCGAACACATTCCAGCACATAGAAGAGGGGGCAATCAGGTTAAATCATTAAAGCTCAGAGAGGCCTTTTGGATTCATTCGTTACAAACTTTGGAACCCAAAGGGTTGAATAGAGAATACGATGTTATGAGTTTATTTTAAGGTTGATATCATGAGATCTTTTTTAACCCTCTTTTTCTTCCCCCCCCCCCTTTTTTTTCATTTTTTCACAGCAGCAGCAATCTCGTTAGAAAGTATCTTTTGAGGGGTATGGTGTTTATAATATTTTGTTATTTTTTAATTTTAATTTTTTGTTTTTCTGATTCCCATCGTATAGTTATATTTTTTATTTTTTCTTTAGTTATTTGTCTGTTTTTTATGTAGTTATTTTCTAATTTTTTTCTAGTTTTATGCATATTTTTACTTTATATTTTTTCTTTGTTCCCCTTTTCCCTATTCTTCCTTTTGTTTGAGCATGATAATAAATTAATTTTCCTTATTTTCTCTTATTAACATTGTACATTACGCAACATATAAATTGCTGCCATATAACGCGCATTTGTTTCTTTCTACCTAGTGTCACTGCATTGAGGGATTAGCCACATTGAAGGAATGAGTCACCATTGAATATATCGCTTCATCTATACTGCGTTCCACTACTTCCGGTCGCGGGCAGTCTCTATGACGCACTTCCGGTTTGCGCTCCATGGAGCGTTTCACCCCTCACTCTCGGCCTCTCCCCAGTTGTGAGTTTACACCAGTGCGCATGTGCGCGCACTCCCATCGGGTATATATCCCGGCGGCATACAACCGCCAGTAGCGCACTTTTTCTTATGGCAGCATACAACTGACAGCGCATGTTTTCCTGCACGTGACGATTCTCACAGCTCCACATGGTAAGCACTATTGCATTACTTTTTTTGCACTTTTTCTGCGTTTATGGATGTCAGTTGGACTGTTCAGCCTCTGTTTTTTGAAGCAGTGGAGTCTATTTAGATTAATCAACATGATTGTGACCTATTGGGTCACTTTGAACCTTAATAATATTATTCAAGTTGTTAGACATATACTAGGTCATTGAGTATTTCTGCTCTACTAGCTATTTATCCCTTTCCCCCTTTTTTTTTTTTTTCAAGATCTCTGATGTCAGTCTTTTGGGCATTTTTTCACTTGCTTTTGTTAATGATATTAGCTAAATGACGATTTGATAGCTATATGGAAGATCTCTTCAGTAACCCGTGTATTGGGAGTTCCATCTGTATTTGTATTTCTCTACATTATGCTGTATGATATTTTTGGTGTTGTCTCATATGGGATACTTTACCTCTCTGAAATTTGTATATGATTACTATGTGTTCTTATTTTTGTGACCACTAGATAAATATGATGCGCATATGATTCACTCTTATATAATCTGGTTTCCTGTGCAGATCTAGTCTTCATTGATAGTATTTGTATTTTGATAGGCGTTTTGAGAACCAGCTTTGTTTTATTTATTTTATTTATGTATTTTTTGTTTTCTTTTTTCTTTCATTGTGTCACTTTCAGTCTGAAGAAGGTCCATTATAGAGACCGAAACGTTATTGAATGTACATCATGTGGATTATTAAGCTGTGAAAAATAAAAAGGAACTTCTTTTTGCATTTGGGAGTGCCGGATTTTTTTCTTATATGATTTATTGGGACTGGTATCCTGTTCTGAGCACCCCTTATCGAATTATCGGAGTGACGTGTCTTTTTGTTATACTGATGAGACGATCAAGCGGTTGGGGGAGGTATGGCGGGAGGTCCAGAGTAACATTACGAAGGCCCAGGACAAATGTAATTTTTTTGTGGACAAAAAACGATCCGCAGGACCGGTGCTTCAGATTGGGGATAAGGTATGGTTGTCCACCAAGAATATAAGGCTCAAGGTCCCCTCTGCGAAGCTTGGACCCAAGTTTATAGGTCTCTATGTAATTACCGAAGCAGTTAACCCGGTGGCTTTTCGGTTGCGGCTCCCGCCATCTCTGCAGATCCCAAATGTTTTCCATAAGGCCCTTTTGAAACCTGTGAGGTCCGGTGGGGAGGGATCATCAGCTTCCCCACCACCGGTTTTGGTAGCCGGGCAGTTGGAGTATGAGGTGGAACGAATCGTCAACTCTAGGTTGGTCCGTCGTGCCCTTCAATATCTAATACACTGGAAAGGCTACGGTCCTGAAGAACGGTCGTGGGTTCCTGCTCGATCGGTCCATGCGGATCGGTTGGTCCGGGCCTTTCACGCCAAGTACCCCGAGAGACCTGGGGGTCCGGTGGCCCACCATTGAGAGGAGGGTACTGTCATGATCCAGGACGGGGTTTCGCTTTGGCCCGTCCGTCCTGATCAGACTAGGGGTTAATTGTTCCGCCTCTCTCTGGCAGAGGGCGGCTATTTAATGCTCACTGGACCTAGGTCCGTGTCAGTTATACTCCTGCCCTCGGCTGAGTTAGTTGACCTTGTGCGTATGTGTGCCTTGTGCCTGATATCTTGCTTGCTTGTTTGGTTTTGATCCGGTTCTGTCCCTGTTACGAGTTCTGTACTGCGCTACCTCTCGTGTATGACTCTCTGCTTGTGACCCGACTTCTCTCTGCTCGTCCCCTTGGTACCACGTCGCCCTCTTGTGTATGACCTTTGGCTTTGTCTGACTACCCGTCTGTTTGCCCCTCCTGTGCCTCGTTTGCCCGTACTGTTGTGACCTCCGTTTTGCCTGACTCTGAGTTGTTGTATGGTGTCCTGTCATATCTGAAAGCAGGACGCTAAGCCCCACCCCCTTGCAGTCACCTGACCATAGGTCCTGTGCCAGCTTGCTAATTTCAGTGTCCACAGGTCCTGTGCATCTTTACTTTCCGGCGCTGACTGGACCCTGACACTAATAGTTTGAAGCACGCATTGTCACCTCTGCTGCCCTGCTCCACAGGTATCTTTTAGCACTGTTTCTGTACTCAGGACACGCGCACTGGCTCTGTGAGCGAGTGTAGTGCGGTGTCTCTGACAAAATCTTTTTTTCCAGGAATACGCAATAGTCTATTGGGTGTAAGAAATAAGAAATTAAGGAGTCAAAATTGTGTATGAGTGAGGTCTAGCTCATTGTAGTGTCAGAGAGCGAAGATAAGTTTTTCAACCCTCATGTAAACAGTATAACCCACCCGTAAATATATTGGAAATAAGGTAATAAGGAATGATTCCTTGTAATGAAAATGTTTATGGCAATTACTTTAACCCCTTTCTGACATCGGGGTAATAGTATGCCGATGTCGGACACCCTCCCTTTGATGAACCCCAACACGTGATCGCAGGTCACCGATGGATTGGCATGACAACCAGAGGTCTGCTGCAGACCTCTATGGTTGTCACTGCTGGATTTCTATGAGCGCTGCCCGGAGGTCGGCGCTCATACCAAGTGAGTATTTCTGCTACACACAGGCGACCTGATCATCGCCTGTATGTAGCAGAGCCAATCGGACAAGTGCAGCTTCTAGTCTCCCATGGAGACTGTTGAAGCTTGCAAAAAGCAAAAAAAAAAATGTTTTTAAAAATATTCAAAAAATAAAAAAATATAAAAGTTATGGCTCTGGGAAGAAGGGAAACAAAAAATGAATATGCAAAACCAAAAATACCTCTGTTCGTTAAGGGGTTAATTGTAGCTTCAAACTATTTCTGTATCAGCACATCTTGCTGCTGTTTTCCTTCCTGCTCTCTAACATCTTCCTATGTCTAAAACCTCTGGTCCATCATCTAGGGTGTACCCCAGTCCTTCTACCCAACCATTGTCCAGCGGATCCAGGATACTTAAGAGATCCTCCCTCAACGCTCCGTAACTGAGCAATAAGGTTCCATAGTAGCTGCTTTCCAGTGTTGTGTAGTTGATCAGCATATTGATTGAACTCTGCCCACTCTGACCTCATCTTGCCTGTCTACGCTTCTCCAGTCCCTTCTTGCCCTGTTGTTGTCTTCTGGACAATCCTGAAGCAAAGTCCAGATCCGTGTATAGTGGTTAAATGGGTGAAAACCAAGAAGGCCTCTCTGCCCCAGGGTAAAACTATAGTGGGTGAAGTGTAAGGGTGTGGACAGTTCCTGCCCCTGAAAACAACAATCGCACAAACTGAACAGTATCACGCGTTTTTCTACATGTATTTTGATATGTGAAGTGTGAATTACTGCATCTTATGCAGCTTTAGGAGTGTAATGTGTAGTAATGCATAGTGTTTAGGTAATGGTGCTGCTGTGTACGTACTGTAAAGGTCATGTGTGAGTAATGTACACTCCAGCATAAGCCCAGGATAAGGCATAGAATAAGATTTAGGACATAATGTAGAGTGTGACAGGCACTGTAAATGTAATATGCTTACTGCATACTATCAGAAGATAGTGACAATGGCCCTCACAGTCCCCTGATCTGAGCATCATTGAAAATCTGTGGCTGGACCTCAAAATAGCAGTGCATGCAAAACAACCCAGGAACCTCACAGAACTGGAAGAATTTTCCAAGGAAGAATGTTTGAAAATTTCACAAACAAGATTTGAAGAATCTTGGCTGGCTGCTAAAAGCGTTTGTAAGCTGTGATGCTTGCAAAAGGAGGTGCTGCCAGGTACTAAACGTACAGGGTGCATAAACTTTTGCAACATCCCATTTTCCTTTTTGTAATTCTTAGAATGTAAATTAATTTAAATATAAAGTAAATGTGTCATCTTTAGCCGTGTAGAGATCATTTCACCTTCCACTTGCTTAACTGTTCACAATAACAGTAATTTTAACTAGGGGTGTCCAAACTTTTACATGCCACTGTATGTGCTTTTGGTATTTTTAGCTCTATAATAAATTTGACCTTTCAGCATTGTACTATACCAATGTGGTATAGTATTGATTTCTTAATAATTTGCAACCTTGTGAATTTGCGCAATTTGTCTTTAGGGGTTTATCGTTTTGTCTTGTGTAGCTGTTTTTCTTGGTTTTAAATCCTTAGTGACCTTAACCCCTTTGCCCCAAAGCCTATTTTCACATTCCTGACCAGGCCAATTTTTACAATTCTGACCACTGTCAATTTATGAGGTCATAACTATGGAACGCTTCAATGGATCCCACTGGTTCTCAGAATGTTTTCTTGTGACATATTGTACTTCATGATAGTGGTAAAATTTCTTCAATATGACTTGAATTTATTTGTAAAAAAAAAGGAAATTTGTCAAAATTTTTGAAAATTTCGCAATTTTCAAACTTTTAGTTTTTATGCCCTTAAATCAGAGAGTCATATCACACAAAATAGTTAATAAATAACATTTCCCACATGTCTACTTTACATCAGCACAATTTTTGTAACTTATTTTTTTTGTTAGGAAGTTTTCTAACAAAACTTCTCAGTTTTACAACAAAATTTGCAAAACCATTTTTTTTTAGGGACCACCCCAAATTTGAAGTTACTTTGAGGGGCGTAAATGACAGAAAATACTCAAAAGTGACACCATTCTAAAAACTGCTCCCCTCCAGTTACTCAAAACCATATTCAAGAACTTTATTAACCCTTCACAGCAATTTTTGGAATGTGGAAGGAAAAAATAAACATTTACTTTTCTTTCACAAAAATTTTGCTTTAGGCCTATTTTTTTTATCTTTCACAAGGGTAACAGGAGAAAATGGACCATTTGTTGTGCAATTTATCCCAAACATGCCGATACTCCATATGTGGGGGAAATCTACTGTTTGGGTGCACGGCAGGGCTCGGAAGGGAAGGAGCACCATTTCACTTTTTGAATGTAAACTTTGCTGGCATAATTAGCAGACACCATGTCATGTTTGGAGAGCCCCTGATGTGCCTAAACAGTGGAAACCCGCAACAAGTGACACTATTTTGAAACTAAACCCCTTAGGGAACATATCTCAATGTGTATTGAGCACCTTGAACCCCCAGGTGCTTCACAGAAGTTTATAATGTAGAGCTGTGAAAATAAAAAAAAAAATCACATTTTTCCCAGATAAATCTTTTTTAGCCCCAAATTTTGCATTTTCATAGGGGTAAAAGGAGAAATTGCGCCTTAAAATTTGTTGTGTAATTTGCCCTGAGTGCTTAGATACCCAATATGTGGAGGAAAACAACTGTTTGGGTGCACGGCAGGGCTTTGAAGGTAAAGAGCGCCATTTGACTTTTTAAATGTAAAATTAGCGGACGCCATGTCATGTTTGGAGAGCGTCTGATGTGAATAAACAGGGGAAACCCACCACAAGTGACACCATTTTGGAAACTAAACCCCTTATGTAACTTATCTAGATGTGTATTGAGCACCTTGAATCACCAGAAGTTTATAATGGAGAGGAGTGAAAATAAAAAAATGAAATTTTTCCCGCAAAAATCTTTTTTTAACTCGGAATTTTGTATTTTTACAAGGGTAACAGGAGAAAATGGACCCCAAAAATTGCTTTGCAATTACACCTGAGTTCCCTGATACCCCATATGAGACACAGTGCAAAGCTGAGAAGGGAAGTAGCGCCGTATTACAGTGCAGATTTTGCTGCACTGGTTTGAGGGTGCCATGTCACATTGGGAGAGAACAGGTAACAGAACAGCAGAAGCCCACATAAGTGACCCCATTTTACAAAATAAACCTCAATTAATTCATCTAGGGGTACAGTATTGATATCAAAGGTGTGTCACAGAATTTTATACCCTTGGATATTGAAGAAAAAATAATTTACAATTTCACCACCAAAATTGTGTTAGCCCCAAATTTTACATTTTCATACTGAGAAAACAGTAAAAATGGCCACAAAATTTGTCCTACAATTTCTTCTGAATGTAGAATTACCCCATATGTGGCTGTACAGTACTGCTGCTTAGCCATACGGAGAGACTCTGGAGGGACGGAGCTCTATTTGCCTTTTGGAGTGCAGAGTTTCCTAGAATTGTTTGCAGACTCCATATGCAGAGCCCCTAAATTGTAGAAAAGCAGAATCCCCCCTCAGATTTCCCCATTTTGGAAATTATACCTCTTTGAGAATTTATCTACAGGTGTAGTGACGATCGATTTTGACTCCATGGGTGTTTTCCAGAAACAAGCAGCAGTGGATGTTGCTGAGCGAAAATTGCAAACTGCCGTTGTAGTGCCCAGCTCATGCTTCTGGAGACACGCACCTGTAAATTAGGCGGGTTCTCAGTGTACAGAAATGCCAAAAGCGTGCGCTAAATGTGCTTTAGGCACACTGGGGCTCAGAAGGGAGGGGGGTATTTAGAATTTAGAGGGGAGAATTTGCTGAATTTCTTTTGAGGGTGAGGAGCCATTTCGCTTTTCCAGAGCCATTGTGTTACCAGTAACGTGGAAGCCCCTATACAGTCATGGCCAAAAGTTTTGAGAATGACACAAATATTATATTTTCACATGATCTGCTGGCCTCTGGTTTTTATGTGTGTTTGTCAGATGTTTTTATCACATACAGAAATATAATTGCAATCATATTATGAGTAACAAAAGGTTATATTGACAGTTAGAATGAGTTAATGCAGCAAGTCAATATTTGCAGTGTTGACCCTTCTTCTTCAGGACCTCAGCAATTCTCCCTGGCATGCTCTCAATCAACTTCTGGATCAAATCCTGACTGATAGCAGTCCATTCTTGCAAAATCAATGCTATTATTTTGTCTGAATTTGAAGGTTTTTGTTTGTCCACCCGTCTCTTGATGATTGACCACAAGTTCTCAATGGGATTAAGATCTGGGGAGTTTCCAGGCCATGGTCCCAAAATCTCTATGTTTTGTTCCCTGAGCCATTTAGTTATCACCTTTGCTTTATGGCAAGGTGCTCCATCATGTTGAAAAAGACATTGTTGATCGCCAAACTGCTCTTGGACGGTTGGGAGAAGTTGCTCTCGGAGGACATTCTGGTACCATTCTTTATTCATGGCTGTGTTTTTAGGGAAGACTGAGAGAGAGCCCATTCCCTTGGCTGAGAAGCAACCCCACACATGAATGGTTTCAGGATGCTTGACAGTTGGCATGAGACAAGACTGGTGGTAGCGCTCACCTGGTCTTCTCCGAATAAGCCGTTTTCCAGATGTCCAAAACAATCAAAAAGGGGATTCATCAGAGAAAATGACTTTACCCCAGTCCTCAGCAGTCCACTCCCTGTACCTCTTGCAGAATATCAGTCTGTCCATGATGTTTTTTCTGGAGAGAAGTGGCTTCTTTGCTGCCCTCCTTGAGACCAGGCCTTGCTCCAAGAGTCTCCGCCTCACAGTGCGTGCAGATGCACTCACACCTGCCTGCTGCCATTCCTGAGCAAGCTCTGCACTGCTGGTAGCCCGATCCCGCAGCTGAAACACTTTTAAGAGACGGTCCTGGCGCTTGCTGGTCTTTCTTGGGTGCCCTGGAGCCTTTTTGGCAACAAGGGAACATCTCTTCTTGAAGTTCTTGATGATGCGATAGATTGTTGACTGAGGTGCAATCTTTCTAGCTGCGATACTCTTCCCTGTTAGGCCATTTTTGTGCAGTGCAATGATGACTGCACGTGTTTCTTTAGAGATAACCATGGTTAACAGAAGAGAAACAATGATGCCAAGCACCAGCCTACTTTTAATGTGTCCAGTGGTGTCATTCTTACTTAATCATGACAGACTGATCTCCAGCCCTGTCCTCATCAACACCCACACCTGTGTTAATGGAGCAATCACTGAAACGATGTTAGCTGGTCCTTTTTGAAATGTGTTTTGGGGGATAAAGTTCATTTTCTAGGCAAATATTGACTTTGCAAGTAATTGCTGTTAAGCTGATCACTCTTTATAACATTCTGGAGTATATGCAAATTACCATTAGAAAAAATGAAGCAGTAGACTTTGTAAAAATTAATATTTGTGTCATTCTCAAAACTTTTGGCCATGACTGTACGTTTGTTAACAGATGACAGATCTGAGTGGGGGCTTGCTTTTTTGTGGATTGAGTTGAAGCTTTTATTGGGAACATTTTACATAACATTTATGATCACATTTATCCGTCCCTCTACAATGAGCACTTACATCGGAGTTTACATCTAAATCTCTGTGTGACGTGAAAGATGAAACCCTGATGGATCCATTCACTCTAATGAGGCAGCAGAGTTACTCTGGACTCCATCTGGCCTCTGCTCCACGTTGTCCTTTTCAGAAGCACAGAAAACTGTGGCCAATGGCACTTTTATGCAATCCTAAAAAGACGGACACCACTGGATCACAGGTCAGACAGCGTCCACAGTGCTTCCATCTGCCTCATTATAGGTATCTTCCACTAGAAGTTCTGCCTGAATCATGTATTTCAGAGATTCACACGGAAATCCCGATGTAAGCGCTCAGCGCAGGATAAATGTGCACCAATCCTTACTGCGATCTTTTGGAGGCAGAATGAAAAAAATCAACAGCATGTGAAGAATTGGTTTTATTTATATTTTAAACCGTTCTTCATGAGATATAATTGATTAGGCGACTTTATTCTTCGGGTTGGTGCGATTACAACGATACCAGATTAATACCGGGTTTTTATGTTTGGCTGCTGTCACACACTAAAAGACGCTTTTTATTGCAAAAACTAGTTTTTGCATCACCACATTTTCACAGCTAGAATTTTTCCATATTTCTACCGACAGACTTATGTTAGGTCTTGTTTTTTGAGGGATGAGCTTACGTTTTTATTGGTACTATTTTCGGGCACATGACATTTTTTTATCACTTTCTATTCCGATTTTTCAGAGACAGAATGAACAAAAAACGGCAATCCAGGATTTACTTTTTGTTTTTTTATACTCTTCTGCATGTGGTAAAATTGGTACTGCAGCTTTATTCTTTGGGTCAGTACGATTACAGCGATACTCAATTTATATTTTTTTTATGTTTTGGCGCTTTTACACAATAAAAACTATTTTATGGAAAAAATACTTATTTTTGCATCGCTTTATTCTGAGAGCTATAACTTTTTTGCTTTTCTGCTGATGGAGCTGTATGATGGCTTGCTTTTTGCGGGACAAAATTACGTTTTTAGCAGTACCATTTTTATTTATATTCGTCTTATTGCACTATTTGTTCAATGGTGTGATAATAAAGCATTGTTTTTTGCCTCTTTTTTTTACAGTGTTCACTGAAGGGGTTAACTAGTTTGACAGTTTTATAGAGCAGGTTGTCAGGGACTCAGCGATACCAAATAGGTGAATTTTCATCATTTATTTTTTTATTTGCATAAATGTATTTATTGGAAAAATATTTGTTTCTTTTGTTTTCTTTGTTTGGGGATTTTTAAAAAATATTTTTACACTTTTTAATTTTTTTTTTAAACTTTTTTACATTGTCTCATCCTGGGACATCACTGTATGGTGTTAGATTGCTGATCTGATACTCTGCACCACAGGGAACTCAGTGATCAAAAGGAAACAAGAGGAAAAACTCCCTATTGTTGCTGGGTACCAGTCGGCAGATCTCAGCAGGCATACTGCACAGGCGCTTGCCATATTTTTTCTAGGAAGATGACACTGAGGGTCGGGGGATGGAGCATAAGTGACAGGGGGATGGTGAAGGTCAATCACGTGACAGAGGACCTTAAAAACGGCCCTGATCATGTTATCTAGGGTCTCAGATACCCCCGATAGCTGAGACCCTGGATAAAGGTACTGTCACACTTAGCGATGCACCAGCGATCCCGACCAGCGATATGACGCGGTCAGGATTGCTGGTGCATCGCTAAGTGGTCGCTAGTGAGCTGCCACACAGGCAGATCTCACCAGCGACATCGCTGGGGACGGGGGTCGCTACTTACCTGTCAGACGAGGCGATCCTGACGTCCTCCCGCCCGGCTCCACGCGTCGCTCGTCGGCACCACAGGAAGCCCAGCAGGAAGATGACGACGAGAAACAGTCCAGGACGTTCTCGTGCGATCAGCGATAACCAGCGGGGGAGCCGGTCGGAGGTAAGTATCACACATAGCGATATCGCTAGCAATATCGCTATAACGTCACAAGATCAGTGACGTTATAGCGATATTGCTAGCGATATCGCTTAGTGTGACAGGCCCTTAAGTTTCAATGCTGGGGGGCGCTATACCCTTATTTCTCAACGCCTTTAAAAGGCGCATCAGTGGTTGTTAAAGGGTTAATCATATTTTAAGGGATCATGTCATGAATAAAATTGATGATATTTTTATGAATGTCCTTCACTTAAGAAGCAGCTATTTTTGGCTGTACCTCCTTGGTGGTACATGTATTAGGATAGCTTTAAGATCAGGTGCCGATCTTGCAGCTTATGAATGAACTAGACATTATCCACTGCTGCAAGATATCTGGTAACACAAGACCGTTTTGTAAATACGGAGTTTAATGTTTCCATGGTAACCAAATATTTGTGAGAATTTGTGAAATCCTGTTCTTTTTTTTATTAAAGGCTGGCTTGTAAATGGCATGGCTGCGACACAGAACAGTCAGGACCTTTTCATTTCATCGTCTTTTTCTTTAAATCTGTATTGACAATGGAAAACATATTTTATATACAGTGGTGTTCAAAAGTTTACATACCCCGGCAGAATTTGTCAAACTACTGTGATTTCTCTTTTTAAATCATAATGACAACCCAAAACATCCAAATGACCTTGATCAAAAGTTTACATACCCTGGTAATTTTGGCCTGATAACATGCACAGAAGTTGATACAAATGGGTTTGAATGGCTACTAAAGGTAACATCCTCACCTGTGACCTGTTTGCTTGTAATCAGTGTGTGCATAAAAGCTGAGTGAGTTTCTGGGATCCAGACAGGTTCTTGCATCTTTCATCCAGCCACTGACATTTCTGGATTGTGAGTCATGGGGAAAGCAAAAGAACTGTCAACGGATCTATGGGAAAAGGTTGTTGAACTGTATAAAACAAGAAAGGGATGCAAACAAATATCCAAGGAACTGATAATGCCAGTCAGCAGCGTTCAAACTGTGATTATCAAATGGAAAATCATGAGCTCTGTAAAAACAAAACCACGGTCAGGTGAACTAACAAAAATGTCGTCCACAACTGCCACGAAAATTATTCAGAAAGCAAACTCCCCCCCAACAAATAACATCTGCTGAAATACTGGACTCTCTGAAAACTAGTGGCTGTTTCAAGATGCACAATAAGGAAGCACTTGAAGAAAAATGGGCTGCATGGTCGAGTTGCCAGAAAAAAAAGCCATTACTGAGCAAATGCCACAAAGTATCTCACCTACAACGCGCAAAACAGCACAGAGACAAGCCTCAAAAATTCTGGAACAAGGTAATTTGAAGTGATGAGACCAAAATTGAACCTTTTGGCCACAACAATAAACGTTACATTTGGAGAGAGGTCAACAAGGCCTATGATGAAAGGAACACCATTCCTACTGTAAAGCACAGAGGTGGATCACTGATGTTTTGGGGTGTGTGAGCTACAAAGGCACAGGAAACTTAGTAACAGTTGAAGGGAAGAGGAATGCAGCACGTTATCAGCAAATACTGGAGGCAAATTTGCAATCATCAGCCCGGAAGGTGCGCATGGGACGTACTTGAACGTTCCAACATGACAACGATCCAAAACACAATAGCAAATCGACAAGGCATTGGCTACAGCAGAACAAAGTGATGGTTCTGCTGTGACGATCTCAGTCTCCTGTCATTGTGTCATTCTCAAAACTTTTGGCCATGACTGTATAGGGGCTTCCACGTTACTGGTAACACAATGGCTCTGGAAAAGCGAAATGGCTCCTCACCCTCAAAAGAAATTCAGCAAATTCTCCCCTCCAAATTCTAAATACCCCCCTCCTGACCTCAATCTCATTGAGCCACTCTGGGGAGATCTCAAGCACGCAGTGCATGCTAGACAACCCAGGAATTTACAGGAACTGGAGGCTTTTTGCCAAGATGTGTTGAGGGGATATGACTGCTAGATAAGAGAGCAAGTGGGTTTTTCAGCAGTGTCTGAAAAAAAAAAAAGGATATTGTCTGTAGTACAGTCCATGGTTGTTGCCTGTGATACGATTTTCAGTTATGGATAGGAGAAAGTAGGTCTAGAGTGACGGACTCGACCTGTAGGGGCACGTGACGAAAGGGCCCGTCACACTAAGCGAGATCGCTAGCGATATCGCTAAAGCGTCACCGATTGTGACGCAGCAGCGATATTGCTAGCGATATCGCTATGTATGATACTTACCTCCGACCGGCTCCCCCGCTGGTTATCACTGATCGCGCGAGAACGTCCTGGGCCGTTTCTCGTCGGCCGCTTCCTGCTGGCGCCGACGAGCGACGTGTGGACGCGGGCGGGAGGACGTCTTCATCACCGCGTCTGACAGGTAAGTAATGACCGCCGACCCCTGCTATGTCGCTGGTGAGATCTGCCTGTTTGGCAGCTCACTAGCGACCATTTAGGGATGCAGCAGCGATCCTGACCGGGTCGTATCTTTGTCGGGATCGCTGGTGCATCGCTAAATGTAACGGTACCTTTAGAGTGATGCACTCAGCCCGTAGCTAATAAATTGAGGTTTGCCGCGTGATTTAGAGTGATGGACTCGGCACACAAGGGGGCTTGATAATTTGATTAATACAAGGTAATTTTTGTAAATTACGGAACACGGAAATCAGACAGGGACCATGTGACAAGAACAAATAGGAAGTGTGTGCTGCATACTCAGTTATCTTTAGAATCTCAGGTTTGAGTCATCTCCCCCATTCTTATTGTTTGGTGTTTGTTATATTTCTTTTGGCAGCTATTTTGGGAATGGCAAATGTGTTTCTTCTGGCAGTCATTTTGGTAATAGCAAATGTGTTTCTTCTGGTGGCAGCCATTTTGGGAATGGCAAGTGTGTTCCTTCTGGCAGCCATCTTGGCAAAGGCAAGTGTGTCTCTTCTGGCAGCCATTTCGGCGAAGGCAAGTGTGTTTCTTCTGGCAGCCATTTTGGGAATGGCAAATGTTTCTTCTGGCAGCCATCTTGGCGAAGGCAAATGTGTGTCTTCTGGCAGTCATCTTGGCGAAGGGAAGTGTGTGGGGAAGGCAAATGTGTTTCTCCTGGCAGCCATCTTGGCGAAGGCAAGTGTGTGTCTTCTGACAGCCATTTTGGTGAAGGCAAATGTGTTTCTTCTGGCGGCCATCTTGGAATGTTGCTCCAGATCATACAAACTGAGCCATATCATCATGTGACTCACATAGATCTGTCTAAATCAGGGTTCCCCAACTCCAGTCCTCAAGGCCCACCAACAGATAATGTTTTCAGGATTTCCTTTGTATTGCACAGGTGAAGCAATTATCACCTGAGCAATACTAAGGAAATCCTGAAAACATGATCTGTTTGTGAGCCTTGAGGACTGGAGTTGGTGAACCCTGGTCTAAATCGAGTGAGGCAAAATTCAGGAAGACACATACAACTTCCAGTGATGAACATCTTAGATTAAGGCTACACACCACACCACCAAATCCTTGTTAACCAGTAATGACCACTAACGGCCAATACTATATTCCTTTGGGAAGTGAACCAGCTTTACCCATGTTCCCTGTCACAATGAGGTCCAGTGGGCCACCGACCCTCTCCCCTATTACTCCTGTGGTGAACCCAACAATCCATCCACCTGGATCATCTCCAGCACCGACCTTTCCTACTGTCACTTCCACTGACAATTTATCCGCACACCTACACGAGATAAGCCAAGCAACAACCTCTCCTCCCAACGCTTCCACAACAACAGCACTCTCACGCAGTTTACCTAAACCTATACCCAGTAACTCACAGGCTCTCTCACAGCCAAGCGCACACCTGTATGGGACAGTGGCAAATTTATCAAGGGGGGACTCAATCTGGGAGGGGGATACCAACATCACAGGAAGCACAAAGGGAAGGTAATGTTGGCAACCTATTTTTGAAAAAAGAACTTCCTGAGGGACCCTTGTTAGTGGTGGGAAAGGGTGATGTAGCAACAATGGAAACTCACGCTATTGTTAATGCTGCCAATTCTCAGTTAGAGCACATTGGAGGTGTGGCTAGAGCTATAGTGGAAGCAGGAGGGGCGACTATTCAAGCTGACAGTCGACTCTTTGTTGAGTCACGTGATCAGATAGCTGTTGGGGACATAGCAGTGACTAAATCTGACAATCTTCCATGTAGAATGATCATACACGCTGTGACCCCTACTTTTGACCCTATTCATCCAGACGTTAGTACTCAACAACTTCGCGCAACAATAACTTGCATTTTGGAGTATGCGAATATTAGTGAGTAGATTGAGACCTTGACAATTCCCGCTTCAAGATATGCTTTCCGAGTGGCTCATGACTTCGGCAGTATCTGGGCAGCCAGAGGATACCTAACGTCCAGTGGAACTCCTGTAAAATATGCTGCTTCCATACAAGAACTTGTGACCGCTCTAGATCGATCTAAACTTCAGAGGTTGTGGATTGCCCGCCAGAGCAGTGGGGATACTCGGTACTGGGCCGGTTCTCACAGCGGCAGTGACCCAGTCTGTGGCCCTGGGCGTCCAATAAAAGAGGATATTTACAGGGGAAAAATAAAGAGTTTGTAAAGTGTTCTTGACCGCACCTGTGGTTTCTGGTCAGAGGTGACCAGCACAGCAGGAAAGATCCATTGGAACTGATGGTGATGTAGCAGAGTTGGAATAGCTCTCCACAGGCAGAGCTTTGTCCCAGGGCAGTTGTGATAGAGATGTTGTGTTTGATGATGATAGATGTAGCAGAGTTGAATAGGTGATGCAGGAATAATTAGAGGACACAACAGAGTGCAATTTCCTTTACCTTTTACTGAGCTGTGCAGGTATAGTCCAGGGCTCAGGTTACAGATGGTTCTGGAGTCGGTCAGCCTGAAAGCAATTTGGGAATCTCCTTATTCAGGTGGGTTGTGAGGCCTCCTTTCTAGAGCTATTCTCTGAGGTACTTGCTGCTGTAAACGCTATTTAAGTTCCTCTCTCTGTCTGATGCTTAGGTAGAACTCCACTTGCATGACAGGCAGCTGTAGCCTGCTTCAGGGATTGCTCCTATCTTGCGTCTCTGGTTCACACGAGCTGCTGTGTCATCGAGTATCAACTGGGACAGAGGATCTGCGGTCTTCTGTCCTCCAGATTCTGCTGCTGGGGCTTTAGTACCCACACAGCCTCTGACTCTGGGGTCTGGTCTCTGGTGCTCAAGCCTGGAGGTGAGCTCAGCTATAGCTCCTGTCCCCAACTCCTTTCCACACGTCTTGTCTCTCCCCTGTTCAGGCTCTAACTAAAACTAGCTTTCTCCTTCTGACCAGAGAGAGCAGCTCCCCTGAAGTCGGATTTAGAGCTCCCTCTGCTGGCCTGGAGCAGGAACTGCGTTGTATGCTGGAACTACCTGATAAGGGAATTCCTTCTTTGCTTCCAGGCATTACATCACTCCCCTGGAGGGAGGAAAGGCCATTGTGGCAACCCAACTACTGGGGTGCCACAGTTGCAGTGAACAAGATCAAAGCTCATGGGAGATTGGATTCTCCAGAAGCAAGGGGGAACTTCTTTGCTGACAAAACAGCAAAAGCGAATGCTGCAGATCCATTTGGGATAGAGAAAGCAGCAGTGTACGTGTCAGAAGACACTGAAGAAGGGCCTCAAAGCTCTCTTATGAGGTTTATCCATCTACATCAAGACAAGACACCAGATGATGAAAAGAAGTCATGACAAGAAGAAGAAGCAAAAAAGGATGAAGATGGAGTCTGGAGGATGAACAAAAAGATCTGTCTACCCCGTATCTGTAGCCCTTGGTGACAGAATTGGCACACGGTATCACCCATAGAGCCAAGAATCAGATGAATGACTTATATGGCATCTGGGATCTTTACTGTCACCCAAAAATATTGCAAGTCTTGCCTTGTGTGTGCAACATGCAATCCAGCTCAGGCTCAGAAAGTTACTCAAACATTTGGCTAAACCACTCCATCCCTTTCAGAGAATTCAAATTGATCATATTCAAATGCCGAAAGTAGGGAAGTACGAGTATGTACTAGTAGTGACTGACATGTTCTCAGGATGGCCCGAAGCCTATCCAGTAACCAACATGACTGCCAGAGTGACTGTTAAGAGGCTGATGACTGAAGTGGTATGCAGATATGGGGTCCCAGAGGTAATTGAGAGTGACCAAGGACCCGCATTCATTGCAGCACTGACTAAGGAACTATGGACATTGGTAGGGGCTGATTTAGGGTTACACACTCCATACCACCCTCAGAGCAGTGGAAAAGTAGAAAGACTAAATGGCATCTTGAAAAATAAAATACTGAAAGCCTGTCAGGAGGTCAGACTTCCTTGGACAGACATTTTGCCCATTGCCTTATACTCAGTCAGCAACACTCCAAGGGAATCCCACTAAACTCACACCATACGAGATTCTTTTGGGGGGGTCTCCAAGGTTGGGCCAATATTTTCCACAACAGCTAGCCTTAGGAAGTGATAATTTACAAGAGTATGTCATTAACCTTACTAAACAACTGTCACTAATACATGCGCAAGTTTTATCATCCATTCCAGATCCAGATTCCAGTGAAGGTACTCATACTTTCCAACCTGATTACTATGTGCTGGTAAAGAAGTTCATCAGAAAGACATCCCTGGAGTTGAGATTTGAGGGTCCCTACCAAGTGCTTTTGACAACTCAGCTTCTCGCAAGTGAGTATGAGCCCTTATGACGGTAATTTGCTTGCATCAGAAATTTTTAGGGGCTTCATAGCAAAAGGGCTTAATACATATCCACATGCCAATTTTTATTTCTTTGATCCCATAGATTTAATTTATGCCTAGATTTTCCTCACTTCACTAATTTAGTACTGATGGAACACACACAAATAGGATTTCAAAAATATTTAAACACAAGTTGTAATGTACAAAAAAAAGGTAAAAATCCATCGACATCTTTATATCTTCTATCTGTTGCTGCATTTCTGAGAATTTAGGATTTTAATTCCTATGTAAATGAGGCGTTAAGTGCTATAGGCGTAACAGAGCACTTTCCAAGCCTCTACCTCCTGAGGTTGCTTCCCCACCAGCAACAGCCTTTTTAGCTTGATTGACAACCTAGCATATTATTTCCTTGCCTGGTTCCTGATGTCACGGACACTGAGCTATCAATCAAGTTAAAGAGGCTAGTGCTTGGCGGGGAAACAACTTTGAGATGCAAAGGCTCAGGAAGTGCTCTGTCTCTCCCAGAACACTTAACACTTCATTTTCTTATCAATATTAAAACACTAAACTCTAGGGAATGCAGCAACAGATAGAAGATATAAAAGTGTCGATGGATTAATATTTCAATGATCCGCATGTCCAAATGTGTGGTTTGGATGAGCTGATCTTCCGGACAGATTCCCTTTAATGATGACTGGCTATATGAGTCCTATTTTGGGTTGTGCATATCGTTATGTTATGTAGATCTTTGCTTTATGACGGCTACATAAGAAAACATGGAATATCGCTCAGGTCTGAGCTGTAGATCGGAGTTTGTCTTCTCTATTTTCTTTGCTCCGTTTCCTGTTTCTGATCAGCTATGTCTATAAATAGAGCTACATTTTCACTCTTCTTGAAGGTCATGTAATAAGTATTTCCTTGTGCAGTCAAGAATTTGTTCCATAAGAGAAAAGGGCAAACATTTGTAAAAGTGCTAAGCAAATCAGTCAGCATTCAGCAAGCAGTTCAGGAAAAAATGTGTTGTGTGCGCTTCATATGTATCTTCTGCTGATAGGGCGGCTCGCCCAGTTGTCGTGTGCCGGTACACCATCTTCCTCCGCACAGCCCAACCATGGTCGCTCGCGGCTTCCTTAGTGAATGTTCACTCCTGAGTTTTTTTTGCTTGGATTTTTCATGCTTAAAATTCACTTCCAATTTACAGGATGTAAATGACGTAGATTTTTTTGTTGCAGTTTAGTAAGAACGTGTTATTTTTGCTGCTCTTTTTTAAGTTTTTGTCGATTTTTTAAAATTATAATATGGAGTGTATTAATAGGATGTCTTTATTTGGTTTGTTTCT
The DNA here is from genome assembly GCF_039654945.1 of Dendrobates tinctorius. Lineage (NCBI taxonomy): Eukaryota > Metazoa > Chordata > Amphibia > Anura > Dendrobatidae > Dendrobates > Dendrobates tinctorius. The sequence goes on from NW_027361870.1 coordinate 894,209, forward strand.
AGTGATGAGCGAATGCACTCAGGTAAGCTGTTATCGGAGCATGCTCGTGTGCACTCTTCGGCGTGCTCGAATAATATGTTCGAGTCTCGGCGGCTGCCTGTCTCGTGGATATTCGACAGCCACAACACATGCAGAGATTGCCTGCTGTTAGACAAGCAGGCGCAGGGAAATTGAACATATTATTGGAGTGCACCGAAGATACTCTATTAGCACCCAAGCAAGCTCAGATGACCCCTTATCCGAGCACTTCGCTCATCCCTATTTGTTTACAATGGAAAAACAACAAAAATGCAGAAAGGAATCGACATGATGCCTCTTTTAACACGAGTTAAAAGCACTAAAAAAGTCGTGATATGTGCATTATAAGCACGTTTTCTCATTCAAATAAACGGGAAGCCTGTTGCAAGAAGATTAAAAAAAATATGTGGATTTGAGTGCCATAAAAACAAGTGAAAAACTCTTATGGGATCAGTGCGTTCCAAGTCCCATTGCTGGTTTTTGTTCATTCCTTCTCTCAAAATCAGAATAGAAAACGATCAAAAAATGTCATGTGCCCAAAAAACGGTACCAATAAAAACGTCAACTTGTCTGGCAAAAACAAGACCTCACATGACTTTGGGCCAAAATATGGAAAAATTATAGCTCCCAAAATATGGTGATGCAAAAAAACAGTTTTCGTAATAAAAAGCATATTTTAGTTGTGACAGCAGCCAAACAGAAAAACCTGATATAAATCTGGTATCACTGTAATCGCACCGACCCGAAGAATAAAGTCACCTAATCACTTACACCGCACGCGGAACGGCATATAAAATAAATAAAAGCAATTTTTAACATGCTGCTGATTTTTTCCATTCTGCCTCCCAAAGATCGCAGTAAGGCTCAGCGCAGATTTATCCTGCACTCTGTGCTGAGCGCTTACATTGGGGTTTCCATGTAAATCTCTGAAATACGTAATTTAAACAGATTCCCCAGCGGAAAATTCCCTATAATGAGGGAGATGAAGGCAATGAGGGAGATGAAGGCAATGTGGATGCCATAGGACTTGTGATCCAGTGGTGTTCGACTTTTTTAGGATTGCAGAGTTTTGTGCACTTCTGAAAAGGACACCGCTGAACAGAGGCTTAATACTGTGCCTCAAAAGTAGCTTTTGACCACATATGGGATATCGGTGAACTCAGGAGAAATTGCCCAACAAACTTTGGGGTCCATGTTCTCCTTTTGCTGTTGTGAAAATATAAAATTTGTAGCTAAAAAAAAAAGATTTATCTGGAAAAATGTGATTTTTTTATTTTCACGGCTTAACGTTATAAACTTCTGTGAAGCACCTGGGGGTTCAAGGTGCTCAATACACATCTAGATAAGTTCCCTAAGAGGTCTACTTTCCAAAATGGGGTCACTTGTTGTGGGTTTCCACTGTTTAGGCACATCAGGGGTTCTCCAAACATGACATGGCGTCCGCTAATTATGCCACCAAATTTTACATTCAAAGAGTTAAATCGCGCTCCTTCCCTTCCAAGTCCTGCCGTCTGCCCAAACAGTAGATTTCCCCCACATATGGCGTATCAGCATGTTCAGGAGAAATTGGACAACAAAATGTATGGTCCATTTTCTTCTTTTACCTTTGCGAAAGTAAAAAAAAATTACGTCTAAAAGAAAATTTTTGTGAAAGAAAACTAAAATGTTTATTTTTTTTCTTCCACATGCCAAAAAATCCTGTGAAGCACCTGAAGGGTTAATAAACTTCCTGAATGTGGTTTTGAGCACCTTAAGGGGGTGCAGTTTTTAGAATGGTGTCATTTTGGGGTATTTTCTGTCATATAGGCCCCTCAAAGTGACTTCAAATGTGAGGTGGTCCCTAAAAAAATGGTTTTGCATATTTTGTTGTAAAACTGAGAAATCGCTGGTTAACTTTTAACCCTTATAACTTCCTAACAAAAAAAAAAATTATGTTTCCAAAATTGTGCTGATATAAAGTAGGCTTGTGGGAAATTTTATTTATTAACTATTTTGTGCAATATGACTCTCTGATTTAAGGGCATAAAAATGAAAAGTTTGAAAATTGCAAAATTTTTGCCAAACTTCTGTTTTCTTTTTTCACAAATAAACACAAGTCATATCAAAGAAATTTTACCACTAACAAAGTATAATATGTCACCAGAAAACTTTCTCAGAATCATCGGACTCAATTGAAGAGTTCCAGAGTTATAACCTCATAACGTGACAGTGGTCAGAATTGTAAAAATTGGCCTGGTCAAGAAGGTGAAAACAGGCTTCGGGGTGAAGGGGTTAAACTAAACCTTTTTTCTTTTCCATGCGGTTTACATTTTGGAAATCTGGCCTTTATTTAAGGGGCATCCCACCCACGAGACTTCATTTAAATAATGATGTCAAAGACATTTTGAAGCAGCGCCTCGTGAATTAGCAGGTGATCTATTCCAGGACCGCTGCCACATTTTCCTTTCCTCAATCTGTGCCCTACATATCTCCAGCCATTTGTTCCCAGTGCTGAGCAACAGCTACAGTGTTACAGCTACAATGCTAGCAGCTGCTGCCCTGACACAGAGCTGTAAGATTTCTAAATGCAGCTCCGGCTACAGCCGGCTGTAAATTCTGAGACCCTGACCAAGGTGCCGTCACTAACGAACGTGCAAGATGGGGCAATGCAGAATATAACGCCCCCATTACAGCGCATGTGGCATTGATGCGCGTCTTGACTCATTTCTGAAATACATAAGTATCTTCTATTATTACATAATATTTAGCAAAAAAAAAAAAGTCAAGAAGGGACGACATGGAAATGTAACGCCGAGATGTGCAGCAGCTTCTATATTTATAAAGGGACCAGCTATCTGGTCGGCTGAACGAGTATTTGGCTGAAAAAGGTATCTAACGTGTATGACGGGCATTAAACAAGTTGTGCACTACTTGGACAACCACTTATCATACCCCACAATTGGCCCCAGTAAAACAAAAAAGCCTATACTCACTTTCCGTGTTGGCGTCGTACCCGCAGTGTCGGCACTTGCTCCTCCCGGGGCTCCCGTGTGGTTATGACACGTGACCCAGGTCCCCAGTCAACGCTGGCGTCAATATCCACGCCTCATGTCGAATTGAACAAGAAGAGGAAGTCAGAGATCAGCTGCAGCCAGGACTTCCTCTTCATATTAAATTCGACAAAAGGCGGGGACAATGACGCCAGCGTTGATTGGGCGCCCGTGTCACATCAACCGCACAAGAGCCCCGGGACCACGACTGTCAACACCCCTGGAATAGGGCCGGCATGGGAGAAGAGTATAGGCTTTATTATTTTATCAGGGCCAAGCATGGGGAAGGAGAAGGAGTTGTCCAAGTAGTGGCTCCAATATATGTATGGAAAAGATGATTCTACGACAGTTCATCTAAGGTAAAAAAAAAAAAAGCATCTCAGACTCAGCATCAGCCAATGATGCAGCCAGTGATTATCATTGACTGAAAAAAAATCCAACATACCCCAATTGGTGTTTTTAACAATAACGATAATTAGATGATCAGGCGACAAAAATTCTTAGGCTAGGATCAGACCGCCATAGATTCTCGCATTCGAGAGAATTGGGCCGATTTTGAAAATTACAGTCTGATCAAACTCTGATTAGATGTGTCATTTATCACGCTAATGTCTGTTTGTGCTCAGAGCAATTTATGATCAGTCTGCAGTGAGCTCAAGAACAAGGTCTCATTATACCCCACACAGGAGTCGTCCAAAACAGGCATGCTGCTCCTGTGTGAGGTGTAATTGCAGCCCCAATCTCAGATCCAGAGCGATAAGGCTACGTAAGCACGATCAGGAAATGGCAGCACTTTGGAAGCAGCGTATTTTCTAACCGTGCAGATTTACTGCATCCAATACATTCTATTGTGGAAATTTGTGTTAAGGAGACTAGCGTTTCCGCAACAGAAATTGACATGCTGCAGCTCGTAAACCCACAGCATGGGTGAGTGTATGCAGTGTCAAATAAAAGCTCAGTGGGCATGGGATTTCTATATTTCCCATCCATTGTGTTTGTATTGTAGAATGCAGCATTTTGGACTCAGCGCAGGTGAGCTGTGTCCAAAACGCTGCTATTACTGATCGTGGGAATGTACCCTAACAAGTTGCCTGAGCACAGAAAAGCTGATAGAAGTTTTTAGAATGTGACACAGCTAAACTCAGCTGCACTGCCCCCTCTCCCCCAAAAGCGATTCGAACAAGAGGCAAGACCAGGAGATCAGGGCTGTCTGACATAATACATCTCCCACACTGAAAAATCTGCTGTAACCTATTGTGGAAGCATGTTCTTCTTTACTGGGAGTGTTGCTTACTCTTGGTCAGTATCATAGAGGAAGAAGTATATGCCCCAAAATACTTTGATAGTTAAGATCTCCGTAACACATTGTGTTTACAGTTCAGCATGATAAATTTGATGAAAGGTCCTCTTTAACACTGTAAAATGATTGTGACTAAGAACGCTCCATTCACGATAATCCAGCATTCTAAACAGGCTGCCAATCACCTAACAAACTAAATGGGCTGCACAACTATTCTCAGTATTATCCTGTGTAAAGCAGGACAAGCACTGCTGCATACAACGTAAGCCTTTGTGCACTGAAAGCTATATCACAGATCATTCAATGTGCATCTGGAGGGTACTCACAGGTTATTAAACAACGATCAGTAAATATAATCGGTGATCGTTTAGTGATCACTCCCCAACACTATGATTGACAGAATGCTCAGCAGCATGTACAGTAAGTGAGCACGGGCTGTGAAAGTGCTGGAGTGACTACAGCGAGCGCACTGTGGAGTGAGCTGTGACTATAACGGCTCCCTGTACCTCCCCGATGATTGGAAGTGAGCCGCTGCAGGATGTAACTTAAAGGGAACCAGTCACCGGAAAAAAATGCTAACAACTTGCAGATATGGAGTGTATCGCAGGTTAATAGCGTTCTCAACCTCCCTGGCATCCGCAATTAGCTGAACGTTGTGGGGAGAAAATGCACTTTATTCCCCCGGCAGCGTTCGGTCTCGGGGGCAGTGCCGGTTAAGTCACCGCTCTGAGCATAAAGAGCAGCAGCTGTAATCGCACCCCCGGCACTGTGACAGCTGATCCTAATGCAGAGCCAGTGTCAGTCAGTGCTGGGGGTGCGAATATAGTCATTGCTCTCTATACTCTGAGCAGTGACTGAACCTGCGTTGGTGCCGCCCCTGAAATCCAAATGCTGCAGAGTGGAATAAGGTTCATTTTCTATCCCCCTATAAGCGATCGGCTAAGTGTGGGCTCCAGGCAGGCTCAGGACACTATTAACCTGCAGATGAACCCGAGGTTCAAGTGTCTATCAGTCTTAAATTTTGTAAAAGGCTGGAGTACTGCAAATTTCATCCCTCTTACAAGCTGCGGTTCAATCCTTAGGCACACATGTGTACAGACCATGCATAACAGAGTTGCCCTAGTTTGTCACTTCAGTGGTTAAAAGTTGTTCTGAAGAAATTCCTATGACACCCTTCATGTTGCTAATACTGTATGATTTGTGGTTGCACATCTGGGCACGGTTTGCTGTCTTGAGTTTTTGGCAGAAGGGAACATTTTTGAACAAGTTACATTAAATTTCACAGAGCAATTCACTTAGGCTTCTTTTACATTTACTGTGTTTTTGCGGGCCGTTTTTGCAGCCCCAATAGATTTCTATGGGGCCGCAAAAATTAGTGGGAGCGCAGTGTGCCGTATGGCCGTTAGGGCCGTATTTGCGGTCGTGAAGAAAGATCAAGCCTGCTCGATCTTTTTCACGGCTTACAGACACGGCCCCCAATGAAAAACAGTGGGGCCGCTAAAACAAACGGAAGTTTGTTTTTGCGGTGCACCGTCACTTCCGGTTTTGTGGAACGCCGGTTTTTTTTCCAATACTTCTTCCATAGCATTGGAAACATGAAAAACGGCGATCCACAAGTTTTTTGCGGTCCATTATTGCGGCAGACCGTGAAAATTGCGTCGATGTGGCCCGCAAAAATGGGCCGCAAAAACCCGGTAAGTGTAAAAGAAGCCTTAGTATTATGGTATGTTTCCACGGTCCGTTAAGGCAGCGCTTTGGACGCAGCTCCGTCCAAAGTGCTGCCAGCTTTGGTACACACGGTGATTCCGCACGTGTTCATCGAACCATGCGGAATCACCGCATCCTATACATAGACTGTGATATTTATCTTGTGGAGACTGTGCATCTCCGCAAAAAAAAAAAAAAAATAGACACGCTGCGGTCTATAAATACGCACCGCATGTCCGGTTACGCAGGTCTGTCACCTGCGTCTTTGAACACATAGTGGTGATGCGATTTCATAAAATCCCTTCCACTATGCTGTAACATCTGGCTGCTGCGGATTGGATGCTGCGGCTGTACGCAGCGTCCAATCCGCAGCAAATACTGAACGTGGAAACATACCCTTAAGCTTTATTACAAACTGTATTGTCTTTTGGTGTGAAATAAGCAAACTTGTAATATTAATCCTTATTGCTCATGTGCCATATGTCCCTAGCTACACCACCTTTAAAGGGAATCTGTCACCAGGTTTTTGCAACCTAATCTGAGAGCAGCATATTGTAGAGAGAGACCCTGCTTCCAGCGATGTGTCACTTCCTGGGCTATGTGCTGTAGTTTTCATACAATCACTGTTTTATCAGCTGGAGTTTATCACTAGAGGACTAGTGAATGTAGTGCTCCACATTCATGAGCAATGTATAACCCCGACCCACCACTGATTGGCAGCTTTCTGACTATGCACAGTCTACACAGAAAGAAGCCAATCAGTGGTGTGGGAGGGGTTATACAGGGCTCAACATTCAGAAAACTGCTAGCACTCAAGCATAAAAAAGCAACACAATCAGCAGCAGAACAATAATACAACTTACAGAAATGCTTCTTTTAAATGTTTATTGTATAATATAAAACTACAAAAAGACTGCTCATTTCCATGTACATTTGCCCATTCGTTTTGCTCTACAGCCCATACCTACAAGTGAATACAGTAATTTGATATCAGACGTGTCTGTCATATTGCATAGAAAAGGCACAGCTGTAAGGTCTGTAGGAGGAAAATGCGGCCTTCATTTAGACAGTGAAAAGTTTCATGCGTTGCCCAATTCTAAAAAAAAAAGAAAAAAAAAATACATTTTCTGCAAAGAAAAAAAAAAAAAAAAAATTTGCATAATAGTCAGAAGTTTGGTGTTCTAGAATTCGAAAAACTGAAAAAAATTATGGAGACGGGTTTTTTATTTTTTTGCAGTTTGTCTATTGAGGGATGTGTCATACAAGGCAACTGTTCGGGATTAGAAAAGTATTATTTACCGTCCCCAAAAACAGCGCCATTCTTGTGGCTTTGTCTGGTACTGCAGCAAGTTGCATTCACTTAAATGGGGGATGTAATAACAGGCTCTGCCCATAGTGAAGGATGTTGCATTTCTGGAAGAAAAACTTTTTTCTATAAAAAAAAAAAAAGGCACAAATAATTTGATGTTTGTTATATAAAAAAAAATACATATAAAGGGTAAACTTTAACATATTAAAATTTTTGGGATAAAACTAAGCAATTGTGGAAATGAAACTAAAATCCAGTAGAGGGCAGGCCTACAGGGCAGCTTGATTTATTTCACAGAGAGTGTATAGAAAGGTTATAAAATATTTTTCTAGTACTAATTAATAGTTTATTGTGTAATACTTTAGCCTTCATCAATATAAACCTAAAAAGTCACCGAAAAAAGAAAAAGAACCAAAACAATAAATTAGCAGAAGTAAAGCTGTGGTATTCCTGATGTCAATCTGTATTATAAGAGATTTTATTTTATTTTTTTTAACATATATTTGGGTAGAGAATTTATTGAGTAAAGATAGATTAAAATGCAATAAAAGGTACAAAAGCTAGAATAGCAAATAGCGTTAATATTACATTTAACAGTAATAATTTTAATGGCGGAGCAGGGATGGACAATACGAAACTGGTATGAGAACTTCTGTAATACTTTGAAAAAGTTTAATAGTTCTAAATCAACTGTGTACGCATTTGGAAAATCCATCTGTCCAGAAAAAGAGAAAAAAAAAAAAAAGGGGCTTGTCCAAAATAAAACAAACAAAACCGTTCTGCTTTCTTGCCGAAACAGCGCCACCCTTGTCCATTGACTGTGTCTGGTATTGCACCCCAGCTCTATTAAAAGTAAAGTTTAGCAGACAGATGTGGAGCTGTCTTGGACAGCAACTATGTTTTTTATGATACAAGACAACCCCTTTATCTTTGGGATTTCGAATACTAGAACACCAAACTATTTTTTTTTTAATTTTTTTTTTTTTTTTTTAAATTTTAGTTGTGCACCAATGGATGGGTATGGCAAACATTTTCCTATCCTTGCCTCACACCCACATTTGAAATGGACATGCATTCCTAAACAGAGTACATTCCTACCATACATTCTGTACATGTTACAATCCAGATGTTAGCTTCACAATAAAATAAATATATTTACAAAAAAAAAAAAATCAAATAAGAAAATAACTTAGGGAAACATCACTTCAAAATCATAGCTGATCGTCTCTGCTCAGTTCTTGTCATCTCATTGCACATGAGTTGGTAGAACATCTTTCTATTGGGGTTTTAACCCTTAAATTGATTTTTTTTTCTCCCCAAATAATTTTAAATAGAAAAAAAAAAAAGTATATTAATGTAAGATGCTCTTAAAATGACTGGATTCGTTCACGTGGCATACAGGTTTTCCAAAAAACAATGAAATTTAATTAAAAAAAAAATAAAAAATAATTAACTATAATTAGTCTTTGCCAAGTATCAGAAGAGTAGCCATTTTGCATTTTTGTAGTTTTTACTATTTTATGAAGTTTTCACATATGATATAGTGGAAAAATGCTTTTATCGATACAAGGTGGGCAAAATGTCCACCAATTTAGTTTTTCCTTATCTTAACATCTGAAATTTTGTGCAAATAAACAGGATCAAAGCTGTTTTTTTTCTGTTACACCCATTCACCTTTACACAGCCATTGTGTTAAATGATAAAATCCAGGCTACCTTCAGCCACCACTAGAGGGAGATAAGGAGCTTAAGGCATACTGCTCCCAGTGAACTCCAAGCCTGTATTCAGTAAGCTCTGAACTCCCCCTGGTGGTGGCGTAGAAAAATGTTATTTCCTCTATAGTGGTAAATCTCCCACCTGTAGTGGGACTGATCCAGAAGACATGACAGGTTATTGCAATTTCTTTATATAATAGTTTACCAGCTCTAAAAAAAAAACCAAAAAAAAAAAAACGTAGCTTAAACACCCATCCATACGCTATTGCATATTGCCATAAATGTTGGACAACTCTCCAGTTTATATCACACCATTGTTAGAAAATTTGGAAAATAATAAATATTATAAATTATAAATTTAATTGCCTTGAATATAACATTAAAAAATAATAAAAAAAAAAAATATTTAAAATAGTATTACAAATTAAATCATCTATACAAAATGGCTATCTTTCCGGGCTTCCATAGAAAAAAAAAATATACATAACATAAAATACATAATCATATCATCTTTGTTATATATTTACATATTTCAGCATGGTGTTGCCTGGTTGTAAACTCATTTTGTAACTTAAAATATGTCCCTTATAGAATGAAATCATACATGCTATAAAATAAATAAACTTAAAAGAAATCTATACTTTTTTTGTTTAGCAAATCATCTGCAGCTGAGTAATTTCACATTTCCCGTGCACACACACACATATATATATTTAATTATCAAGCAAACGTTAATACAAGCCTTTCACAATCAGATACTCCCCGCGACCATAGCCATTTCATGGGCTCCTTTGTAAATGTTGTCAGTGTGGTGCCTTAAAGTGCCTATCACAGACAAAACCCAAGCTGATCAACGGCAAGAAGTGAGCAGAGACCGCTTTATAAATTCGCCAGATGACATAAAAACAATTTAAAATTTCTTAAATAAATTAATATAAAAAGTAAAATTTCTAAAGAAGCAATACACATTTAAAATAGTAGGTTGCAATCTGTAGTTAACAGCTAAAAGTACCATACAGAAAGCAAAGAAATACTGCACAGAGTCTGGAGAAAGGTCTTGAAGCATTTTTCATTTTTTTTTTTTTTCCTTTAAAACCAGCAACACTCTTGTAAAACCCATGATAGATCAAAAGTTGCATTTGTTTCTGATACTTGAGTCTTAAAGAGGACATGTCACCAATTTAGTTTTTGCTCTTGCTTGATTCTCACTAGTCTCCGGTGTCTGCCATTTTTAATTTTGTTCAAATCCGACATACGGTTCCAGAGATATGGGCCTTTTCAGTTAGTGCTTCTTTTGAGGACATTCTAAAGGGGCGTGTCTCAAGGAGTAATTATGCAGAGCAGCCTAAAGACACACCCCATAGAATCCTGTGAGCCACTCCCACTTAGTAAAGACCATAAACATTAGCGGTAAATAAAAAAAAGCCCATATCCCTGGAACCGTAGGGTTGATTTGGAAAATACAAAAACTGGAATACTCAGGTGAGCAGCGGGAATAAAATAGGTGTGATAACAGGTCAATTTTGACTCGGTGACCGGTCCCCTTTAAGACCTTGTAGTAAGGTGACCCATTCAAGACGGCCACCTAAAGACATTTTTGACTTGCATCCACCTTACAAATATACAAGACACAGTTTTCAAAATTAAATAGGAAGGATAAATTAAAGAAAGAAATTAACATTTTTTGTTTACACAATTGGTAAGAGTGAACAAATATACGACAAACTGATATAAAAGTACTGAAACAGCAAAAGACAAGTGATGATGCCATGCTTGACAAACCCATTAAATATAGGTAGATTTGACTACTTCCTGCTTACGGACAATCTGAGGAATCTCATATACAATGGAAAAAAAGCAAAGTGACCCAAATGAAGGCAAGTCATGTACTGCAATGGTAATAGTGTGCTGAAAAGTAATGTGTTACCCTAGAACAACCAATACGATTTTTTATTTTTTTTTCCCCCCAATTTTCATTTTGACCACAAATAACCACTGGGTTCTTACAGCATTTTCCGGTTTAAAATTTACCATCAATCCTTTTAGCATCAGATGCGGAGTCGCTTTATAAATTTGGTGGGAACCAAAAGATTAAAGCTTTTGATCGCGTAAGCCCATTTTTATCACTAATAAGGATAAGTTGTATAAAAATTGCATACAAACCCAATTATGGGCAATTTATGATTCTGACAATGGTTACAGAAGCACAATGCCTGAAAGACATGGAGGACATGGAATACAATGTCTTATGTTGAGAAGAATGTTGACTGCTAAAGTTCATGTGTGCCCCTTTTTCCCCTACAAAAATGTGAATGAGTCATAGTGAAGACTGATAGAAATATGTAAGGGTTTCCCTACAGAATTAGTTCAGAAATGGTTCTTATGAGGTAGCTGGGATGCGTTTATATGGAAAAAAAACTAATAGAAAACTCAAAATTTTGATGAAGAAACATTCAAGTGGACGTGTCTTTGAAGAATTTGATTTAAATGAGTTCTCCACAATTTAGATGTAAATCAATCTCAGTTTTGAAGTGGGGGGAACTTAAAAAGGTTCTTCTCAACTGGCAAGTTATCATCAATCCACAGGGCAGGTGATAATATGCTTCTTGGTGGGGGTCTGAAACTTGGGAGCCCAGAGATGCCAAGAATGGGATTCTGAAATGATCCATTTAAAGAATCCCAGGGTGGCCATGTGTGCATGCCACCGCTCCATTCATTGTCTATAGAACTGCGGAGTACAGCACTCAACGATCACCGGCAGTGTCATAGACAATGAATGGAGCAGTGGTGCGTGAATAGCAACACCTAAATTTGCCAATGGTGCCGATAAACATAAGAGGGTAGATATATACCCTAACTCCACCATAAACACACTCATATACTGTAGGTCAACAGGATGAATATTCCACTAAGGAGAGCCATTTTGCATACTTTTCCCAGGGATCATTGCCTTAATGACCCTCTAACTTTAGCTGGAAATCCCTATAGCATATAAGTACCTTTTGTGAGGCTGTTGTGCAGTAACAACAATGGAAAAGGTCTGGCTGACATCTTTTTCCCATGATTACAGACACAATAAAATCTCTGGCTATGTCCAGCTTCAATTGATAACTGTCAGTCAACTGATGGTTCAGCCGATCAGATGGTTCAGCTGACAGCTGTCTCTCCCGACTGCCCATCCACAGTCGCACTCACTCTACAGACTCCTCCCAACATTAGTTGTCATGGAAGAATCGGGAGGCCTCCATACAAATCTGACTGTTGACCAAGCTCGCCAATATCGACAGGTTCGACCAATGTTAGTCTAATGTCTCTAGGGAGACTTAAAGTCTCAAGCCATGTTTGTATTGGAGCTCACATACAATGAAATTGTATATATGAAAAAAACACTGATAAAGAGTCGCCAATGCAAGCCACAAAAATGGAGGGGCAATATTTTAGGTCATACATGCTCACCATTACTCAGGGCGTATGCCTTATCAGAACTACAGATACAGATGTTCTTTGGTCCTAATTCAGAGGATAATTGACTGGTTACAGCTTGGGCTGTGTCTCTGGTAACACGTTTGTTCACTTTGGACATGAATGGGAAGGTACATGTCTGATGGATAAAAGTTGGACACAACATATGGAGGACATGGTTGCATTTCCCCGAAGTTGTATAATTGTTCAGGCTTTACAAGATCAAGGCAAGTAATTATAGCTTAGCTCTGTATTATGGAGCTGGACTTTATAAGGAAGTATTTTATTCTGTCAGGCATTCAATGAAGGTGGAGAAACAAAAAATGGGTTGTGATAACAGTAAAGGTGGGGGACTCTATTTCATAAATGAACAAACCTTGCCAGGTGGCCTCGCCCTACTTTAATACGTGTAAGCAATTAGGTTACCTAAACACAATATTAAAAGAGTGGTCCTGTTCATGCAACTATAGCCTGTAGAGAATTTTAACTTTTTGTTTAGTTTAAAGGGAAGCCATCAAAAAATGACCTATTGTTTAAAGCATTTTTTTTTTACATTTACATGTATTTATTTTTTTTTAATTTTAGCAATATTTTTTTTTAAATATTTTAATTTTATTTTTTTTTAATAATTAGCAATTTCCACAATGACCACTGGGGCTTTTTTAGACTCATACTTCCTGTCCTTTCAGGAACAGTTTTCAGCAAGGCGCTTTATCATCAGAGGTAGGATTACAATGACAGGTAACATCTTTATGCACAGCTGATAACACAGGATCCACCATTCACAATAGGCGATGTCGCAGCTCACCCTGCCTTCACAATGACCTTTTACCACGCTCATTAGACTCTTCAATACAAAAAGATAGGGTCCGAGTCTGACCATTGTGGCTATGTACATGTGTTGTTTCCTGAAACTACAGGAAGTTAGAGCCAAAAAAGCCCCAGGGCCTGTGTGAAAGTTGCAAGATTTCTATTTTAAAAAAAATAAATGCTAACATTAAAATAATAAATAACACAAAAACATGATTTAAACAATAGGTAATTTTCTAATGATATTAGAGAAACTGGTGGAAGTCTGTGACTCAGTCAAGTGGAGTCAGGCAAGTGAGAAAATAACACTTTTCACAGGGTAAGCCGAATATTTGCCAATGATATGCCATTTTAGCAACTACCTCAATTTCTTTTAAATATAGCTTAAGAAAACCCTACTCTTTAAATTTGGGCTGAACCGTAGAACCTAGAGCTAAAAAGGTATGGATCAATATTGTACATTTCAATTGGGAAGGAAATTCATATGCAAATCCTATCAAAATAACTTTGTCGCTTCATACATTACTTGTCTCGGCACATTTTTTTCTCTTTTCTTCTTTTCTAAAAAATCAATATAATAAATGACAGAATCTGTACAAAAATATTAAAAAAAAACAAAAAACATTTGGGCAAGTGGGATCTAAGCAGCCAGGTATATGCAATTCTTACTGTAAAAGCAGTAATCAGTGCCTCCAATTTTTCCTCCCAACATAAAATGCGAAAAGGGGTTTCGGGCGGGGGAGTGGGATAAAGGGTACGGATTACCAAAATACTAAAAATTTACCTCTTGCAATATCCCTAATTGAAAAAATAGACAGTTATGCACATGCAATTTACAGCGTTCCCCAACATAATTCTTGTGCTTATATACGGACAACTTAAAATTGACGTTTTAAGCTGTCGCTTGACAGTTTTGTATGAAATCTTCAGTGGACTGTAGTATGACCCTCCTTGGAGACGGACTTATAAAGGATCTCCAAAGTGGTCATACCGAAGGCACTCCAATACAGCGTAATGCAATATCTAAACAGGATCCTTGATTTCCAAAAAAAAAAGGCAAAAGTATGCATGCACAGTGCTGTGAATGTGGGGTAAGGAGTTGAAGAGTATGTAGAGCTCTTTTACGACCCAACCAAAACCTCCATTATGTGATCTAATTCTGTGAGGTCCATCTTAAAAGGCTGATTTGGGGTTACCGGTTGGTTGCTATAAGGAGACAACGTTTTGAGGAGTTCATCTGGTGCCATTTTCGAGGTTGCTCCAGTATTGGATGTGCAAGGATCAAAATCGTACATGGACGTGTCAATGTCAGAAAAAAGAATGTCATCTAAAGTTAGGTCAGTAAGAAAGCCGGTGGAGGTCGTTAATTCAAAATTCCCTGGAAGAGAATCCATTAGTTTTGGCTCACTTGTTCTATTCTCTTGTGTTCCCTCAGGCTTAAGTGTTCCTGCTGCAACAGGTTCATCTTTTAGATGGACGGCTGCTTCTGCAGCTGCCTCTGTGGAGGTAGACGATGGACATAGCTCCTCAATTTCATCCAATGCTGAGGAGAAACTGTCTTTTACTGTCTGGACAAGAGGTGGTGGTGTTAATTTGCTGCTAGAAATAAGCTGGACTGTTTGGGAAGTGCAATATGTGTCCTCCTCAAGCAGAGAGGCAGGAGTGAGGCAAGACTCTAGTGGTGTAGTGCTTATTAAGTCAGTGGGTTGAAGAGGCTGGGAGTTGAGATGGCTAAAAGCAGGCTGAGCCTCCTGGTACGTGTCACCAAGTGGATCAGAAGACTGCGAAGTGCTAATAAAAACAGGCTTCAAGCTGCCTTCTTGTTTTAGCTCCTCCTGTATCCGTCTCAACATGTTATTAATTAAAACTGTTTTCTGCAAGCTTGGCTCCGTCAGTGGCCTGTGGTTGTAGAGTTTCATAATGGAAATGTTGAAGATAGTCTGGCGCTGTAAAGTGTAGGATACTTTCGATGGCCCGTCTGTTGGAGACACCACTTTGCCTTCCAGCCCATCTTCATGCTCGTCAAACTTTCGCTTTCCCGGTTTAGCCAACATATATCTAAAAGACAAGGCAGAGGAAAAAGTTGTGACTATTGTCAAATTGCGAGTGTCATCTGAAAACAGCCAAATTCATCATTAATTTAGTGAAATGAATAACAACGTTATTGTAAAACAATCAACTAAGACATTAAGTGGGTTGTCCACTACTCTAACAACCCCTTCTGAATCCCTTTGTCCCCTCCCCCAGTAAAAAAAACATCTATACTCACCTCCGCTGCTGACGCCGATCCAGCGGTGTCGGTACTGGCTCTCCCGGTGATTGCATGACATTGTTATGTCGCAAGATCCCTGTAATCAGTCAGCACTGGCTTCACGCTTCCTTCCTTCAGACAAAGCAAGACATCTGGGGGAATTGAGAGAGCCGCTGCATCGTTCACTTCTTCAGGATGTCAATTTTGTCCATAGGAAGGAAAAGTGAAGCCAGTGCTGATTGGCCACAGGGATCTCATGACATAACCATGACACACAAGTCCAAGAAGAGGCTGTGAGTAGAAGCGTTACCAAAAATAGGGTAGTGTCCGAGTGGTGGACAACCCCTTTAAACCACTCACAGTTAAAGTAAGTAACATTGATCCAAGTTTAAATCTGCCTGAAAGAGACACTGTGTCCACATACCCTAACAGTTTTTGAAGCAGATGTGTGGAAGCAGGAAGAGTGGGCAAGCGTAAGGATTTTAGCAACTTTGACAAGTGCCAAATTGAAGATGTTCTGACCCAGCCATAGATTCCTCACAAAGTGAGGCGCATTGTGGGGTGGCCTGGTACGCAGTGGTTAGCTCTAAAGAAAATGTGGTCAAAAGGAATGACAACCCAAGGATAGCTGATGCATGGAATGGATGAAGGCTAGATTACCTAATAAAAGTCCATGTAAGAGCTAATGTGATATAATATTTCTGACACAGAAGATGGTGGACACATTTACAGGTCTTGTGGAGTCCATGCCTTGATAGATCAAAACTTTTTAAGCCCCATAAGGGGGACTGTCACAATATTAGGCATTACAGTTGAACAGGTTAAAATGCGTTAAAATAAAAAAAGAATTGTTCTTTTTTGTTCTATAACTAAAACATCCGGGGGGGGGGGGGGGGGGCATACTCAAGATCCAAGAAAAAAAACTGATTACTAGATGACTTGATCTGCTGATGATCTGGTTATATAATGTAATACAATTTAGTAGTGAGCTTGTTTGTTCTATAATCTGAACCCAGTTACATGTCAGCAAAAGTATCTGTCTGCAAAGTGTTTGCTCGGACAGGCCTTCTGGGGTCAACAGGGCAAGCGTTTCCATCTTCACTTTCGGACTACTAAACAATAATAGTGAAGCGGTCTACCTCAAACCTCTAAACCAGCCTGTAGTCAAAGAACAAGAGCTTTTTTTCTTGTATGAGTGCTATCAGTGGATTTCACAGAGATCACTTGGACATATGATATTCTGTGGGGCTGTGCACATGTCCGATTTTTTCCTGGGACTGACTGGTCGGTGAGAAAAAAAAAAAAAAAGGAGTCATGTCCGATTTTGATCTGGGGACCAGATCAAAATCTGTAATGCAGGTCTACAGGCCTGTGAAAAAAATCTGACCGCACTCAGATGAAATCTGAGTGTGGTCCAATTTTCATGGACAGACAGTATGGAGAAGGTGGAGAAACTGTTTTCTGTGTTCCCTTCCACATACACGAAAAATCTGATGCCACACTGATCACACTCTAATCAAAGTCTGATCAGAATAAATCGGTCCGTTTCTCATGCATGTGGGAAAATCACTTAACCTACACAAAGAGACTAATATACAATGACATTCATTTTTGATTTCACTGTTTTTTTGGGGATTTACAGTGATGCACATTTCTAAAAAACACTTGCAATTTTTGCCAGTTACTTATCATTCTTGATTTGCATTCAAGAAAAAAAAAAAAAAAAAAACAGGGTCATTCTTTACCAGTTTGGTGAATCCAATTTTCATCCATTTTCCATTTTAGTCCTTGTGTACATTTTTGCCATTAATATGTCAGTTTGTTTCGTTTGCAAACAAAAAAAACACTCTGCTACCAATTAAGCAGTAAAAAATGGACTCAGATAACAGCTGTATGCTGCTGTTTTTTTTTTTAATGGATCCATTTTTTTGGGGAGGGGTCATTACTCCAGGGTTGTGGAGTCGGTAAGCCAAACCTCCGACATTTCCCTGACTCCACAGCACTGGTCACTACTGAGCATGTGCATAAAGTGCAGCACAGATTCATCTCAACTACAACTCCACAGCACTGGTCACTACTGAGCATGTGCATAAAGTGCAGCACAGATTCATCTCAACTACAACTCCACAGCACTGGTCACTACTGAGCATGCACGTAAAGTGCACCACAGATTCATCTCAATTACAACCCCACAGCACTGGTCACTACTGAGCATGTGTACATAAAGTGCAGCACAGATTCATCTCATCTACAACCCCACAGCACTGGTCACTACTGAGCATGGACAAAGTGCAGCACAGATTCATCTCATCTACGACTCCACAGCACTGGTCACTACTGAGCATGTACATAAAGTACAGCACAGATTCATCTAATCTACGACCCCACAGCACTGGTCACTACTGAGCATGTGCATAAAGTGCAGCACAGATTCATCTCAAGTACAACCCCACAGCACTGGTTACTACTGAGCATGTACATAATGTGCAGTACAGATTTATCTCATCTACGACTCCACAGCACTGGTCACTACTGAGCATGTGCATAAAGTGCAGCACAGATTCATCTAATCTACGACCCCACAGCACTGGTCACTACTGAGCATGTGCATAAAGTGCAGCACAGATTCATCTCAACTACAACCCCACAGCACTGGTCACTACTGAGCAACTGAGCATGTGCATAAAGCGCAGCACAGATTCATCTCAACTACAACCCCACAGCACTGGTCACTACTGAGCATGTACTTAAAGTGCAGCAGATTCATCTCAACTCCAACCCCACAGCACTGGTCACTACTGAGCATGTACATAAAGCGCAGCACAGATTCATCTAATCTACGACTCCACAGCACTGGTCACTACTGAGCATGTACATAAAGCGCAGCACAGATTCATCTCATCTACGACCCCACGGCACTGGTCACTACTGAGCATGTGAATAAAGTGCAGCACAGATTCATCTCATCTACGACCCCACGGCACTGGTCACTACTGAGCATGTACATAAAGTGCAGCACAGATTCATCTCCACTACGACTCCACAGCACTGGTCACTACTGAGCATGTACATAAAGTGCAGCACAGATTCATCTCCACTACGACTCCACAGCACTGGTCACTACTGAGCATGTACATAAAGTGCAGCACAGATTCATCTCAGCTAGAAGCAGAGATCCTTAGCTCAGGAACAGAACAGACATTTATATGACATTTCAAAACTTTCCGAAATTATTATGAAAACATTTACAGCACATCCTGCATTGTACTACTGCACCCAATGTATTATATATTTTAGGAGTCGATCAATTTTATACTGACTCCACCAAAACGGACGCTGACTCAACAGCCCTTGTTTAATCCATGACTCGGATCAAAAGGTGGGAATGTCTTGGTCCACAAAAGAACCTGGACATGTGAACATCCCTATAAATTAATTACATGTAAGTGAAAAACGGACATCTGTATTAGGCCTTTGGAACTGGTTCAATACACACACACAAAAAAAAAAAAAAAAAAAAATCAGCAGTGTCACTTTGTAGCCTGCCACGCCAGAGGAGCTGCCAGAAGGCCCAGGTAGTGCTCAGCTTCATCACAGTGCAGGAAACCTGTCATGTAGCCTGTATATCTGAAAGCTGACACTCCTAGTAGGAATAAAGTTCATTTTCACTTTCAGTACAACAGTCGGCACCTTTCTAGTAGCCTGCAGATTAACCCTATACCTGCAGGTTCATAGTGTTATCTGTCCTGATCGGTTTCCTTTAAACATGTTTCAAACCTGAAAAACAAAGTCCATCATAGTTTTGTCCACATTAAAACACACAGCTCCTGGGTGGGAGCAATATACGTCTCGACAGCTGTGCGTTCTCTACTGGCAAAGGCTTGAGAAGATTTGGTGAGCACCACAGACATTTTTTTCCCTCCTATATTGAATATATTATTCTTGGGTCCCGCTTTTCATTTTTACATACAGACAAGATAATAATTGGTATTTATGACTTTACCCATAGAAAAATGGCAAGTGATTGTTTTCAAAGTCAACTCTAAATGGGATTGTCTTCTCCAGAACCTCTGGACCTTTACGGTGTCGGGGTCTGGGCCCACTAGATGACCCTCTGGAACAATAGTCAGCCAGTTAGCCCCTACAGCTATTCTACTAAAAGAAAGTGATCTACAAGGCATTTTTCTACATCTATTTTAAAAGAGTTACTCAACATCTCTCTCAATTCCCCTGCACTACTATACAACCAAACAAGTAGTTTGTCATCATCTTACTTTTAGTAGATTACTGCGATTACCCTTTTGTAGGTCTCGGTCATGTGATGTCAGTGACAACCTTTGGTAGGTCCCAATCATGAGGTGCCAATGACGACCTTTTGTAAATCCCGGTCATGAAGTGCCAATGACAACCTTTTGTGGGTCCTGGTCATGAGGTGCCAATGACGACCTTTTGTAAGTCCCGGTCATGAAGTGCCAATGACGACCTTTTGTAAGTCCCGGTCATGAAGTGCCAATGACGACCTTTTGTGGGTCCTGGTCATGAGGTGCCAATGACGACCTTTTGTAGGTCCCGGTCATGAGGTGCAAATGACGACCTTTTGTAGGTCCCGGTCATGAGATGCCAATGACGACCTTTTGTAAGTCCCGGTCATGAGGTGCCAATGACGACCTTTAGGGAAGAGCAGGATGCCAAGACTGCTGAAGCCAGTGATTGGCTGCAGTGGTCACAGCATATACAGCGTGCAGCCAAAATAAAACACAGACTTGCACTGACCACTGGAGGAGCTGAGGAGGGAGGCGAGTGTTGATTAATTTTTTTTTATTGTTAGATGATTTTTTCAATCTTGGACACCATATTTTCTCCAAAAAAATAAATTAGTGTTAGTGAAAATGCAGTTGCACTTCCCATTGCATCGCCCACGGCAGTAATCTGTGGGCACTGCAGAAGAGAATGAGTGCCGCCTCTTACCTGCTGACGTGGCTGTTGACCGCGGCTCTTTTTTTGATTAGCTGGCCTGGCACGATGATGTCACACCAGGCAAGATAATCAAAAAGGAAAGTCGCGCATGTAAGCATCCATCACCTGTGCGATGGCCACAAACCATGTCGTGGTTGGAAAGGGACGTGCAAGCATTTACTCTAAAAGCAATGTTTCTTCAAGAAAATACTTGCAATGGAACATCAAAAGCTTTAGAAAAAAATAATCTTCATTGTATCGCTAAAAGATTGGAGGGACCTTAGCAGTCCAGAGGTGCCATAATACACATCTGTCATATGCTTTTTTTTCATATTGACCTACTTTGTAATCTACCTGATACTTTACAAATCTAATACCACATCACTTCTTTCTGAGAATATAGTCTGACGACTTTTTTTTTTTTTTAGATTTTTTTTAAATCAATTTTGTAGTGAGGAAAGGAGAAAGAATTAATCCATTTTATGCAGCGATTGTTGTATAAACATGTGGTAGGTAAGAGGTTAACATTAGATGTTCTGTAGAAAAGGGACTAATATCTTCACTAGACATAGCGTCTCTACCAAGGTTACATTCAGTCTTAGTCAGCACAGTACGATTTCTAGCACTAAAGAACAATAGTTTTTTCCCCACAACTGTACCAAAAAATGACTGAACAGAAGTCTGAAGTTCCATTGAAACCGGTAATTGCCTACTGTGATGCTGCTCTTGCAAATACAAAAATTCAATGCCGTTACCAACAGATTTAGTGCTACCATATCACACTTACAATTTTAGCTCAAAGTGATGTCTAGTTTAAAAAATCATTTTCATCTTCCCGATAAGTAATATCTGAATAAAGGGAAGATCTACAACTCTTAGCCAGATCAGAGAGCATTTGATTTCAGTAGGTAGGTGTAATCCCCAACATCACCTCTGATGGCGCTGCAGGGAAAGTGAATGCTTACTGCCAGGGAGTCCCAATCCATTACAGGTGATCGGTGAAGATCCTAACAGGGAAACACTGATTATTTTCAAAGGACCGTCTAATATCTAAGGCGGACAGCATCTTTAGGAATTATGACTAATCACTGTGGTTATCAGTCAATGACAAGATCCTAAAACAGGGATTTGCCAAAGAAGAGACTCATAGAAGTAGCCAAAAATGTATAGTGTTACTTACATATTAGGAACAGGAAAGAAGCACAAACCATAATTGTTAGTCTGTAATCAAACAATTGAGATCTTTTTCTTGAAAGATATGCAAATTTTTGTCGGATTGCACTGGACCGATTTCATTGCATGTGTGAGCGAGCCCCAAGGCCACAATGAGCTGCTGATGAGTTTAAATGGAACCTGTCACCAGGTTTGGCCGATATGCGTTACGGCCACCGCTTTTCAGGGCTTATCTACAGCATTCTATAATGCAGTAGATAAGCCCTCGATCCAACCTGTAAGAGAAGAAAAATAACATTTATTATACTCACCTGTGGGGCGGTCTGTTCCAATGGGTGTCGCAGGTCCTGGTCCGGCGCATCCCAACTTCTTGCGATGATGCCCTCCTGTTGCTTCATGGCTCCCCGGCATCGCTCTCCTGCGCAAGCATACTTTTCTGCCCTGTTGAGGGCAAAGTAGTGCAGTGCGCAGGGGCCTCTCTTACCTTTCCTGGCGCCTGCGCACTGCAGTACTTTGCTCTGCCCTCAACAGGACAGAAAAGTACGCCTGCGCCGGAGTGCGATGCTGGGGAGCCATGAAGCAAGCAGGAGGGTGGGATCGCGAGAAGATGGAAGGCGCCATACCAAGACCTGCGACACCCATCGGACCAGACCGCCCCACAGGTGAGTATAATAAAACTTATTTTTCTTCTCTTGCAGGTCGGATCGGAGGCTTATCTACAGCATTATAGGATGCTGTAGATAAGCCCTGAAAGGTCTTGTCTAACTAATATCGGCCAAACCTGGTGACAGGTTCGCTTTAAGTTGTAGATTCTCTGCAGCATTCCCAAAATACTCATTTTGGCACTTTAACCTAAAAGGTATATGAACAGAATGTCTTTCGGGAAGATTCCACCCGGAACCTGCCTGAAAAAGCTCTAAAAAAAAAAAAAAAAGCCTAATATAATGAACATAATACACTACAACGTCAAAACAACTTGCTCTGCACGTTCCTTCTTTCAGAACATTTTTTAGCTGCTTCAGATTTCAGAAACCTGAAGCGGCTAAAAGAAGTGACCGGTCCAATATTCTGACCTCCTCATCTTGAAATCCGACATTATGCTACATATGAAATAAAAAAAAATGCTGAGTGAAAGATATTTTGACAGACATAAAACAACCGGGAAAAAAAAAAAAAAAGACGCTTCATGGAGAATAACCCCCGATGCTTTCATGAAGTGTCTTCTGCCTTAGAAAAATACAGGTATATTCAGCTTTAGGGTAGGTTCACGCGAGCATGGAAAAAAAGAAAAAAAAAAAAAAAAAAAACACAAAGTTTTATCAAGAAAACTCACGACAATTTTTCCCTCACTTGTCATCGTATACAATCCCTTTTTACTCAGAAATTATTAATCATTTGCAAAACCATTTACAGTTTCCGATGTTACAGAATTGCAATGTATTCAGTGGACTGTGACTCCATACGGCATCTGATTTTTTTTTATTTTTTTTTTACACACACCTATAGACTCGAATGTGCAAGTCTCATTTGAATCACAGAAGCAACTCCTGCATGCTGCCATTCTTGACAACCCAGTAACATGGCAACAGATTACCATTTTTCTAGATTGGAGGAAATTGAAGTACAAATGAAAAGAAAAAAAAAAAAAATTGGAAATCCAAGTTTTTGTGACATTTATTGTAAATTCAATTCACTTCAAATTGATTTGAAAATCTCGGTTTAGACCATTCACCAGCAAGAGAGCTCTGCTGAAAATTAGGCCAGCACAATTTCCTCAACCTGTGGCTAGGAGTTCCCCAGAATACAGTAGCACCTAGAATTTTTTGCAACAGAGATGGGAGAGTTTAAAAAGTTCCCCAAGAGAAGAAAAATTTGCATGACCTTCACCATAATAACCAACAGAACAAATGGCATTCACTGGAACAAAAGTAAAAAAAAAAAAAACTGTACGTATTTTATTAAATACAAATATGATTAAAATGAGATCGGGATGATTAAAAACAGTCACAATGGAGACAAAAAATCAGCATCCCAGGGACAATAACTAAAGTAGAGCACAGTTATAATAAGGATGGGTAATAGATATTGGCATTATGATGTGAACAATAATATTGTATAAGGTAAACCATAACACAAAGAATATATAAAGCGCAAGTACGTGTGTACTAGTGATCTCCATTTGTTCTAAGAGTCATTATCTCCGAGTTTACTTTCATCATTATACTGTATATTCCATCAGTACTATTACTGTGAAATATAGATATATATTAAAAAAAAAAAAAAATTGAGCACAATCCCCATCTGTGGACGTCAGGCACTCAGACTATCCTCATGGAGTCGGTTTCTATCTGTGCAGACACATGCACATTTGTGGCCTGCTGGAGGTCATTTTGCAGGGCTCTGGCAGTGCTCCTCCTGTTCCTCCTTGCACAAAGGTGGAGGTAGCGGTCCTGCTGCTGGGTTGTTGCCCTCCTATGGCCCCCTTTGCATCTCCTGGTGTACTGGCCTGTCTCCTGGTAGCGCCTCCAACCTCTGGACATTACGCTGACAGACACAGCAAACCTTCTTGCCACAGCTCGCATTGACGTGCCATCCTGGATGAGCTGCACTACCTGAGCCACTTGTGTGGGTTGTAGAGTCCGTCTCATGCTACCAGGGCTGTGGAGTCGGTAAGCCACAGTTGCGACTCCGACTCCTGGATTTTATCAGGCTCCGACTCCTTCATAAATGGCCAATTCATAACAACAAATTTACTGTTGTAAATTATTAAACATCGTGCTTATTCAGTTTCTCACCATCATATAAGTAATCAGACCACTTAGAGCAAAAACTACATTTATTAGAATACAATTAGAATATAGCAAATAACTTTTATAAACTTTTCTAAACTGTAAGTAAATATGCAATAAACACTTTTATGCAGTTAATAAGAAGAAATCTATAAATTTGTCCTCAGAAAAAGTATTGCCTCTGTCAGATCCTCCTTCATGGTTGCCCTCAAATCTGATCTAATTATTTTGAGAGCAGAGAACAACCTCTCTACACTAACTTGTGTTGGTGGCAAAGCAGTAACCACTCGGGCAACATCTCTGACAATGTCAGGATACAGAGGAATCGCTTGTTGTACTGTTATTTTTGATGAACGGTCAAATTTCTCAATTTCTTTTAGTGCACATGAAAAATTCTGCTGAAATGTACTGGCTGTGTTCCTTGATGGGGATGACTCTTCTATGCGGGAACGCTTTGCACGGTCCTTGTGATCCAAATATTTTTCGAAATTAAATTCTTCATCAGTTGATGATGAGGGTGAAGATGTGGCAGGACGACCAAATTCTTCTTGTTCCTCCTGACTGTTCTGCAACCCTTTCATCCTTACTGCTATTTCAAACAGAGCTTCTTTTCCTTTACTTAGCTGTTGATCATCTAGAAGAATCTGATGCATTGGGTCTACATAAACAGCTGCCAAAAAAATGTTATTTTGTAATAGTAGCTCCTCTCTCCGTTTCATTGATGTAGCAATGCCACTTGCAATTAACCCTCCTCTTTGGGACAGGCAAAACATCAGGTTCTTCCACTCCTTTAAGAAAATACCTGGAGTTAAGTCCTCTGCTTGTAATTTTTTAGTCACTGTAAATGGGTGCTCTAGCAATTTTTCCAGCTCAGTCACCTGATTCCACTGACTTTCATTTAGCGTCAGTTGAGGGTTAGCCATGTCTACAAGAAAGGTTTTCAGTTCAACCAAGCGCTGAATCATTAAGTACTGCCCCATCGTGTGGCTTGATCAATAATTTCCCCTTTTCCAGCACGTCTCTTCAAAATTGAGTCAACTTTAGGGGTTCTGGCAACAGTAGCCAATTTTCTCACCTTGCCAATCAGTGCAGCAGCATGTCCTTCTTGCAGACTGTCTCTTATAGCCAGCTGTAGCGTATGCACAACACAGCACATGTGATGAATGAAAGAACATATTGACATAGTTTCAACAAGATCTAAACCATCATGTTGCTGTTCATCTGAAGCAACTTCAGTTTGCTCCTCAGTTACAATACTGTGTTCCTCTATTTCAAACATTTCTGTGTCTGTGGACCCAGAATGTTCTTCTAGCTGCTGGTCACCATCATTACTCTCATTCATTAGCTTAATAGTACTTATCATATTTGAAGCATTGTCAGTTACGACAGAAAGAACTTGCTCTTTAAGTTCATAGTCTTGCAGAACCTTTACCACCAAGACCTGGAGAAACTCACTGGTGTGATGAGCTTTGGTGTCTTTTACTGCCAATGTCTTGGTAACTATTTCATTTTTGTCACAAACAAATCGGACATTGATGGCAAAATAGTTCACTCTGTGACGTGTGCAGGCATCCATTTTAAGAAACAGAAAGCGTCCCTTGAGAGTTTTTTTAAGTTCTTCCTTTTGTTTAAAAGCTTCTTCGATTACTAATTTTCTAATACTCTCTCTCTCCAGAGAAACACCAAGCTTGCGGGCCATTTCCCCATTCAGACACATAAAAGCTGGTCGTGAAAATAATGAAATAGGCACACTATCCTTTACAACAAGCTCTATGATCTGTTTTTTAAATGTATCTACTGTCATTGTCACAGTAACTTTGTCACTGACAAAATATCTTGCAACTGATGGCTGCAAAGTTCTCTGCTCCTTTGTTTGGCTGGAAGAGCTGGGCACTGGTTTATTGGTTTGGATGCAGTCCTTCTCATCCACTGCTTTCAGTACTTCTGGATGAAAGCGCTGTAAATGTCTCTTTAGATTAGAAGCTCTGGTAGGAGCATTTTTATCTTTGCCTGAATATGCACTCATCTTGGCTTCACAGCATTTGTTTTCGTCTGGATCATTTGTCATACACTGACAGACATAATGTTTTCTATCTTGAGTGATGGTGAAATGTTCAAATACAGCTGATTTAATGTGATGCTTCTTTGACATTCTCAGGTTTTTAATTCTGCATTCACAATCCAAATGACAATTGTTTTTCCTAAAAACAATTGTACAACATTATTGCCAGGTCGTACAACTGATATAGTGGTAAGTAATACTGTTATTATTCCTCATGTACTCACAGTTAACTGATGCAAAGTTTGTTGAAAGGATAATACTTCTTACAGTCTTCCTCTTCTGAGTAGCAGGCAGCTGTGAGATGCTTGGAAGACGCACACCTAGTATGATCTAGTCTAGAGGAGGAGCTTTACTACTAAGAATTTGCAACACATTTTCACTTTCAGTTTCATACATTGTAAGTAGGGGGGTTGGGGCAGCATGAGGTTAACCAAGTATAAGATTAGATAAGGGCAGTGGAGAACAGTGACACACAAGAAGTAAGAAAGGTCTCTATCTCCAGCAGAACTGCTTATCACTGTTGTTCATAGTTTGATAGAACATATATATTTGAGTAACATTTATAAAATTCATATGAAAGTTCAATTATGAAATATTAATACATTTTTTTTTAAAGCTGGAGTCGGAGTCGGTACATTTCTACCGACTCCAACCAAAACTATCTCCGACTCCACGACTCCGACTCCACAGCCCTGCATGCTACCACGAGTGTGAAAGCACAACCAACATTCAAAAGTGACCAAAACATCAGCCAGAAAGCATTGGTACTGAGATGTGGTCTGTGGTCCCCACCTGCAGAACCACTCCTTTATTGTGTGTCTTGATAATTGCCAATAATTTCCATCTGTTGTCTATTCCATTTGCACAACAGCATGTGAAATTGTCAATCAGTGTTGCTTGCTAAGAGGTCAATTTGATTTCACAGAAGTTTGATTAAGGCTGTGTGCCCACGATGCGTTTTGTTAAGCGTTTCCGCAGCGTTTCAGCCGGCTCAGACGCTGCAGAAATGCTTAAAAGATGCATCAAATTAATTAGCATGCGTTTTTGGCTTTTTGTGCCAATGCATGCGTTTTTAACCGCTCAGGAATCGCTTAGCGGCTAAAAACGCAGCATGCTCATTAATTCCCGCATTGCTGAGCGTTTTTAGCCATCCCCAATGCTCCCAGAAATCGCGTGTCAAAACGCGTCAAAAACCGCGCGGAAAAATATGTGCGGTTTCTGGGAAAGGGGATCCTTTTCCTGAGCATTTAAAAACGCTAGCGTGGGCACATAGCCTTACTTGGAGTTATATTCTGTTAAGTGTTCCCTTTATTTTTTTGAGCAGTGTATGTATATACAGTATATTGCCTAAAATACAAAGGAAATGTGCCATCCTTAAAAGCAATCTGTCACACCATTTTTCGAGTATCAGCTGCTGGCACCGCCATCAGGGGCTTATCTACAGCATTCTGTAATGCTGTACATAAGCCCCCGATGTAACCTGAAAGATAAGAAAAAGGAGTTATATTATACTCACCCGGGGGGCGGTCCAGTCTTGGTCTGATAGGTATTGTGGTCTGGCGCCTCCCATCTTCTAACGGTGATGCCCTGTTGAGGGCAGAGCAGAATACTGCAGTGCTCTGGCGGCGGACCTCTCCCGGCAGGAGCCACGACAGACAGCAAAGAAGAGGACGTCACCATTAGAAGATGGGAGGCGCCGGACTGGACCGCGACACCCATTGGACCAAAACCGGACCCGGACCAAAACCGGACCCGGACCAAAACCGGACCCGGGCCGCCCCTGGGTGAGTATAATCCAACTCATTTTTCTTATCTTTCAGGTTACATCGGGGGCTTATCTACAGCATTAGGGTAAGTGCACACATAGTTTTTAGGTTGTGTGAATTTTGTTGAAAAATCCGCAGGACAAAACCTTATCCATCATAATGGATAAGGTGTGAAACCGCAGCGGAATCTGCACAAAGAATTGACATGCTGCGGATTGTAACCCGCGGAAAAATCCGCAGCATGTGCACAGCGTTTTTGCAGTTTACCATTGAAAACAATGGTACTGTAGAATGCACCTAAATCTGCTGCGGAACCGCAGGGCCAAAACCGCTAATCCGCACCGTGTGCACATAGCCTTACAGAATGCTGTAGATAAGCCCCTGATGGCGGTGCAGGTAGTTGATACTCGAAAAATGGGGTGACAGATTCCATTTAACTTTAGGCCTTTAAGAGATCATTTCATCTTCAACTGACTTAACTGTTCACAATAACAGTAATTTTGACCAGGGGGGCCCAAACGTTTACACGCCACTGTACATTAATGTTACAAAAAAAAATTGCTGATATCTAGTAACCAGTCTGGATACACTTATGACTGGTAAACCGGATCTAATAGTGCAGCTAACAGTGAAACTGAATGCTGTCACTGAATCACTGTCAGATGTTGTAGGGTTAGTCAGTGTCACAAGCAGTTTCTATAAGAGTATGTTCACACGTAAGCGTTTTTCACCCCAGTTTTTTATGCTAGTTTTAGCTGTGTTTTGCAGTACCAGCTATATCTATGAGAATTCAGAAATCTCATGCACACCCCTTCTTTTTTTGTCCTTAGTATTTTGTGCTTTGCTTCGTTTTTTGCACAATGGAGCATGTCACTTCTTTCAGCATTTTTCACTCATTGAAATAAGTGGTGAAAAAAAAAAAAAACTAAAAAAGGGCAGATATTAGGTTTTGCTGCGGTTTTTGTGCCAAAACCTGATGAAGTAGAATCAGATTTTTATTTTGCACTAAACTTTATCGGCATGTACAAGGGACAAATGTAGCATGACTCAAACGCAGAAAAGAAACGCAACAAAAACCAAGCAATACCAGCTTTTCTACAGCAAGTTTCTTACTGCCAAGAGAGCAGGTTTTGTTGCAGAAAAAAAAACACAAAAAAAACCAACGCAATGTGTGAACAACAAGAAAAGACTAAAACACACTAAACTCAAACATGGTTTCACACATTCCACTGCAGGTTTTGATGTAGTTTTTTTTGTAGAAAAATCCAAAAATGAATCTATTAAGAATTTTAAGTGCTTCCTTCACCTCAGCTCCAGCTTTGGCTTAAAATACTGCATCAAAACTTACAGTGGAATTTTACTTAAAGAACAAAAAAAAAGCTAAGAGTAAAACTAACCTGAGGTTAAATGGGGGGTCTTACACCTAAAATGCCCTTTATAAATATCTATTTTTACACCCTGAGCCCTTTTTGAAATTTGCTTCATTATAAAATATCCTACACTTCTCTATCCTGCTAATCCATACTTTATTTTATGTGACATTGTGCTTGAGAGGCTGGACCTGCAATCCCTTCCACTCAGCTCTATCATCCCATCTGGAACAGCTCTATCATCCCATCTGGAACAGGACGTCATCAGGGGGTGGTGCTGCAATCACTTACCCAGTTTCTTTTATTGCTGTCCTCTGAAGATGTTCTGAACCATGGCGCTAATAGAAGCTGTGGGAGAACTGATCACTGCACTGACACTCAGCTTCTGTCCCCGCCAGCTGAAGCTTTTTACTGTGAAAGGCTGTGTCACAAGGTACGGTGATGGAAGCAGGAGAAGTGAGCGCAATTCTGCTTCACAGCTTCTTTCAATGGCCTCAAATCAAATGAACTGTAATTGAGGCAAAACTGGTGTCACACACCCTGATTCTACCAACTAATGATGTCTACTTCCTAGCGGAAGTGTCTAGTGAATGAACACCCTACTTAACTGCTTCACAGTTTCCAAACCCTTAGGCTGGAGTCACACATAACGAATAAAAAAAAAAAAAAAAAAAAAAAAAAAAAAAAAAAAAAAAAAAAAAAAATCGATCCCATTTTAACGGTCCGAAATCGCACAAAAGTATCTTAACCAGTGATCCGTTTTTGATGCGATTTTCATCGCACGTAAGGATCTGTTTGACATCAGTCTGGCGAGATTTTCTCGCAGGGTAGCTAAATGGACATATAATGGAGCCCAATGACAGGTTTCCCCACACAAAGAATGAATAGATCTAGACACACACACACACACACACATTATATATATATATATATTATATATATATATATATATATATATATATATATATATATATATATATATATATATATATATATATATATAATACAGTGCCTACAAGTAGTATTCAACCCCCTGCAGATTTAGCAGGATTACACATTCGGAATTAACTTGGCATTGTGACATTTGGACTGTAGATCAGCCTGGAAGTGTGAAATGCACTGCAGCAAAAAAGAATGTTATTTCTTTGTTCAATTTTTTTTAAATTGTGAAAAGTTTATTCAGAGGGTCATTTATTATTCAACCCCTCAAACCACCAGAATTCTGTTTGATTCCCCTAAAGTATTAAGAAGTATTTCAGGCACAAAGAACAATGAGCTTCACATGTTTGGATTAATTATCTCTTTTTCCAGCCTTTTCTGACTATTTAAGACCCTCCCCAAACTTGTGAACAGCACTCATACATGGTCAACATGGGAAAGACAAAGGAGCATTCCAAGGCCATCAGAGACAAGATCGTGGAGGGTCACAAGGCTGGCAAGGGGTACAAAACCCTTTCCAAGGAGTTGGGCCTACCTGTCTCCACTGTTGGGAGCATCATCCGGAAGTGGAAGGCTTATGGAACTACTGTTAGCCTTCCACGGCCTGGACAGCCTTTGAAAGTTTCCTCCCATGCCGAGGCCAGGCTTGTCCGAAGAGTCAAGGCTAACCCAAGGACAACAAGGAAGGAGCTCCGAGAAGATCTCATGGCAGTGGGGACATTGGTTTCAGTCAATACCATAAGTAACGTACTCCACCGCAATGGTCTCCGTTCCAGACGAGCCCGTAAGGTACCTTTACTTTCAAAGCGTCATGTCAAGGCTCGTCTACAGTTTGCTCAAGATCACTTGGAGGACTCTGAGACAGACTGGTTCAAGGTTCTCTGGTCTGATGAGACCAAGATCGAGATCTTTGGTGCCAACCACACACGTGACGTTTGGAGACTGGATGACACTGCATACGACCCCAAGAATACCATCCCTACAGTCAAGCATGGTGGTGGCAGCATCATGCTGTGGGGCTGTTTCTCAGCCATGGGGCCTGGCCATCTGGTCCGCATCCATGGGAAGATGGATAGCACGGCCTACCTGGAGATTTTGGCCAAGAACCTCCGCTCCTCCATCAAGGATCTTAAGATGGGTCGTCATTTCATCTTCCAACAAGACAACGACCCAAAGCACACAGCCAAGAAAACCAAGGCCTGGTTCAAGAGGCAAAAAATCAAGGTGTTGGAGTGGCCTAGTCAGTCTCCTGACCTTAACCCAATTGAAAACTTGTGGAAGGAGCTCAAGATTAAAGTCCACATGAGACACCCAAAGAACCTAGATAACTTGGAGAAGATCTGCATGGAGGAGTGGGCCAAGATAACTCCAGAGACCTGTGCCGGCCTGATCAGGTCTTATAAAAGACGATTATTAGCTGTAATTGCAAACAAGGGTTATTCCACAAAATATTAAACCTAGGGGTTGAATAATAATTGACCCACACTTGTATGTTTAAAATTTATTAAAATTTAACTGAGCAACATAACTTTTTGGTTTGTAAGATTTATGCATCTGTTAATAAATCCTGCTCTTGTGTGAAGTTTGAAGGCTCTAACTTATTTGCATCTTATCAAACCTGCTAAATCTGCAGGGGGTTGAATACTACTTGTAGGCACTGTATATATTATATATATATTTTATACATGTCATAGAGACACATTTATACATATATTTCAAATTCATACAGTTCATCATAGCAGAATAGCCGCAGAAACATTTGCCGGCTTTTGTATAATCATTCTCCTGCCCGACATGAAATGACACATGGTTTACATATAGTTAACCATTTCATTTCATGTTTTTTTTTTTGTTATGTCTATCACTATTAATTAGATGAGGGTTTGTGGGTAAAATTATGGAGTTGTAGGGGTTAATTCGTTGTATTAAATTGCAGGGACTCCTGCTGATGTCATTGAGGCTGCAGGGAGTCCCCGTAATTTAATACAACAAATTAACCCCTTAAATTAACCCCTACAACTCCATAATTTTACCCACAAACCCTCAATTAATAGTGATAGACATAACAAAAAAAACATGAAATGAAATGGTTAACTATATGTAAACCATGTGTCATTTCATGTCGGGCAGGAGAATGATTATACAAAAGTCGGCAAATGTTTCTGCGGCTATTCTGCTATGATGAACTGTATGAATTCGAAATATATGTATAAATGTGTCTCTATGACATGTACAATATATATATACAGTCATATGTAAAAGTTTGGGCACCCCTATTAATGTTAACCTTTTTTCTTTATAACAATTTTGGTTTTTGCAACAGCTATTTCAGTTTCATATATCTAATAACTGATGGACTCCGTTATATTTCTGGATTCAAATGAGGTTTATTGTACTAACAGAAAATGTGCAATCTGCATTTAAACAAAATTTGACCGGTGCAAAAGTATGGGCACCCTTATCATTTTCTTGATTTGAACACTCCTAACTACTTTTTACTGACTTCCTGAAGCACTAAATTGGTTTTGTAACCTCATTGAGCTTTGAACTTCATAGCCAGGTGTATCAAATCATGAGAAAAGGTATTTCAAGTGGCCACTTGCAAGTAGTTCTCCTATTTGATTCTCCTATGAAGAGTGGCATAATGGGCTCCTCAAAACAACTCTCAAATGATCTGAAAACAACATAGCTTTTCAGGGGAAGGATACAAAAAGTTGTCTCAGAGATTTAACCTGTCAGTTTCCACTGTGAGGAACATAGTAAGGAAATGGAAGAACACAGGTACAGTTCTTGTTAAGCCCAGAAGTGGCAGGCCAAGAAAAATATCAGAAAGGCAGAGAAGAAGAATGGTGAGAACAGTCAAGGACAATCCACAGACCACCTCCAAAGACCTGCAGCATCATCTTGCTGCAGATGGTGTCACTGTGCATCGGTCAACAATACAGCGCACTTTGCACAAGGAGAAGCTGTATGGGAGAGTGATGCGAAAGAAGCCGTTTCTGCAAGCACGCCACAAACAGAGTCGCCTGAGGTATGCAAAAGCACATTTGGACAAGCCAGTTACATTTTGGAAGAAGGTCCTGTGGACTGATGAAACAAAGATTGAGTTGTTTGGTCATACAAAAAGGCGTTATGCATGCGCTGTATTGTTGACCGATGCACAGTGACACCATCTGCAGCAAGATGAGGCTGCAGGTCTTTGGAGGTGGTCTGTGGATTGTCCTTGACTGTTCTCACCATTCTTCTTCTCTGCCTTTCTGATATTTTTCTTGGCCTGCCACTTCTGGGCTTAACAAGAACTGTACCTGTGTTCTTCCATTTCCTTACTATGTTCCTCACAGTGGAAACTGACAGGTTAAATCTCTGAGACAACTTTTTGTATCCTTCCCCTGAAAAGCTATGTTGAATAATCTTTGTTTTCAGATCATTTGAGAGTTGTTTTGAGGAGCCCATGATGCCACTCTTCATAGGAGAATCAAATAGGAGAACTACTTGCAAGTGGCCACTTGAAATACCTTTTCTCATGATTTGATACTCCTGGCTATGAAGTTCAAAGCTCAATGAGGTTACAAAACCAATTTAGTGCTTCAGGAAGTCAGTAAAAAATAGTTGGGAGTGTTCAAATCAAGAAAATGATAAGGGTGCCCATACTTTTGCACTGGTCAAATTTTGTTTAAATGCAGATTGCACATTTTCTGTTAGTACAATAAACCTCATTTGAATCCAGAAATATAACTGAGTCCATCAGTTATTAGATATATGAAACTGAAATAGCTGTTGCAAAAACCAAAATTGTTATAAAGAAAAAAGGTTAACATTAATAGGGGTGCCCAAACTTTTACATATGACTATATATATATATATATATATATATATTATATATATATATATATATATATATATATATTATATATCTCTCTATCTCTATCTAGATCTATTCATTCTTTATTTAACCGGTCTGTGTGATTTTACTGTATTGGAAGAATTGCCGGCTTTTGCTAAAGGACACCGGGTGCGATTTTATCGCAAGTCACACATCTAGTCCGTTTTTAGTCCCATTTTTTCTCGCCCCCATAGACTTGTATTGTCGAATCCGATCCGAAAATCGCTGACAATCGCAGCATGCTGCGATTGTCTCGGTCCGAGGACCGGATCCGATCAAAAATCGCATGATGGGAGCAGCACCATAGAATAACATTGGGACGAATGCAATGCGATTGCTTATCGCATTGCATTCGT
Organism: Dendrobates tinctorius; assembly: GCF_039654945.1. Lineage (NCBI taxonomy): Eukaryota > Metazoa > Chordata > Amphibia > Anura > Dendrobatidae > Dendrobates > Dendrobates tinctorius. The sequence continues at coordinate 929,104 of NW_027361870.1, forward strand.
CCGATTTAATCGCTAGTGTGACCCCGGCCTTAGGCAGTTAATTGCAGCAATAAAAGATGGAACATGTGCACAGCAATGTTGTTCTTACACTGCAGTGCTTTTTGCTATCTTTTGGCAGAGGTTTATCAGCACTTTTCAGGCAGGTTCCAGATGGGATCTGCCTAAGAAAAGACACTGTGTGCACGTACCCTCATTGCTGTAAGGTATAGCCTTACATGATGTGAATAAAGGGTAGCATTTTGCCTCAGATATGTAATTACAACATAAAAGGAAAACAAAAAAATCCACTTTACCTGAACAGTTAAATGCAGACAAAAATATGAAGTAGAAGAAAATGCAGCATTTATGCTATGTGGGAACATGACGGTACAATGAGAGACTATGCTGCCATAAGGAGTTCACGGATGGCTTCAAAGTTAACTTATTCTGCAGTTTTCTGCTGACTGTGATACACAGAAGCTGTAGAAAGTTAATGGTTTAAACATTTAGAAATGCAACATGTAAAAAAAAAAAAAAAAAAAAGATTTTAGCCAAAAATAAAAGCATTTAGAGAAAAAAAAAATGGCCCCAGAAGGTATCCAAATCCGTTTTTTTTCCTTTTTACTCTGTATATAAATCAAAGCTGAATCCAGGTTCAAACTCCTTTTTAATCCCACTATTTTATGCTTTGTTTTTTTAATCAAAATTATGTTAACCAAGTAACCTGAGTTATTTTCATGCACTTGCCATTTATTTACTGCAGGGTATTTGGGTATCTGCTCATTTTGTTTTTATCTTGGGTTTTGTCTGTTTAGTAGCCAGTGTGAACATGCGTCTACACGTTGAATGTATACTACTAACTTATATTCCAGTTCATTTCTTTAGGTTGCTTAGTTTCAGGTTTTTGCACTCTGTGCAAATTATGGTATGGTCTCGCTTCTCCTTGAGCTGGACATTACGTTTCTATAGCTTCCCATGGCTAAGTGTCCATTAGTCAGAGTCTCGGCCCTTAGTCCCATTTACCTCATTTGACATATGGTAAGGTATTAATACTAGAGATTAGGACCGTCCAGAATAGGGTCACCTTGACGTGGTGGGATGGATTTTATTTTTGTAATAAAAAATATGTTAACCAAGTACCCTACATTATTTTAATGCACTATTGCCATTTATTTACTGCAAGGTATTTGCTCATTTTGTTTTTATCATGGGTTTTGTCTGTTTAGTGGGCAGTGCGAACGTTCTCCTACACTTTGCATATATACCAACTTCAGTCCATTTCTTTAGGTTTTTGTTTTGCTCTGTCATATTGTGGGCAGCACGGTGGCTCAGTGGTTGGCACTGTTGCTTCGCAGCACTGGGGTCCTGGGTTTACATCCCACCAAGGACAACATCTACAAGAAGTTTGTATGTTCTCCCCATGTTTGCGTGGGTTACCTCCGGGTACTCCGGTCTCCTCCCACATTCCAAAGACACATTGATAGGGAATCTAGATTCTGAGCCCCAATGGGGACAGCGATTCTGATGTCTGTAAAACGCTGTGGAATATGTTAGTATTTATTACTATTTTTAAATTATTTATTCCTTATATAACGCTAATAGAATAAGAAAACAAACAGTAGTGTCAGATCCATCACATGACGGACACCAGCAGGGCCCGACAGACCTCGATGAATATAATGGCGTCAGGCGGGTTTCAGTCATAGTGTGATTTTACCCAACAAAATTATGTCTCATGTTTTTGCATGAATTTTCAATGCAGATCTGAACAAAACCTCAGTTACAAAATAAAGTGAAACAGCAATAAAAAAGGTGCTACCATGGAGAGGATAGGTGGCCAGTGATCCTGTAAGCACTTTCATTTACGATTTCACCTTGGGAATGTGCTACTACGCCATTAACCCCTTCGTGACCCAGCCTATTTTGACCTTAATGACCTGGCCATTTTTTGCAATTCTGACCAGTGTCCCTTTATGCGGTAATAACTCTGGAACGCTTCAACGCATCCTAGCGATTCTGAGATTGTTTTTTCGTGACATATTGGGCTTCATGTTAGTGGTAAATTTAGGTCGATAATTTTTGCGTTTATTTGTGAAAAAATCAGAAATTTGGCGAAAATTTTGAAAATTTCGCAATTTTCAAATTTTGAATTTTTATTCTGTTAAACTAGAGTTATGAGACACAAAATAGTTACTAAATAACATTTCCCACATGTCTACTTTACATCAGCACAATTTTGGAAGCAAAATATTTTTTTGTTAGGAAGTTATAAGTGTTAAATGTTGACCAGCGATTTCTCATTTTTAAAACAAAATTTACAAAACCATTTTTTTTAGGGACCACCTCACATTTAAAGTCACTTTGAGGGGTCTATATGGCAGAAAATACCCAAAAGTGACACCATTCTAAAAACTGCACCCCTCAAGCTACTCAAAACCACATTCAAGAAGATTATTAACCCTTCAGGTGTTTCACAACAGCTAAGGCAATGTGGAAGGAAAAAAATGGACATTTTAATTTTTCCAACACAAATTTCCTTTCAGCATCAATTTTTTCATTTTCACATGGGCAACAGGATAAAATGGATGCTAAAATTTGTTGGGCAATTTCCCCTGAGTACACCGATACCTCATATGTGGTCATAAACCACTGTTTGGGCGTACGGCAGGGCTCAGAAGGGAAGGAGCACCATTTGACTTTTAGAATGGAAAATATGCTGGAATATTTAGCGGTTGCCATGTCGCGTTTGGAGAGTCGCTGTGTGCCTAAACACTGGAAGCTCCCCCACAAGTGACCCCATTTTGGAAACTAGACCCCCCAAGGAACTTATCTAGATGCATAGTGATCACTTTGAACCCCCAAGTGCTTCTCAAATTGATCTGTAAAAAAAAAAAAAAAAAAGTCCTTTTTTTTCACAAAAATTATCTTTTAGCCTCAGTTTTTTCATTTTCACATGGGCAACAGGATAAAATGGATCCTAAAATTTGTTGGGCAATTTCTCCTGAGCACACCAATACCTCATATGTGGTCATAAACCACTGTTTGGGTGCAGGGCAGGGCCCGGAAGGGAAGGAGCGCCATTTGACTTTTTGAATGGAAAATTATCTCCAATCGTTATCGGACACCATGTCGCGTTTGGAGAGCCCCTGTGTGCCTAAACATTGGAGCTCCCCCACAAGTGACACCATTTTGGTAACTAGACCCCTTAAGGAACTTATCTAGATGTGTAGTGAGCACTTTGAACCCCCAAGTGCCTCACAAAAGTTTATAACATAGAGCAGTGAAAATAACAAATCCTTTTTTTTTTCCTCAAAAATGATTTTTTAGCACGCTATTTTTTATTTTCACAAGGGTAACAGGAGAAATTGGACCACAAAAGTTGTTGTCCAGATTGTCCTGAGTACGCTGGTACCCCATATGTGGGGGGGGGGGCACTGTTTGGGTGCACGGCAGGGCGCAGAAGGGAATGAGCGCCATTTGACTTTTCGAAATGAAAATTGGCTCCAATCGTTAGCGGACACCTTGTCGTGTTTGGAGATCCCCAGTGTGCCTAAACTTTAGAGCTCCCCCACAAATGACCCCATTTTGGAAACTAGACCCCCTAAGGAACTTATCTAGATGCATAGTGAGCACTTTGAACCCCCAGGTGATTCAAAGAAGTTTATAATGCAGAGCAGTGAAAATAAAAAATCTTTTTTTTTTCCTAAAAAAAAATTTTTTAGTCTGCAATTTTTTATTTTCACAAGGGTACCAGGATAAATTGGACCCCAAAAGTTGTTTTCTAGTTTGTCCTGAGTACGCTGATACCTCATATGTGGGGGGAGACCACTGTTTGGGCACACGTCGGGGCTTGGAAGGGAAGTAGTGACATTTTGAAATGCTGACTTTGATGGAATAGTCTGCGGGCATCATGTTACATTTGCTGAGCCCCTGTGTGCCTAAACAGTAGAAACCTCCCACAAGTGACCCCATTTTGGAAACTAGACCCCCCAGGGAACTTATCTAGATGTATGGTGAGCACCTTGAACCCCCAAGTGCTTCACAGAAGTTTATAACGCAGAGCCGTGAAAATAAAAAAATCTTTTTTTTCCCTCAAAAAAAATGATTTTTAGCCCGCATTTTTTTTTTTTTCACAAGGGTAACAGGATAAATTGGACCCCAAAAGTTGTTGTCCAGTTTGTCCCGAGTACGCTGATACCCCATATGTGTGGGGGAACCATCGTTTGGGCACACGTCAGGGCTCGGAATGGAAGTAGTGACGTTTTGAAATGCAGACTTTGATGGAATAGTCTGCAGTCGTCATTACGTTTGCAGAGCCCCTGATGTGCCTAAACAGTGGAAACCCCCCACAAGTGACCCCATTTTGGAAACTAGACCTTCCAAGGAACTTATGTAGATGTATGGTGAGCACTTTCAACCCCCAAGTGCTTCACAGAAGTTTATAATGCAGAGACATGAAAATGAAAAAAAACATTTTTTTTCCACAAAAATAATTTTTTAGCCCCCAATTTTTTATTTTCCCAAGGGTAACAGGAGAAATTAGACCCCAAAAGTTGTTGTGCAATTTTTCCTGAGTACGCTGATACCCCATATGTGGGGGTAAACCACTGTTTGGGCACACGTCGGGGCTTGGAAGGGAGTGAGCACCATTTGACTTTTTGAACGCAAAATTGGCTGGAATCAAAGGTTGCACCATGTCGCGTTTGGAGACCCCCTGATGTGGCTAAACAGTGGAAACCCCTCAATTCTAACTCCAACCACAACCCTAACCCCAACACATCCCTAGCCCTAATCCCAACCCTAACCCCAACACACCCCTAACCCCAACACTAACCATAACACTAACCACAAGCCTAACCCTAACCCTCTTTTCAACCCTAACCCTCTTTTCAACCCTAACCCTCTTTTCAACCCTAACCCTCTTTCCAACCCTAACCCTCTTTCCAACCCTAACCCTAATTCCAACCATAACCCTCTTTCCAACCATAACCCTCTTTCCAACCATAACCCTCTTTCCAACCCTAACCCTCTTTCCAACCCTAACCCTCTTTCCAACCCTAACCCTAACCCTCTTTCCAACCCTAACCCTAACCCTGATGGAAAAATAAAAATAAAAATATTTTCTTTATTTTATTAGTTCTGCCTACCTATGGGGGTGATAATCGGGGGGTTCATTTACTTTTTATTTCATTTTGATCACTCTGAGAGTGATCAAAATGAAATAATGGAATCTGCAGCCGGCAGATTCGGGCGGGCGCACTGCGCATGCGCCCGCCATTTTCTAAGATGGCGGTGCCCATGAACCGGACCCGCCGGACACCGGGAGCGACGGGGGGACTTGGAAGGTGCCGGGGGCGGTGACAGTGGGTGAGGGGGGGGGATCGGAAGCTGGCGGGGAGCAAAGGGAATGGGAGGGGGGGCAGATGATGACAGCGGCGGCAGATCGCCGCTGTCATTCAGTGGCAGGGGGGGCGATCGCCGGTGGGGGGGGTCAAATCGGTGTCTCCAGCCATGTCCGATGCTACTGCAGCATCGGCCATGGCTGGATTGTAATATTTCATCAATTTTCATTGATGAAGTATTACTATCGCTCTGATTGGCTGTTAAAAGTGAAACAGCCAATCAGAGCGATAGTAGCCACGTGGGGGCGAAGCCACTCCCCCTGTGGTGAATTACAAAGCCCCCTGTATCTGCGGGTCAGGTGACCTTTCATTGACCCCGGTCACCCGTCCCGCAGGGGGGCTTTGAATTCATGACACAGGGTATGCGTCATAGGTCGGATTGGCACCGACTTTCATGACGCATACGCTGTGTCACAGGTCGGGAAGGGGTTAAGGACTATGATATAAAAACAGATTTTACTGCTCGACCCTCACGTGTAAGATGTTCTCCTGATGAGCTGATAGACCTTGAACCGCATAGGAGAAGGGATTGGCGAGAGTGCCCCCCGTACCGTGCTGTGGCGTATGGCGGTGCAGCATGAATTACATTATAATGAGACAGTCAATGTATCCGTTTAATTTTGTTTAGGCAAATTAAATACTAAGAAAACAATTCATGTGTATATAATCACTCCATAAAACGACTCCCTGCTCTGAAGTGGCACCATTGTAACGGTCACACAGAAAGGTCAAGTGTTTTGCTGAAGTTCATCAGAAAATAAAGTGGAATGGAAACAAATATTTTTCTCATCCTTTCCCTATCGGACACTCCCTCATATTGTTTACTACTCCTATAAATTTTCACGACATGGCCATGTACCAATTGCCTTTCCCTTTGCCGTCTTTTAACTAATGAGTAATGATTTCTATGATTTCTAACAAAATTGACTTCAGCATGTAAAAGGTTAGAATCTTAATAAAGCATAGCCAGGATTCTCTACAGAGATACAGAGCACACAACAAAGACCAGATAGAGAGCAGGAATATATTAATTTTCAGCACCTAAAATTTAAGAAAACATAAAAAGACTTACCTGAAAAGGGATTAGCCAACAGATTTGACAATACAAACAATTAGAACCATCTCTTAGACCTAATGAGACTAATGTACTCACTTTGAAAAGCTGTATAATTCTTTTTGAAAGTTCTAATTCAAAATTTCCACCCACCTAGCCCGAATGACAGCTCCTCAGTGTCCCTCCTCCCTGCTAAGAGCTCACACTGCTCAGTACAAGCTACAGCTGTCAATCAGGCTGGGTAGGCAGCCTGATTGACAGTTCATGAGATTCATGAGTTCTAGCCTTATTTGGCCAGGGTTATTTTAATATCAGATTATTAAGCCAGCTTTTCAAAGTAAGCAAACCAGCCTTCTCAGGCATAATACATATAAATAAAAAGTTATTCTCTTCATTAATAAATTATCAGTGTCACATATCAACAGAATAGATGATAACGTAAAGACCAGTAAGTGTTCAACCCCTGGGTTCCCCATTGATCACAAGTATGGGGCTCTGAAATGCCTCATTGGAATGGAGTGGTCACTGTCTCTACAGGACTGATGTAGATAGAGTTCATCGCTTGACGTTTTCTTGCAATTCCATGGAGAATGAATGTAGTGGCGACCACGTCTCTATTCCAATGGGGCTGTTAAGAGCCCCATTCTCACAATGGTGGTGGTCCAAGCAGTCTATTGCCCAGGAGATGACCATTGATGGGGAGAATAACCCTTAAGGAGCAGTTAGTATTATGAAATCTGATGGGAGATCCACTTTAAAATGAATGAATGAATCTCCAGCTTTACTCTTATGCCAGCGTAAGGGTATGTCCACATGTGATGAAAAAAATTGGTGTGGATTTTATTTGCAGGTTTGGTCTGGATATCACTCTACACTGCAAATGGAGAAATCCTCAGTGAAAATCTACACAAAAGGATTGACATGCTGCGGATTTCAAAATGGAGCATACAGTAGTGGTAGTGGCCGCAGAATGTAGGGGGTCTGTAAAAAATACCTGTATATAAGGAAATGGCAAATCAATGTATATATGGAAAATCAATGTACATATAAGCATTACACTTATAAAGGGGATATACATATTGCCTTGAAAAAGTATTCATACCCTATGAAAATTTTCCACATTTCACCAACAAATTTAAGAGTATTTTCTCTGACATGCAAACACTAAGTAGAAAGCGTTTGTGAAATGCAAAGGAAATGATACACGGTTCTCTAATTATTTTAAAAATATAAATCTGAAAATTGTGACCTGCATTTGTTATCATCCCCCTGTATTCTGATACTATGAAAAATCACCTTTCGCTGCAATTACTTCAGAAAATTTTTTGGGATCTGTCTCTACCAACTTTGCACATCTAGAAGCTGAAATTTTTGCATTCTTCTTTGCAAACTAGGCGCCTGTGAACATCAAATTTCAAGTCTTGCCACAGATTCGCAATGGGATTTTGGTCTGGACTGTGACTGGGCCATTCACACACATGAACACATGAATATGTTTTTATCTAAACTATCCATTATAGCTCTGCCAGTATGTTTAAAGGTGAAACTACGGCCCAGTCAAGTTTTCCTCCAGGATTGCCCTGCATTTAGCTCTATCCATCTTCCCATGAACTCTTAACAGCTTTGCTATCCCTGATGAAGAAAATACTCCCCACACCACGCTGCTGCCACCACCACTATGTTTGACAGTAGGGATGGTGTTTTCAAAGTGATGTGGAGTGTTAGTTTTCTGCCACACACAGCACTGTACCCAAAAAGTTCTACTTTAGTTCGCACATGACAAGCAATGAGAAAGTGAAAGAATGTTGAAAAACAACCTGCAACAAACGTTTTAGGGTGGTTTCACATCAGTGTTTCCAGCAGCAGCGTCGGCCTGTGGAGGCCTGGGACGCAGGCCGTGCGCAGGTATGCGTTTGGCGGCGCATGCGTCCTTTTGACGGTGCGCCGAACGCACCAAATTGCAACAGGTTTGGCACTGGTCGGCGCACCGTCAAAAGGACGCATGTGCCGCCAAACGCATACCTGCGCACGGCCTGCGTCCCCAGTGCTAAAGATAGGGGACGCAGGTCGCATGCAGCTTCATGTGCCCCTAGGCGGAGCTACCGGAGGCACGGCAGGGGGCGGGGCTTAGTGGCGGCCGTGCGCAGGCCAACGCTGCTGGAAACGCTAATGTGAAACCACCCTTAGCAGCGTTTATTGTAGCATTCTTTGAAGAATAAAGCTAACTATTTTAAACGTACTATAAACAAAGCACATATATGATTGATGCACAAAATAAACAACAAAAATTCAACAAAATGAACATTTTGAACGCAGGTTTCGACTGCATAAAAATATTTTTTTTAAAAAATTCTGTGTGTGAACATAGCCTAAAAATCTTCACTTAAGAGAATTGTGGAGTTGAAATTCAAATACCCAAACATTTTGTTCTCATGGAAGATAATCCACAACTAGAAGTGTTTAGCACAGGTGTAACTATAATTGGGTGCAGGAGTTGCAGTGACACCCAGGTCTTGAGTCTACAGGGGTCTAAAAGGTCCTTTTGGCCCATATTAGCAGACCATTTTTAATAAGGAACCGTAACAGATGACGGCCCTATTAGAGACTTGGCATCGCAAACTATGAGCTTCAAGTTATGCCATTGTTTGGCAGCGTCTTTTTATTGGGAAATAGATGTTGCCCCAAACCAAGAATTAGTCAACAGATCTCGTGTATATTATGGGCACCTCTACACTTTGCCCAAGGAAAGAAAGTATTGCCAACCTGTGCTTATTCTTCCTTCTCCATTTGTTTTGTGGAAGCCACAATGGATGTTACGGTCCATATGCCTTAGCTATTCTACTTTATTTGCACCACATCAGAAAACATTGGAATAAAATAAATGCCATAAATCCCTGGAGTGATATCCACTATAGCGCCACTACACCTCATCTCCCAGGGTCTTCTCCTAATTTTCCTGTAGTAACGTCCTAAGGCAATGACTACGCATCAGTGTCACAATGTACTTACCCCTCAAGTGAATGAGATTAATGGATACAATATTCCCCAGATTACCTACTGTACAGTGGTTGTGAAATTAATCTGCATGTTCATACCCGCATTTGCATACAAGAAATTGGCTCATAAATCTACGCGACAAGATGTAGACTAAACATAATGGATCTGTGACTGCTCGCCAGTATGTAACATACCAAATTCTCCAGTACTGTAATACAGATGCAAATTATGGAAACACTAGCAAGAGTTAAACTGGCGCAAAAGCAGCTGACTAGACAATCGCGGGTGGTGCCTACATCAACGGGGGGCTACCTGCACGCGGAAAGGGTGAGCAGGCCCGAGTGCCTCATTGTAGGCGAAAGAACATTAACCCCCTTGGGTATACGGCCAGTCTTAATTTTTGCGCTTTCTGATCTCTCTTCATTTTTTTTTTTTTCCTGGAAGGTGACGACCCAAAAAAAACAAACAAAAAAACAAGTGAATCAGAGTTATGGTGTTCACTGTTAAGTGTAAGGGATAAATGTTGGATTTTATTAGTCTGGAGACGTAAGTGCTCAGCGATACCAAATGTTATTTTTTTTTTTTCATTGCTTAGATTTCACTGTTTATGTTTTGAGACAGATGAGAGATTTAATTGTTTTTCTCACCTCTAAATTTTAATAAAATATATATTTTTTTTACATTTGTAAATCTTCCACCTCTTAGGGAACGCGAACCTGCAATCGATTGATCGCCAATACATTACTCTGCAATTCCTTAAATTAACAATCTCTTATGATGCACAAGTGCTTTCATTAGGCCCTCAGCCGCCAAGAGACCCCGCCATCCCCTCGCAATCACGGCACAGGGAAGACTGGTCAGAAGAAACTGCCTCCCGGTCCTAACTTCTTAAATGCACGTTTGACAGCAGCATTTATAAGGCTTACCGTAATTGTCTCTTGGTACAAGCTACGATATAAGCAGTTACTTTAGGGTGCTGGCTGTATAGCACAGCAGGCAGCCGCGTTGTATGGAGCCAGCACATGCATCGCTAAAGGGTGAAGTATACGTCTCACATCACGAATACGGAACGGAAAATACAATGCCAGCAAAGTGGATGAGATTTAACAAAAATCTGTAGAAAAAGTGTAGTATAACTTGTCTTGAGGTCTGGATATTACACGTCGGCTGGGGCTGTGGGTGACAATATGTATATTTATTCCTCTGCATCCTCGCGTTATTCCGAGATCTTACATATCTCCTAGGACTCCTCTGCTACTCTTCCACATTTGATAGCAGCGATCTTGTATCTACAAGAAATACATTCTAGGTTACCTTTATAATTACTATGTTTAAATCCCGGCCTCATTTTTTTTTTTCCTTCAGGGTCTGAATGAACATACTGTGCTTACGGAGTGAAGTGTTCCAGGACTGTTGTTTAATAAGCAGGGCCGTCGCTTTAAATGAGAGCACAAGAGCCTATTCATAAGTACATATGGGCAAAAGGTCAATTTTTTTTTCCACTTTGCAAAAAAACTTTCATGAAATGGTCGTCATTTTCCAAGAACAGGTTTCTCTTCATGTATCGACACAGCGTTTCTAGGGTTAAAAAAAAAAAATATACCACCTCTTCTTATACCCCTGAGAATTTAGGGTATGTGCACACGCTGCGGATTCCGCTGCGTTTCCGCAGCGTTTTTAGCCGCTGCGGACCCGCAGCAGTTTTAGCTGCGGTGTACAGTACCATTCAAATAAATGGTCAAAAAAAACCGCTGTGTAGACGTAGTGGAAAAATCCGCGCGGATTTGCTGCGGTTTTGAAACCGCAGAAAGAATTGACATGTCAATTCTTTCTGCGGAATCCGCAGCGGGTTCCTATCTCCACCATTGTGGAGATGGTGAAACCGCAGGACCAAACCGCAGGCAAAACCGCAGATAATCCGCAGGTCTTTAGACCTGCGGTTTATCGGCGTTTTTTGCAAAATCCGTGCGGATTCCGCAGCGTCTGCACACACCCTTAGTGCTGACGGTCAGAAGGTCCTCCTTGGTTTTATTTTTTTCCTTTTACAAGATGTCAGCATGTAACCACTGCAGCCAATCAGTGGCAGCATCATGGCTCCCATCTTGTAACTAGCAATTACCTAGGGTTAGGGTTTAAACATGGGCAGCTTTAGCGAGGAACTGAACTATCAGGTGACTTTTCAGAAAAGGCTGTTCAGTGTGTGTACATGAGGAATAACTATGTTTCTGGACGTTGTACGAGTTATCCTGCTTTCACAGAAGTTTCCCTCCCCTGCACTAGAAGCCTCTGCAGTTTCTCGTTGCCTTTCTCTGTTCCTGTGTCACTCTAGCTTCTTCCTTCCCTCCCGACAAAGGTTTATAGGCACTATGTGTAATTTGATCCCTCACTGCGGACAGATGCTACACACCTGTCCTGGGTCCAGGTTCTGCTCCCTTCACCCTGGTCCACTAATTGCTGTTGTGGTCCATATTGGGCTTTGCAAATAGCCCGGTGTACTCCCATGTGATCATTTACGCAAGGCAACGATCAGTATCTGGTCAGTATTTTACATCAGTATTTGTAAGCAAATCCAGGAGAGGAATAACCAGAGGACAAGTATAATAGAAACACATCACCACTTCTGGATTTATCACCCACTCCAGTCCCTTTGGTGTGGATAGAGGTGAATATTCATTTCTCTTAAGAAGCTGACACTGCGCGCTACTGAAGAGCAATGAATACTCACTGCTCTCTGCGCACACAGTCCCGGCGTGGGGAGCGGTGAGCATTCCAAAAGCTGCCCTTCGGCTTGCAAGCAGCGCATGATGTTTCTGCCATGTGCTGCTTAAAAGCATAAAACAACTGCTGGCATCAGAACAAAATGCTGCGAGGGAGCGCCGGATAGGTAAGTGTAATGTGGTTTTTTTTTTTTATGTTTTCTGATGGGGCCCTGCATACCAGGAAGGGGGTGGAGGCCAATCATACTAAGATGCTATTAAAGAGAAATGAATATTCATTGCCCTCCATGCCCATGTGCTTGGAATGCAGTGAATATTCATTTCTCTTTAGCAGCGGGCACAGGAGTTAGCCGCAGCAGCCGGCTCCTGCCTCTGTGACTTGCTGCTCCACCGCTTCCCGACTACTGCCAGAGCTGGCTCATCAGGACTATAAGACGTACCCCCATTTTCCTACTCATTTTTGGAGGAAAAAAGTGCGTCTTGTAGCCCGAAAAATATAGTATATGCATAGTTCCTATATAAGACACTGTTTTCTTTACAATTGTTATATTGGGAACCCGATATGAATCCTGAATGCCCTGCCCTCATATAATGAATGCCAGGAGGAAATTTCTCCCTGTGGCCCAAGATGATCCTAATGATGAAAATGTCCATCAGATACTCACCAACAAATGATGTGCTTAGCAAACATTACACAGATTTTGCTTGTATTTTCAATATACTGTATGTAAAAGCAACTTTAGCAATCAATGATATCTCAACTGTAAGTCAACAGCTTTATGCAGAATAATACACGGGCCCAATATATATTTATAAAAAAAAGATATATAATGCCGGGCAGGTAGAGTCGCATAAGACAAGCACCAAGAAGTAATAGGCAGCCATCCTTGGAACAAGATTACACTTCCAAGAAGCTCAGGTCTTACGACTTGCATTTTAATACTCTTCTAGGACAAATGGCAACTAATAAAGAGCAAGGAAAAAAATCACCTTCACTGTACAGAAAAAAGGAATTACAGTGTGCAGCTGTAAAGTACAGGGACATTTCCACCCACAAATCTGCCAACTTTGTGACCGTCCCTTGTTATAAGGAAGAGTTACAAACTGACTTTGTACTAGCTACAGGATCACAAAATAAAAGGAAAGATTCAGGTTCATAATGTTTTAGCCTTGTTTAAAGGGAATTTGTCACCGGCTTTTTGCTACCTCATCTGAGAGCAGCATAAGGTAGGAAAAGAGACCCTGATTCCAGCGATGTATCACTTAGTTTACTGGGTGCAGCGGTTGTGACACAACCAGTTTTTAGATGTAGCAGAGCTCTGAAAGCTCCAGGCTCTCCATGTACATTGTATATTGAAAGTAAGCTGCTTATAAGAGGAGAGATTGTGTTTGGTCCAGGGCTTGCAAACACTGTGATACAAGCAGTGATAATCTCCTGTTAATAAAACCTTCATTATAAACAGCAAACAGCCTAATAAGAGATATTACTGAAATATGTGTTTTAGTCCCTACCTCATGCTGTCCTCAGATTACATAGCAAAAACCTGTTGACAGATTCCCTTTAAAGAGTACCCGACCACAGATTCATGCTGCTAGAACCTCTAGTGCTCCAGATAAAACATTCTTTAAAAAGTCGGCAGGAGATGACGCATTTCAGATGATTAGTCTGAGGCTGGTCCTCGACAGCCTCTCCTCTAGACGGACCGGTCTCATCCAATCCACACAAGTAGGGAGAGACCTGCCGGTCATGGAGAGCGGGGGTATGCCTTTCTACAGGTTTTATGTGAAAGGACAAATAAACTTTAACATATATTAAACATTGCCGTAATAAATTATAAAATGATTGCATGATAAATGTTTGCAATTATCTCGGTGTCCTAGAAGTGCCGCTGTATTTTTGCATTTGCTTTCGTACTGCAGTCACAGCAGATTTGCATCCGCACAGTCATTTGTTAGGAAGTGATGAATAGCTGTATTTTAGAAGCCTAGGTGCTCATGTACGTGAGATAAGACGGACATCACAGACAGCTCCATTGATTTCAATATCAGAGCTTCTCCTAAAAGCAGAAGTTTGCAGTGATCAGAACAACTAGTTCAGCCCACTGTAATGACTGATGGATCAGCTACCTCTACAGAAAATGAAAACACTATGGTGAACAAGGCTATCCTCGTAAGGAAGCTGTGATGGCTCCATCTAATATCGGCAACAGGTCCATCACGAGCTTTTCGCATAGCAGCACAATCATTTGTTGGGACAGATTGTACCTCCTATTATACTCTATGGAGGAGGACGAGTGAGGAGCACTCAGCACAATGAGCGACCAGGCAGACATGGACAGATCGTGCTGCAGATTCTAGCAATTTATATAACTTAAGGGCTGGATTCACAGCCACACAGCTCAGCACTGATGTAATGTCCTCCATGCTGATGAGTCTGTGTGTTACAGAGAAAGAAGCAGGAATCCCTTATGTCTGTGTGTATAGGGGACCTCATAGCAGTCAGTCTCCTCACTAGTTCAGACTGAACTGAAAAATTAGAGGAGAAAAATGCAGGATACAAGTAGATCAATGACCAGGAATGGTGCTGTTCCTAAAGTGAGCTCATTTTGAAAAGTTACCTGAAATGACAGGTTCACTTTAACTGCCTTTATCCGGTTATGTCCATATCCTTACGCTGATATATCCAGTAAAGTTGTAAATACATAAGCAAATGCAGTAATTAAAACCAAATTTGGATGTAAAATGACAATATAAAAAAAGAAGGCATATATTGTATGTAGAATAACCTGATACGCTGTATGTGCGGTATGGTATATTGGGGGGAGGGGGTCTGTCAATACATGTACTCATGTGGGTGACCAGAAGACAAAGATACATCCCACCAATATGGTGGACTATGGGGAGAAACCTTTCGGCCCCCGATAAAGTAGGTAGAGCAGGACATCACTGCTGCCTGGTGTCCTGGGGTGGCATCCAGCTATGAAGAAAAAAAAACAACACACATGGAGTTTGTAAGATCTACTGATGTTTATGTGGGTTTCTTCCAGTTTCTTGGGGGTTCTCCACATACTCCAATAATATACCAATTGGAATTCAGATTGTGATTGACAGAGACCAATGTGAGCGAGGACAATCCTTGTACAATGATTCAGAGTAAGGTATATAGAAATAGATACAATATAAAAAAACTTAAATGGAGAACATTCATATGGAATAAATGGTGATAGAATAAATAATAATAACTTCAAAATGAAAAAAGTTTTATCATTTGGGCAAAGATGCAAATCCCACAACGTCTTCCCCCAAAGTCTTGCTGATCTGTGGTCCATTGTCTGCTGTCTCCTCATATCACATGCTCCCCGTGCTACACCCTACAGAATCCAGCAGAGGGCGCATTTCATTATTCAGGACTCCAGACACACTGCTAAGGTGTCGTTAACCGGAGACACCGGGCGTGGAGATCCAGATGTTGCACTGCAGCACTTTAAAGGCGACGAAGATTCTTTAGGAAGAAGGATCATTCTAATGTAGCCAAATATGGGAGAAAACAAAATTCCGCAAGGAGTTAAAATTGCGCTTTAAATTCGGGTAAAAGTGAGAATGCAGCATGAAGGAGAAGAAGGTCTAAAATCGCAATGTAGCAAACGACAAGAAGAAGCTCGTTTTGCAGAATGGATATTACACAGAGAACTTTTTAGGAATTAGGAATAATTATCAGAATTTAAAGCGGCACCACATGTTCGCTAGTCGCGCGGTCCCAGCAGTCACATCCATGCTAATTGGAAGGCAAGACAAGACCTTCTCTAACAAATAAGCGATGTAATTATAAAGGGAGTTAATAGCGTAGCGCCAGCTAATGTGTTCCAGCGATATTTTGAAAGTGTAATCCGATACTACTGTTTCCATCCTCGCGCTGCTTCCCTCTCCCTTGTTGCATGCTGTACTATTTGGAGCCCAGAGGGCACAGCCGCCCGTCCGCCCGCCCGCCGGCGCTGTTTATTAACGCTCAGCCTCAGACACTGCGATGTACACCGCACGCCAGTCTGTACACGGCCACTTCCCGACAGCTCCCATGGTTCACTTTTTGCAAGGGTTAATGATGAGCGCTGCTCACTGACCGTATTCACACACGGCAGATTTTTTTTTTGTGCAAATTTCCTATTTATCCGGCGAAATGCATGCATATGCCGCAGCTACAACTCCATTCAGATGGCGCCGAAATTTCAGCAACAAATTGGCGTCGTGAATATACACTAAAGGAGACGACTGCTTATAAATAGGCGATTCCTGGCAATATCTATAATGCGGCAAGAGTCCTATTCCACTCTATGCGAAAGGTTCCTCGGTGCTCAGGTGTATAATTGAGTCCATAGGGGGCAGTATTAAGCCTTATTCCTAAAACATACTTCATATCAATATTAGTTCCCAAGTTCCAACAGATCTGATGTCAGTCAACACAGCTTCTCTCACTGTCATGTTTAATATATTTTTTAAAGGGAACCTGTCGCCATGAAAACGCCATCCAATCTAGAGGCGCCATGTTATAGAGCAGGGGGAGCGGAGCAGATTGATAAATTATTAAGATTCAGCATAACCTGTGGTTTAGTCATTAATCCTCTGCACTTTTGGGGCTTTAAGGTCCAGTGGGCGGTCCTATCAGTGACTGACAGCTACTTCTGGGCACACTTCTACAAAGAAAGCTGTCAGTCACTCCCACTGGACTGAAAAGCCCCCCCAAAGAAGAGAGGATTGATGATTAAAAACAAAGATTATACGGAATCTTCTCCCACAAAACAATAAATCACTCTGCTCAAGCTCCTCCTGGTCTATAAAATGGTGCCTGCAGATTGGACTGAGTTTTAACATGGCGGCAGGGTTTCTTTAAAAGACTCTGCTAGTTTTATGATTTTCCTCTTGTTACTTACTCTATAGAAATCAAAGGAGATTAAAATGACCTATCAACAAGTCAAAAGTGACAAGTATATATGTTATTTGTGTCGCTTCTCGGAGTATTGCTTTTTTTTTTTTTTTATCTGCCATGTGGTTCCAGAGACATGGGCCCTTTTACTTAGAGCTAATTTTTATGCACTTTCAAGAGAGCTTTGCTCACAGGGTAATTATGCAGAGCAGCCTAAAGATACACCCCAGAGGATACTGGGGTTCAGTTTGTCTGATTTTTCTTTTTGTTTTCTTGGCCTTTTTTTTTTTTTAAATCATAATGGTAACCCAAAACATCCAAATGGCGGTGTTCAAAAGTTTACATACTCTGGTGATTTTGGCCTGATAACATGCACAGAAGTTGACACAAATGGGTTTGAATGGCTACTAAAGGTAACATCCTCATCTGTGACCTGTTTGCTTGTAATCAGTGTGTGTGTGTGTGTGTGCATAAAAGCTGAGTGAGTTTCTGGGATCCAGACAGATTCTTGCATCTTTCATCCAGCCACTGACATTTCTGAATTTTGAGCCATGGGGAAAGCAAAAGAATTGTCAACGGATCTACGGAAAAAGGTATTTTAACTGTATAAAACAGGAAAGGGATACAAAAAGATATCCAAAGAATTGATAATGCCAGTCAGCAGCGTTCAAATTGTGATTGACAAATGGATAACCAGGCGCTATGTAAAAACAAAACCACAGTCAGGTAGACCAACAAAAATTTTGTCCACAACTGCCAGGAAAATAGTTTGAGACGCAAAGAAAAACCCACAAATAACAGCAGCTGAAATACAGGACTCTCTGAAAACTAGCGGTGTTGCAGTTTCAAGATGCACAATAAGGAGGCACTTGAAGAATAATGCGCTGCATGGTCGAGTTGCCAGAAGAAAGCCATTACTGCACAAATGCCAAGTTTCTCGCCTACAAAACAGCACAGAGACAAGCCTCAAAACTTCAGGAAAAAGGTAATTTGGAGTGATGAGACCAAAATTGAACTTTTTGGCCATAACCATAAACGTTACATTTGAAGAGAGGTCAACAAGACCTATGACGAAAGGAACACCATTCCAACTGTAAGGCACGGAGGTGGATTGCTGATGTTTTGGGGATGTGCGAGCTACAAAAGGCACAGGAAAGTTGAAGTAAAGATTAATGCAGTACGTTATCAGCAAATACCGTAGGCAAATTAGCAATCATCAGCCCGGAATCTGCGCATGGGACGGACTTGGACGTTCCAACATGACAACGATCCAAAACACAGGGCCAAGTTGACCGGTCATTGGCTACAGCAGAACAAAGTGAAGATTTGCAGTGGCGATCTCAGTCTCCTGACGCAATATCATTGAGCCACTCTGGGGAGAGCACAAGCTCGCAGTTCATGCTAGACAGCCCAGGAATTTACAGGAACTGGAGGCTTTTTGCCAAGAAGAGTGGGCAGCTTTACTATCTCAGAAAATAAAGAACCTCATCCACAATTACCACAAAAGATTTCAAGCTCTCATTGATGTTAGGAAGGGCAAAGCATGGTATTAAAAAATGGGGTATGTAAACTTTTGATCAGGGTCATTTGGATGTTTTGGGTTGTCATTATGATTTAAAAAGAAAAAAACACAATAGTTTGACAATAAATGGCTTCACCCAACCACTAACCATGAGTGGAGAAAAAGTTTCGGTGTTATCATTCATATTCTCTGAAAAAAAGCCGAGAAAGGGGTATGTAAACTTTTGAGCACAACTGTATGTATAGATAGAAAACTTAGGTGAACAATGGGAACAAGATAACAGCAAAAACTGAACACTTCTATAAAGAGAATCCGTGACTTGCTGTAAACATATGTAAAAATTTTCCTGGTGTGAATTCCAATGCTCTCTTGAGTTTGGCATTGTCTTTTTTTTTTTTCATGTCCCTCCGTGTTCCTTATATAGGGCTCCATCCTCCATCTCCACAGATCTAGGTTTTTTTAGCCAGCTTTGGCGTGGTCCTCAAGAAGCCCTGGGGGCTATATCTCAGGGAGGAGAGGGAACAAAAGATAAATAACACTAAATTCAGCAGATGAGTGGCATTTATACACCCGGTAAAAACTACATATTTATGGCAAATGTCAGGTCCTCTTGAGATACTATACCACCTCTTGGCTTATCTGATTATATCCATATTTACTATGTATAAGTTTTCTGATTTGTAAGGCAATGTAATACAGCAACCATAAGATTGGCTACCTTACGTGTGCCATTATTTCATATGGAGGAGAACAGAGGGTTTCTTCCAAATAAATATGACAAAAATCCTCATGGATTATTATATTGCTCTGTATTTCTATCAATTGCTTGCAGTCATGTAAAATAAAGCCAGATAGAACTCGCTCTCACCGAGTCTAGTGACAGGGAATCTGACAGCAAATTTTCGCTGTCACTTGTAAGAACAGCATGATGTAGGGGCAGAGGCCCTGATTCAAGCAATGTGTCACTTACTGGGCTGCCGTTTTAATAAAAACACTATTTCATCTGTTGTGGATCTAGCAGTTCTCTGAATGCCGAGCTCTGTATAACCCCGCCCACACCACTGATTGGCAGCTTTCTCTGTACACTGTGCATAGGCAAAAAGCTGCCAATCAGTGGTGTGAACGGGGTTATACAATCCTCATGAATATGGAGGATTACATGGCAGTCAGTTTAGTAGTCCTTTAGTGATAAAAATCAATGTTTTAACAGCAGGAGATTATCAAAACTACAGCAAGCAGCCCCAAAGGAGCACAGGGACAATAAACCCTAGAGTTTCCTAATTTTTTCGCTCAGGAATGCTCGCTGCCATTTGATTTTATCATGTTTGTAATTATGTAAAAATCTCGTCATCCAGGTAACATGTGTATGCAAATATAAAAGGTAATTTCAGTCTACTTTTTTACTTCCAGAATTTCTATTGGATTGCATATTCTGCAGCACTACACACATCTTTGACGTTGGGCCTCGTCCCCATCTTATTTCCTTATCTCAGAGACTCATGTATATACACTACAGCCACCTTCTTCAGAAGCTAATGGACCCATCAGCAGGGGCGTGACCATGGTGGACACAAGGGATGTAGCTCCATCCAAGCTAGAGGCCCAAAAGCCCTTTTTGGCACATATGAGAGGACAAATACTATTAAACACCCTCGATAGTTGGGGACCTCTTGGAGATTTTTCATTAGGGCCCATGAGCTTTAAGTATATGTGGGAGTAAGTCCGAGAACCCCGTGGAGAACCAAGCAAACACAAGACGACCATGCTATGACTTGGCTGAGGTTCACACACGCAACAATAATGAACTGAGTGTAAATTATCATGGAGATCCGATTCCTCTGATCTAAAGCCTTTTATGTCCGGTTTTCACAGATGTACAAAAATTAGAAGTGGATTTTCATTGTAGGGGGCATCCGAGCCTCTTTTAGAAACTTGCCTGCTTTTAAAGCAAATTTTAAACTGACGTACAAGTTATTTTCTAGGTGCCCTGTACGGTTTGGCCAGTGCCCACCTGATGCCCACCAAGATGAAGGAGCTGTGCCTCAGAAGACTCTACGCAAAAAAAAGGTGCAAAGTCATTAAAATAGTATT
Source organism: Dendrobates tinctorius (assembly GCF_039654945.1). Lineage (NCBI taxonomy): Eukaryota > Metazoa > Chordata > Amphibia > Anura > Dendrobatidae > Dendrobates > Dendrobates tinctorius. The sequence goes on from NW_027361870.1 coordinate 949,784, forward strand.
AAAAAACAACATTACTTGGTCACCGCAGATCCCAAAGTGGGACTCGTAAGAAGATGTGGACCGTCCCGGTTGTAGGTGCCCAAATTGCCAAGATTCCGATGGCCACCTAAAAAAAAAAAAAAAAAAAAAAAGGGGGGCAGCTCCTGGGGATTAAAGGAGAAGAACCGAAGCGCCACAAGGGAGGAGGTGTTGGTTGGCGACTTATGTTTCATATTATTGGCTTCATTCATTCTTATAGCGCCAACATATTCCGCAGTGCTGTACTGAGATTGTCTCCACTGTCCCCACTGGGGTGAACAATCTAATTAAAATTGCCCGAATAATGAGATATTGAGGACACAGCTCATATAAATAATTACATAATGCCGATTTATGCTTTAACTCGCAAGTAAAGTTTTCACCGTGGCAAATGTTAACCCTCTTTCCACCTGCTGCACCCTCCCAAAAGAAGAAAAATCCTGCATTTTCCCTCCTATCGTTACGGTCTCACAACAACCATGGTGGGGACAGAGGGGAATCCTCCATGTAAGCCCAGCCTCACACATGTTGGATTCCTACATCTGGTTTTCTTAAATTCTTGGATAAGGTTTGGAAGCTTAGTGAGGAACAGACGACAAGCTTCCTAGGACTTAGCAGGAAGGACCGCAGGTCGGAGGCCTGGAAAATAAAGTGTTTAGTGTTTGTACTGAGTGTTGTATCGTTACTAGTAGAAAAGAGAAGAAGAAGAACGCCCTCGCACGGTGTCAGACACAGACACGGATACGCACATGTCCTGTCACACAGTTTACGAGACGAGACGTGGTGGGCGTTATCAGAAAACATGGAATCAAATAAATAACCAAGTCTGCTATCCTACAGACTGGCAGCCCTCGGTCTAAGGCCTATACGGGCACCCAAAAATCTACAAATAAAATCTCAGCAAAACAACAGAATAATAAAAAAAAGTAAAAAGAAATGTATAAATGTACTTTCCTATACTTCCCCCAGAATGAAAACCTAATACCAGGTCTAAGATAAGGATTTTTTTCATAAATATTTATTGGTAAGATATAGAAGCCATACATGGATAGGCAACTGACACCATTTCTTCCCACATTGGATGGTGAAATTTTGCTAAAATTTGCCTTTCCTGGTCTCCGGCGCAAACAAAGCAAAAGAACTTGCACTGGAAGGGGCAGATGAGTGACAACTTGGACAACCCCAATTCATATAGTGAGGAGATGGCTTCCAGTGCCACCTTCGCCCTGCAAATTGAGGAGACAGAACACTGGCCCCATTGGTCACATACCGTACTACTGCCATCATAGATCCCATTTTGCATGTGTCGCTGCCGTAGGGAACCTTAGGGCAAGGGGCAGATGGCCGTAGAAGCTTTCATCCAAGAGGATCGGGCCTATTAGTAGAGTGTGAGCATAGTGTGATCTGATTCTTTTGGAGAAGGAAAAGATAGACAAAACAATGTCTCCATCTTCTCTATTGTGTCAGTCCGTGGAAATTGGACTGCATTCAGGATGTCATCAGAGTGCAGCCCAATGGTTTCCACGGACTCATTGACTTGCATTGTCCGAGTGCGATCCGAATATATGATCATATCGCGAGGAAAAAAACCCCAAAATTGAACACGTACATAGTCCCATAGAATAATAGTGTTATCAGTCACAACGACAGATAGCACTTTTCTGATTATAACGGTCATCTGCACAAGTCTTCATACTGGGACTCGTACATGGACGTCTGTAGGAAGAAAGGAAAGGTGGCAGTTCAAGCGCCAAAAATATGCTGATACATTTCCTATTAAAAATGTCATAGCATAGATGCAAAATTCAAAAAATTCAAACGGTTCTAATTTTATGTTTCTTTTTTTAAAATGATGAAAAGAACCTGCTGTGTATTTTGGCACAGATTTCTCCACGTGTCTATGGGATATTTGGTCTATCATAGCACTATTCTACAAGGTATTGGGAAAAACAAGATATCTTTAGGGAAAATAAAGCTACATAAGGGCTGTAAACTAGGATCAACATTCTGATATAGAGAAGGTAAACAGCTGTTTCCAGAGAGGAAATTCTATTTTTATAACAGATTATTTGGTTTGAATAAATTCAACCAAAATATCAAGATATCGAGTCATCTAATGTCATTACCTGTCACATCGTGCAGAACATAAGCAAACAGAAAATAGTACTATAAGTGATAACTGTTAAAGGGGTTGTCCATGACATATATTGATAACCTATAGGTCATCAGTAACATATTGGTGGGGGTCCGACACCTGGCACTCACACACAGTGTATAGGGCCGTAACAGCCGGACTCTGTACAGTATAGTGACCATTTCTGGATACTCCTGTTCAGCTCTTATTGAAGTGAATAGGAGCTGAGCTGCAGTAAACCAAAAACAACCATTACACTGCATGGTGCAACAATTCCTCGCGGCTGCATGTCTCATATGCAGGGATTGCCCAACAGCCGTGAGACATGCAGCTGCGGGGACTCGAACATAATTTTTGAGAACGCCAAAGGCACTCGGTTAGCACCCAAGCATGCCAAGATAACACCATATCCCAGCACGTTCGCTCATCATTAATGCTTGTAAGTAAATACCGCAACCAGACAGGTGGAAGCGAGCGTCCCTAAGGCTAATTTCACACTAGCGTTCTCGGGCGCAACGCAGGGCCGCCGCTTAGCTCCAACCCCAGCCGAGCCCCCTCCGGTCAGCTCCTCCTAGGATCGCATGACGCTGCATGTGATCAGCGTACCTTATATTTAGCGTTGGGTACGCTGACCGTGCGCTGGTATGATTTTGCTTGTGCTGCGCCCTTTTGTCACTGCCCCCTGCGCACAAAAACGCGCTGTGTTGCATTTTTGTGCGCTGGGCGCAGCGCCAGCAAAATCATACCAGCGCACGGTCAGCGTACCCAACGCTAAATATACGGTACGCTGATTGCATGCAACGTCATGTGATCCTAGGAGGAGCTGACCGGAGGGGGCACAGTCGGGGCGGAGCTAAGCGGCGGCCCTGCGCTCGAGAACGCTAGTGTGAAACTAGCCTTACACTTTCACAGAAACATCCAACTCACGTCTGACATTGGATCTGCCAGGAACCACATATAGTGTGAAATTCCCTGACCATCGGCAACAATCTGTCTATTGTCCCTTAAAAGGGTTTTTCCGTTTTACGTAACCAGAGGTACATCATTGCATGAATGAAAAGTTAGAAACTTATTGGTTCGACTTGCTCAAGATCTCGGCTTGAGACTGTAAACATTACTTCTTTACATACAGAAGTTACTTTTGCACATTGCAGGATGCTGTGGGACAAAACTGGCCATGGGGTAAAGCTATGCATTTCCTCCTTTAAAAAATAAATATATAAATGAAACAAGGTTTATGTACGCCAATATTTGTATCAGCGGATAATTTAAATAATAATGCTCCGAGAAAAATAAAAAAAATTGTTTACTACTTCCAGATGAACGTTACAAAGTTTGCAGAAGATATGGAGGAAAGTGGGCGAAAGAGGAAGGAAGTTCTCTGACTAGCCGGAAGATTTTCTCTGCAAATAGTGACCAGACGCTAGGGGAGACAGCTGCTTAAAGCATTAGCAAGCACAAAGAGCTCCTCTAACATGGGCTCCGCCATAAATGAGCGGCATGTAAGTGTCTGACGTAAGCGAGCCGCTAATGGCATTTACACCTATGTATATCAAATATTGCAAACTTTCCCAAAAAGTCTCACAACTGGACACATGTAAGATAAAGTGGTGATCAGACGTGGGCGGATATTACTACGTCAGCATAGAACAAAGCTTTGAGTTTATGTGCATTTGGATTGGTCATTTGTACCAATTCCATAGAAATTCAGAATAATTGGTCATGCACATAAGGCCTTATTCAGACATGTTTTTTTTTTTGGAGCAAAACGGACTGTTTTTCACCAGTGTGCTGGATTCAATCTTCATCCTACTCAATCTTTTGCATGTGGCACTGCTTTTCCTCATATGCAAAAATGCTTCCCCTGCCCATCAAACCATAAACATGGATACTACACGGGTGAAACATGCATGGTATCTGTGTGCAATTTCTTTTTTTCACTTGAATGAACAGGTTTGACCCATGCGTTACCCCTTAGTCTCCAGTCAGAAGCCTCTCATACAGCCAAATCAGATCTCATGCTTTGCACTGAGGAGGGTCAAAAACCCCAAAACAAGTGCCTTTAAATTGAGATTCTGGTTTGGGTTACAGGTTTGATCCAGGAGTTACTTCTTAGCTTCCAGTCAAAAGCCTCTCATACAGCCAAATATGATCTCATGCTTTGCACTGAGGAGGGGCAAGACCCCAAAACACGTATTTGTAAATTGAGATTCTGGTTATGTCTTTTATCCTAGGTCATGTGGCAAGGCCAGTTAAAGGATCAGTATTGACTTTTAGGATTGCTACTTCCAAAAGGTGGCACTAGAGTTCAAGTCCACTGAAGAGGCAACTGGCATTACAAAAACTGACACGTCTCCACGGCTTTTTTTTTCTTTTTCGGATATGTGAACAGCCCTGTAGACTATAGCCGGGTACATGATCTACCTGTGAAAAACATGGATCGAAAACATACGTGAAAAACAGCCATCCAAATCCCACGGAGTCTGTATGTCTCCTAATGTCTACCAGTGGCTGAATGCACGGAGATAATCTCCTATGGTAAACTTCTGTATGCCTCTGTAAGAAATTGGAGATGCACATTAAGGGGGCCATTATATTCCCGTGGCAGCCCCAATACAGATCTGCACAAAAGTGAGCCATGATACAGCCGTGTATATAAGTCCTGCATTTTGCATTTTTCTTATTAATTAGGAATACCTTTCTTTTTGGCAACTTTTTAAAAGAACTGGGTGACAACCCTTATGGCTGACATTTCATCTCCAGCAGCGGGTGTCACTCAACTGGATGAAAAGAAGAAGCTGTCATTCAAGAAAAAGGTATATATCAATTAAAAAAAAACAAAAAAAAAAAACCAACAGCTGAACGCAGATTTATACACACAAAAATCTAAAATTCACAGAAAAATTTTTGGATTTTAGGAATAAATACCGGTAGCTCTTTGGTAATGCACGATTTCCAACAGAAAGCTTATAGACCGCAATTATAACGCTGAAGTTTCGCTATTTTTAGCCTAAGTGCATTAACAATCACTTCCTGTAGAACAGGTGAGGTTACTTTAAATGCCTCATACTTGACTGTACAGTGTACATGCATATGGCCGACTCCACCAAAATATCACCTTCATTATTCATGGCCTCACTTTATATTACACACTATATCAGCTACTGGAGTTCCGGTATATGAGAGTGCGGTCATTTAATTAGATTAGTTAAAATAATAAAAAAACAAAAAAAGCAAACTCATTTCATTTTTTTTTTTAAATCTATAGAAAAATGTTTATAAAAAATAAATACATTTTATTCTCATTTATTTTTTAAATATATAAAAACATTTTTTATATATTTAAAATAAAAAATATATATACACGTGTTATTTTTCATTTTTATTATAACTAAAAAATTAATGAGAATAAAGTATATATTTTTTATATATTTAAAATAAAAATATATATTTGAAAAATATATTTTTATATATTTTAAAACAAATATATGTATATTTTTTAATACATATACACACAGTATATCATATCAGATGCCTTTTTTTTTTCTATTTTGCATAATGGAAAAAAAATGGTCCGTGTGTGCTGGATCCAATTTATCAGTGCCTCGACAGTGTGTCCGAATGTACGGTATATTCATTTTTGCATCCATTTTTCTTATATCCAGAAAAAAATAAATTCATTTTCCAATGACAGGAGTCAGATGTCGGATAATGCTGTGCATTTTTTTCATAGACCTACTGATTTGAATGGTCAAGTTTAATCTGTTACTCGGATCAATAATGAACATGTCTCGTTTATCGGTCCGCAAAAAAACAAACAAAAAACGGGATATGTAATCATCCCCATAAACTGTAAAGTAATGGGTATGTGTAATATTTGTGAAAAACACGGATACAAGAAGGTAAAAACAGTCATCTGAATGAGGCCTTACAGAGAAAAGCTGAGTTGTCGCATAGTAATAAGTTCAGGGATTTTGTGGGGGCACAATGCCAAAAACATGGTACACTACAATCCCATGCAAACTTGCACGCAGTTGGTTAAGCACATACATAGGAAGCTGTAAGGGGAAATCAATTGGGTTTCTGTAGTAAAAACAAACAGCACTGCTGAACTGTGAAAACACAAGCAATTTCATGTGATTTTATAGACCAGACCTGGGCAAGGGGCGGCCCCCGGGCCGCCTCTAGCCCGCCCACTTCCTGTGACCGGCTCGTGGAAGGTCCGGGACGTCTCCGGTTCCTGCTTTCCTCATGAATCATTCATGAGGAAAGCAGGAAGCAGAGGAGTCCCGGCAGATACGGCGGTGAGCGGAGCGGACCCCGACCTCCTGAGAGCCGTACAGAAACATTGCCTCCAGCGCACCGCCCACACACCAGACCTGCGGCGTTGACTGGTCGAGGCTGGAGGGGGCGTGGTCTGAGAGAGGGCTGCGTAGATGCCGCTGGTGGCGTCTACTTGCAGCAGTATACATCACACCACGCCTCCAACTCTGTGCTAAAACGTGCGGGCGTGGAGGCGTGGTGTGATCTATACTGCTGCAAGCAGACCACTGACACTGTGGTGCAATGTAAGGCTAGCAATACTTTAGGCTGGGTCTGGACTGGGTGTTTACGTCGGGCCAGGGTCTGGGACTCTGGGGAGAGTGGTCAGCGCCTAATAAAGCCCCTGTGAGCAGTACAGGAGTGGTCCACAGATACCACTTGCTTCCTCCCCTGTCCCCTGCAGCAGCCACGTTCTTCTGACACTTGGGCAGAGACTCCCATTGGAAGAATTAGGCAAGGTTAGCTGTTATAGCCCTTAAATATGTCAGCTAAAAAAAGATTGATGCAGAATGCAGAGTTTTTAACAAGGAATGGACTTCTAAATATTTACTTGCTGAAGCCAAAGGTAAATCTGTGTGCTTAGTTTGTGGAGAGCACATAGCTGTGTTTAAAGATTACAATTTGAGTCGCCATTACGAGACTAAACATGCAGAGACATACAAGAACTTGACAGAGGCAGAGCGGACACGGGCATTATATTAGTCCGGCCCTCTGACACCAGCCCAATTTCTAATGCGGCCCCATGGCAAAACTAATTGCTCACCCCTGTTACAGACTATCACTGCAGGCGATAATGGCAGGGCGCTTGATATTATCGCGTGACTATACACACTGTGGGGCCCTGGCGGACAGACAGAAGAGCAAGAACAATATATGGGTCCACTGCAGTCCAACAGCTTCTCATAATGCACAGTTCCACCTGCTTTCAAGGTTGTATTGGCCCCCTTAGCTCTTGAGTCTCTATGGGGCTGCACAGTTTACACCAATGATATGACCGCCCCTGCTGTGGAGCCCTGGCCTGGAGCACATTTATATCATTTATGCTGAAGACTAAGTCAATGCTTCTTGGAAAATGTGCACCTTTAGACAATGCCTGCAAGGGAAAACTGACCGTTTCGGTAGGGCCCAGGCTCTTGCCCTCCTTGTAGGGTTTGAAAAAAAAAAAAAAAAAAAATTTTTTATAATATATATATATATATATATATATATATATATATATATATATATATATATATTATATTTACCGCATCTAAATGTATCAGGTCTATCGTTGATGTTGATCATAATATGTTAGGTTGGTATGGACCTCAAGGGTCATCGTGTCCAACCCCCTGCTCAATGCCGGATTCACTAAACCATCTCAGGCAGATGTCTGTCCAGCCTTTGTTTGAAGACTTCCCTTGAATGAGAGTTCACCACCTCTAGTGGCAGCCTGTTCAACTCATTGATCACCGTCAAAAACTTTTCTCTAATATCTAATCTGTGTCTTCTCTCTTTCAGTTTAATTCCATTGCTTCTCTTGTTTCCATGTGCAAATGAGAATAAGGATGATCCCTCTACACTGTGACATCCCTTCAGATATTCCCAGACAGCTATCAAGTCTCCTATTTTTTGCAAGCTAAACATTCCTAGATCCTTTAACCGTTCCTCGTAAGACATACTTTGCAGTCTGCTCACCATCCTGGTAGCTCTTCTCTGAACTTGCTCCAGTTTGTTGAGGTCTTTTTTTAAAATGTGGTGCCCAGAACTGGACACAGTATTCCAGATGAGGCCTGACCAAGAAGGAGTGGAGGGGATAAATACTTCACGTGATCTATACTCCATGCTTCTCTCAACACATTCTAGAACTGTGTTTACCTTTTTTTTTTTGCTGCTGCAATACCCTATTAGTATACTCAAGTCTTTTTCACGTGTGCTGTTGCTTAGTTTTGTTCCTCCCATCCTGTAGATGTAATTTTTGTGTTTCTTGCCCAGATCTTGCATTTCTCCTTATTAAATACCATTCTATTACTTAATAGTGCATGCTTATCTCCATCCTTCTGAATCCTTTGTTTGACTTCTCTAGTGTTCATTATCCCTCCTAGCTTTGCATCGTCTGCAAATTTGATCAGCTTACCTTCAGTTCCCTTTCTACATCATTTATTAAAATGTTGAACAACACAGGACCCAGGACAGAGCCTTGTGGTATCCCACTTGAAACACTTCTGACTGAATGTGCAACCATTTATTACCACTCTTTGAGCGCAATCACTGAGACAGTTATGAATCCACCTAACAGTAGCCTTGTCAATCAGACACTTTTCTCAAAATGCTTTGCTGAAGTCAAGTTATACTATATCTTCTGCATTTCCTTGATCCACCCAGTCAGTGATTCCATCATAGAAGGAAATTAGATTAGTCTGGCATGACTTGTTTGCTACAAACCCAAGCTGGCTCTGGTTAATTACTGTATTCTTATCCAAGTACTTACATACATGCTGTTTAATAATTTGTTCAAAGATATTTCCTCCTATAGAAATAAGGCTCACTGGCCTATAATTTCCTGGCTCCATCTTCTTTCCTTTTTGACGACAGGGACAACATTTGCCCTTCTCCAATCTTCTGGAACTTCTCCTGTCCTCCAGGATTTTTCAAAGATTCTGGCTAGTGGTTCTGCAATTTCCTCTGCTATCTCTTTCAGTAACCTAGGATTAGAGTTGAGAGACTTTGGTCGGATCAGGTTTCGAGAAACCCGAATGAAACAAAATTTGAGTCGGATGAAACTGGTCCAACTAGGGCAAAAAAAGTCCGAGTGTCGTCCGAAACCTGACCCCAAAGCAAGTCAATGGGGAATAAAAGTCGGCATTGAGTGGATGAATGTCATCCGTTCAATGCCGACTTATTTCCCATTGACTTACATTGAGGTCGGGTTTCGGACGAAACTACGACTTTTTTTTGCCCTAGTCGGACCAGTTTCATCCGACTCAAATTTTGTTTCATTCGGGTTTCACAAAACCCGATCCGACCAAAGTCGCTCAACTCTACCTAGGGATGTAATACATCTGAACAGATTTAAAATTAATTTAAATTAAACAAGTGTTCCCTCACCAAATCTCGGTTTATATATAGTGTGGACTCCATTATTCCATTGATAGCACCGTGAAGAACAGCTGATGTTACAACTGCTTTCTTAGAGAACAAAGATGTAAAATAGAAATTTAAAGGGAACCTGGCAACAGTTTTGGCCGTTATAAGATGCGGCCATCACCTTTCAGGAATTATATACAGCATTCTATAATGCTGTATATAAGTACCCACCCCGACCTGGAAGAAATGAAAAATAAGTTAGTCCGGTCCGAAGGGTGTCGCAGGTCTTGATCCGGCGCCTCCCATCTTCTTATGATCGCCTGCATCATCCACACAGGCTCCCTGGCGTCGCGCTCCTGTGCAGGCGTACTTTGCTCTGCCCTGTTGAGGGCACAGAAAAGTACTGCAGTGCGCAGGTGCCCGGGCTCTTTGACCTTTTCCGGCACCTACACACTGCAGTACTTTGCTCTACCTTCAACAGGGCAGAGCAAAGTATGCCTGCACAGGAGCGCGATGCCGGGGAGCCTGTGTGGATGATGCCAACGATCATAAGATGGAAGGAACCGGACCAAGACCTATGACACCGAACAACCGCCCAGGTGAGTATAATAAAACTTATTTTTCAGTTCTTCCAAGTTGGGTTGGGGGCTTGTATACAGCATTATAGAATGCTGTATATAAGCCCTGAAAGGTGATAGCCGCATCTCATATCAGCCAAAACTGTTGACAGATTCCCTTTAAAAAAGATGATATGATCCTCTGAGCCCAGTGATTGGCTACAGCTCACATACATGCACTGTAATCGTCACATCACTGCTGCAGTCTGTCAACAAAGACATGGATCAGCAGCAGAGAGGCAGCGCTGGAACAGATGAGTAAGATCTTATCCAGAGGTCAGTTTTGCCATGTACAAATACCATCATATTTTTCATAGAACACGTACACATTGTAGTCTAGGACGCTCATGTCTGTAAAATTTAAGGGATCGAGTGGTCCACATTAAAACACGTTGATTTGTCCAGTTTTGATCCATGTTACGGATTAAACTCAGCAATACAAGTTTTTATAAAAATCAGACAGCACTCTGATGACATCCTAGAATCCTAGATGCATCCTAGTGCGGTCCGATTTTCAGGTTTGCTTGATAGGAGAAGTTTTAAAAACCCTAATGAATCGCAAAAGGTAAAAAATGACACATGAACCAGACTAATGAAAATCTGATCTAAAAAACGGTCCACTTTTTTGCGATATAAAAAAATAAAAAAATAGCTGCTGTCTCAGCCCCAATGCATGCAGAGTAACGTGAGCATTTATAAATTATAAAAACGGAAACCTCCTTTATATCACTGGGGTCCCAGATGACTTTTTTTTCCCACCACAGCTGGTAACTGAATGAAAACAGAAAATTTGTTGTATTTGCAAATATTCCTAAGGAAATAATGCATTAATTAAATTACCTTCAGAAATAAAGTTTTACCACACAGCATAGTCGACCCCAATATCACCAACTTAGTTTAATGAAGTTTACGAAAGTGTTCTGCAGGCTACTGCTACGACTCAAAAATGGCAGATGTGACTGTCTGCAGGGGAAGGATACACATTTAAAAAGCTTAAATGTTCTCCAAAATGTACATGCAGCCAAACACTAAATACAAAGTCGCCTTGTTCTTGCTTTTTCAAAAATTCCTAAAAGAAGAAAGAACTATTGATATTTCTTATTTTTATTTGGCTTAAAGAGGAATTGGCAGATGTCTACAACGCTCTTAAAATGCTTTGGAAAAGGGCTAAATATTTTAATTCTCATACGAGTGCCACAGTGGTATGTGTAGAGTGGTTCACACTACGTGGAGCACAGCGGGGATCATGTCTCTGTGCAAACGCCCAGAGATTTCAGTGATGTCTGTGGCAACATTACATTGAAAGCTCATAGATTGAGTACTGTCTCCTACTAGAGCTTGATAAGTTGGGTTCACATTTATCTCATGCTCTACACCAGGGTTATCCATCTCCAAAAAAAAAATAAATAAATTATATGGCAGGAACTCCTGATGGAGCCATTTTGGCCTCTGTTTGGCCTCCATTGAAAGTCCATCTTTTTTAGCCTGCTATTTTATTGTGTGTACCTAAAAGAAGACGATGCCGGAACAGAGGTCAAATGGCATCCAAAATGACTCAATCTCTCTCATTAAACTGAAAAAGGGTCTATCTTTCAATCAGAATCCCATCTTTTAGGGAGAGGTGAGCGTAGAGAACTGTATAAACCGGACCCTCAATGGTATATTCAAAACTTTTTTTTTTTTTACAGCCTTTGGTTCGATCTTGAGACATGGCTACTAGATGGATAAACCAGTTCAACCAGGGTCTTCTCCGCCATTATCTTGGTAGTATCAAACCACTGGGTTACTAGTCTTCCTCTTCGTCTTCTTCCTTCTATTCTTCCGACCATGATGCTCTTTACCATTGATTGCTCTCTTTGTATGATATGACCAAAGTAGGCAAGTCAAAGCTTGGTGATCCATGCTTCGTGGCTTGATTTCTTCCAAAATTGATTTATTTGTTCTACTTGCCATCCATGGTATTAATAACATCCTTTTCCAACACCACATTTCAAAGGCATCGAATCTTCTTCTGTCTTTTTTCCTTATCGTCCAGGTTTTGCATCTGTACATTACCGCAGAAGAGACCAAACAATGTACGAGCCGTGTCTCAGTCACTAATGAAATGTTCATCGATTAGATTAGAGTTCAAAAACTAGAGATGAGCAAACTGATTGAAAGAATTCGCTGCAAATTTTTCCACAAATTCATTTTTAGAGATTTGATTATCCCACTGACGCTACTCTCTGCCTGGTTTCTGGATCGCCTTCTCTCCTATCTTGTCCTACCTCTGGGTCTCCTTGCACGCGAGTCAATGACGTGACCACATTGTGCCTAGTCAGCAGCGGTGCTGCATGAAGACTTGGAAAGAGGAAAAGATCAAAGAGGAGCAGATCAGAACTCCAAACACGGAGTGCCAAGCAACAATCATCTGAGGTTTGGGAAGGGCAAAAGAGAGGCGAGTCTAAAGGCTCTTTTATATTTAGCGATGCACCAGCGATCCGACCCGGTCAGGATCGCTGGTGCATCGCGAAATGATCGCTAGAAGGCTTTCACACAGAAAGACCTCACAGCGATGCAGCAGCGACACAGCGGACGATACTCACCTTTCACACACAGCGATCCAGACGTCCTCCCGCCTGCCTCCACGCGTCGCTCGTCGTCAAAGCAGGAAGCCACAGCAGGAAGCAGACGACGAGAAATGGAGCCGCGCGATCAGCGATGGACAGCGGGGGAGCCGGTCGGAGGTAAGTATCACACATAGCGATATCGCTAGCAATATCGCTATAACGTCACAAAATCAATGACGTTTTAGCGATATTGCTAGCGATATCGCTATGTGTAAAACCCCTTTAAAAGTTTATTTTTTAACCGTTTCCCAGCAGATTTGATTAGCTCCAAATTTACTTGATGCAAATCGATCTCCCCTCCAAAATGAGCAAACCTGCTCCAATTGAATTTTGAGAGAGTCACTCAGCTCTATTTAAAACAGTTTTATACTACCGTATATTATTAAGAGCCACAGAAAACATTTCAGCTAGGTAAATACATTAGCATATCTACAGGTGCTTCTCACAAAATTAGAATATCAAAAAGTTAATTTTAGTTCTTCAACACAAAAAGTGAAACTCATATTATATAGAGTCATTACAAACACCGTGATCTATTTCAAGCATTTATTTCTGTTTATGTTGATGATTATGGCTTACAGCCAATGAAAACCCAAGTCATTATCTCAATAAATTAGATTAACTGCAAAGGCTTCCTACGTGTTTAAAAAGGTCCCTTAGTTTGTTTCAGTAGGCTCCATAATCATGGGAAAGACTGCTGACTTGACAGATGTTCAGAAGGCAGTCACTGACACACCCCACAAGGAGGGGAAGCCACAAAAGGCCATTGCTAAAGAAGCTGGTTGTCTACAAAGTGATGTATCCAAGCTTTTTAATGGAAAGTTGAGTGGAAATAAAAAGTGTGTTAGAAAAAGGTGCACAAGCAACTGGGATAACCGCCGCCTTGAAAGGATTGTTAAGAAAAGACCATTCAAAAATTTGGGAGAGATTCACATGGAGTGGACTGCTGCTGGAGTCATTGCTTCAAGAGCCCCCACACACAGACGTATCCACGACATGGGCTACAAGTGTCGCAATCCTTGTGTCAAGCCACTCATGACCAATAGACAACGCCAGAAGTGTCTTACCTGGGCCAAGGAGAAAAAGAACTGGACTGTTTGCTCAGAGGTTCAAGGTGCTGTTTTCAGATGAATGTAAATTTTGCATTTCATTCAGAAATCAAGGTCGCAGAGTCTGGAGAAGAGTGGAGAGACCCCAATCCAAGCTGCTTGAGGTCTAGAGTGAAGTTTCCACAAACAGTGATGGTTTGGGGAGCCATGTCATCTGCTGGTGTAGGTCCACTGTGTTTTATCAAGAACAAAGTCAGCACAGCCCTCTACCAAAAAATTTTACAGCACTTCTTGCTTTTCTCTGCCAACAAGCTTTTTTGGAGATGGAAATTTCATTCTCCAGCAGGACTTGGCACCTGTCCACACTGCCAAAAGTACCAATACCTGGCAAAAAAAAAAAAAAAAAAAAAAAAAGTGTCACGGTGCTTGATTGGCCAGCAAACTTGCCTGACCTTAACCCCATAGAGAATCTAGAGGAAGATGAGAGAGACACTAGATCCAACAATGCAGACGAATTGAAGGCTGCTATCAAAGCAACCTGGGCTTCCATAACACCTCAGCAGTGCCACAGGCTGATCGCCTCCATACCACGAAGCACTGATGCAGTAATTGATGCAAAGGGAGCCCCAACCAAGTACTGAGTGCATTTACTGAACATACATTTCAGTAGGCCAACTTTTCGGATTTTAAAATCATTTTTCAAACTGTTGTTATAAAGTATTCTAATTTACTGAGACAATGACTTTTGGGTTTCTCTCCCTCCGCAACCCCGCTCTCCACCCGCCGTCCCACAATCTCCCTCAGCAGCCCCACTCTCCATCCACCGTCCCGCTCTCTCCTTCCGCAGCCCGTCTCCACCGGCCGTCCCGCTCTCTCCCTCAGCAGCCCCGCTTTCTCCCTCCACAGCCCAGCTCTTCATTCACCGTCACGCGCTCTCCTTCCGCAGCCCCACTTTCTCCCTCAGCAGCCCCAGTCTCCACTGACTGTCCCGCTCTCTTCCTCTGCAGCCCCGCTCTCCACTGGCCGTTCTGCTCTCTCCCCCTCAGCAGCCCAGCTCTTCATCCGCAACCTGCCCTCTCCCTTAACAGCCTCGCATCATCATCCGCCATCATGCTCTCTCTCTCTCCACAGCCCCACTCTCCATCAGTCAGTGGGCAGGGTTATGTGGAGTGGGTGTGGCTTGATACACACTCCTACATACACTCCGCTTTATATACAGTATATTTATATAGATAACTAAAATAAATTAACTTTTTGATGATATTCTAATTTTGAGAGAAGCACCTGTATACTATTGTTTTTTTATGCTAATACCAATTGAACTTGATAGGTTAGCTGGATAAATATAAAGTTAAAAAAATACACCCGATTCACTTGTGAGGATGGAGATTATTCATAGAGACATATCTACACAGCAAGGTGCACAAAATATGGTTTCATTCTAGTGTAATATCCTTTAAAAAAAAGCAAGTAGAAAGGGCATCTGATGGGTCCTGCATTATTACAGTCTCCATCTTGGGACAGTTAAGTAAAGAGGAAAAAATACAAATATAAACTTTGCAGTCATTTATAAAAAAAGGTCTTCAACATAAAAGCAATGATGCCACAGTGGTGTATATAGACAGTAGGTAGTGGAAATGAGGATTAGCTGTAACACATTGTCTAAAGTGTCTTTCTTGAGATCTTTGTTTGGACAAATAGACATGATTTATAAAGGGAGAGGGAAACCTGCTCCTTACAGGATAATTGGCCATCTTGTGAGCCTTGAAGGTCAAAAGGGATCTGTTATGTTCTGAAAATTCGGTTTGTGTCAAGCTCAAAAGCAATCACCAGTAAAGAACAACAAGCCAATGCATATGAAATGCCAGAGACAGACAGACAGACAGACTTAAGGTACTGCTGTATTCTATTCCTGTAATTCTTTTACGCACATATTTCTCTAGTTGTGTGATTGGATGAACAAAGATAAGTAAGGCCTCATTCAGACGTCTATTTTTCACACACGAGTTCTATCTGCATTCTTCACGGATAGAACACGTACCCATTATAGTTTATGGGACTGCTCATACGTCTGTTTCTTTTGCACACCAAGAGCATGGGAAAAAAAAAAAAAAAAAACGGAGACAAACTCATTTTTGATCCAAGTCTCAAACTCCCTAATGAAAGTCTATGGTTCCATGAAAACCTCAGACAGCTGCCATTCTAGTTGCATCCTAGTAATGTCCGAATTATGCTGTTATCTAAAAGAAGCTTGAGATACCTGCATCGTTTTTTTTTTGGAAGCCTCAAGTCAGGCGTCCTTTTTTTCCTTGGAGGTAAAAAAAAAAATAGCCTGTTTTCCATCATTGTGTAGGATCAGATTTTCACCAGTGTTTATTTATGTCAGTTTTTACACGGATTGTCAGTTATTACTAATAGTCCTGAAAATCAGATCCAGGACAATGATGGAAATCAGATTTTCTCCATGTAGAAGAAAATAATGAGGTCTGAGTGATGCCTGACATCCATACATTTTAAATGCTTTTATGATTTGCAGTTGGGTCCTGTGCTCCGCCCCGTGACCACCGGTCCTGTGCTCCGCCCCGTGACCACCGGGTCCTGTACATGTTCTTCTGTGCAGGCAGGCAGGTCAGTCTTTAACTTCCTGTGATGTGTCATCACCTTTGCCTCTGGGCAGCTCAATTCACTCTTGTTCTTTCATTCTGGCCTTATAAAGGAGAGCATGGATACAGTATTGTTTCCCATGGGTGAAAAAACGCTGCAAATACGCTGCGAAAACGTTGAAAAAGTGACATGCTGAAGTTTGCAAAAACGTAGCAGTTTTCCAAATCAATCAGGGAAAAATATCTGCAAGCGCAGCCCAGGTACCGTGTGCAGAACTTCCTGTGTATCCGATCAGATGTAGCTTCAGTCCGTCTTCCCTGCATCACGCAGGATACGCTAGGACTCTGCAGGGCGAGTCAGGAGATAGCAGTTCTAGGTCACGGTCATAGCACTAGCTGCCATTAGATAGCTGAGCAATTTGATGAAGTGGGAAATATAGGCCACATTAGAGTAACTATATCAGAAGGAAAAAAATAGCAACAACACAGACTAAAACAGGTAAAATGCAAAACATACAAAAAAAAAAACTACATTATTCTTCAATAATGGCCTATTTTTTCTTATTACTGCTCCCTTGAGTATTTAGTTTTTTTCTTTCAAAATCTGCCATACGGTTCCAGCGATATCGTCCTTTTCATTCAGTACTATTTTTTTTAGTCCTTACCAAAGGGGCTGTGCTTACAGGATCCTCTGGGGCGTGTCTTTAGGCAGATCACAAGATCCTCTGGGGCGTGTCTTTAGGCTGCTCTGCATAATCACCCTGTGAGCAACAGCCTCTTAGTAAAGAACATAAAAATTAGTACTAAAATGTAAATATCTTTTATCTTTGGAAGCATATGACAGATTTCTAAGAATCAAAAAGCAGCATACTGAGGGGAGCAGTGGGAATAAAGTAGGATGAAAAACTTGTCACCTTTGACTCCGTGACAGGGCTACATTAATAAAACTTTCCTATAAACTGTTTTTTTTCCGTTCATGAATGCAATATTAAGCTTTAATTTATTGGAAAATATGACTAATAGTTTGGAGTGATCTGATTCAGAGTGACTCAGAGATAAAAGATCATTAGTACAAAAAAAAAAAAAAAAAAAAAAAAAATAGAATCACTCATGTATAACATTCACTGGGATGTAATAAATCACTATACAGATATTAAAAACTTCTCGTACCTGTACAAAATAACTACGGTACATATGTCCTATACATACAAACAGTGCCGGCGTAGACTGTATGAACTTTCCAGAGACACCATTTAGGATCCATCAATTGACAACCTACACAATGTCTGTATTTTCAGACAGAAAACAGAAAGGCATGAGAAAGAAAACTAAATCTAGAAGAAAAAAGAAATAAAATAAAATAAAAAAAAAAAAAAAAAAGTCTACTATGCGTTCTGCAGTCATTGCTGCAAAAGGGGCGTGGATTAATGAAAGGGACATTGTTCTGCTAACCTGGTCTGTTCTACAGACAGAGCGAGGAAGGTTCCTGCGGCAGCAAGCAGCTTCCTGGGCAGACAAGGAGCATGGCCCTTTAGTCAATCGGCCACTGATCCATTATATACAAGATAATAGATGGTCGCTTACTGGCCTCTTAGGACAGTCTGACAAACGAATAAGTGCGGCCAATAATAATGATTTTTAAGCCAGCTTATAGGGACTCTGTCAGCACAGAATGACTACGGAAACGAAGTCCAGCTGCTCGGTGTTTTACAACGGGGCCAATCATTTAGCAACTATCTCCGACCTTCTATGGTTCTATGAAGCCAGATCTGTCAATCCAAGAAGAAGGGGCTCCAGATTGAGTCACGCCATTAAGCATCGAGCGGCGGGACTTAATTTGAACAGTCATTTTGTGCTGACAGAGTCCTTCTAAAAACCATTGCACCCAACAAATGAGTACTTTAATAGTTCACAGGGCAATTGCCGGCCTGTTTAGCTGGGCCGATATTCATGAATGGGCTTGCCACCCTATTATTGGCGCCTTTATATGGACCATAAAGTTGACCGTACACATTATTTTGCTCATTTAAAGGGAACCTTTCACAAGAAAAAAAAAACACTATTAACCTGCAGATATGGGGTTAATCAGCAGGTTTATAGTGTTCTGACACCGTGTGATGCTGGCGCTTAGAGAACCGCGGCGTGTCGGTTTCAGTCATGGGGTGGCACCAGCGCGGGTTCAGTTACTGCTCTCTGTATAGAGAGCAGCGGCTGTAACCACGCTCCCGGCAGTGACTGACAGCAGCTCTGCATTAGGGCCGGCTGTCAGTCAGTGCCGGGGATGCGGTTACAGCCGGCGCTCTCTATACATATAGCCCGGCGCCACCACCATGACTGGAACCTGAATCCTACTGGGAAGAATACAGTGCATTTCCTCCCGGCAGAGGGAGTCGAAGTGCGTGAGCCGGGCACGTTCAGAATGCTATTAACCTGCAGATTAATATATGTATATTTCTGGCTTAATTATTGACTCTTAAAAATAAAATATTTGACATGCACATAATAGAGAGAGGAAGGGGGTAGAAGGGACACAAAAATAATGCTTTCAGGGATGTAGAAGTTATTTTTCATATTTAGACAACATCATAAGATAAGAAAACAGTTAAATGTTGCTAGTATTTTGTCTCTAATCCTAGTAATGGTCTCTAAATTATAAATAGGTGTATGTAACAAAGTAATGAACTGAGAAAATTGCCAAAAATGTGACAAAAATCCTCTGTCCATATGTCCTATTTGGGTATTGCACCAGTAAAGTCCTTCTCTATGAGCTAGAACGAAGAGAGGGGCTCTGATCCTGGAGGACTCCAGGTGCTCTTGCAAACCAAGCACAGCCATTCATTCCAATGGACACCACATATTGCTATATTTCCCAGGGTTTCCCAGTATAAAACAGCTGTTTGCCGGGAGTGGGACCTGTCAGCTGCATTTTGAAAGGGGGATTTATATCCACTTCCTACTGCACCTGCTGTTTGTTAGGATCATAGACATATTTTTTAAAAATGCAAAGGATGAAAGCAATCAGTAAAACTAGTAGAATTTCAAGAACCTGTCAGTTTCCTCCACACATCAATTGTCTTATTAATAATTGCCTTAATAAGAAGATAAATCTGCCACAGTAAATTCAAAGGGGTGCATTAGAAAAAAAAAAATCAGACCGAAAAATGGGATCCTGCTAGCTCTGTCCCAAATCTGACTACAAAGAAACAAGCACCTTCCCATAATAATAAATGTTATTTCTATAGCGCCGACATATTCCGCAGCACTTTACATTTCAGATTCTGCTTCCTTCTCCTCCTGAGCTGATCTTTCATTCTCAATTCACAGGTGAAATCTGTTTTCAGTAAAAACAGATTTTCCCATTAGTGAGATAAGAGATGGCAGTTGGTGCTCATAATGTTCTATGGAGAACTATAACTGACGTTTCAGGAGAACTTGCAGCAGAATGTCTGTGTCTTTAGCCCTATTCAAGCCTCTTGTTGGACGAAACGTTGCCCATTTTCACTGTATCTTTTACATCGATATATTTATATAAAAATATTTATACGTTTTAAATATTGTTATAATTCTAACCCCGATCCATCTGAATCGGTCCCATGGAATTTATTTCTAGGGCTTTGATCTGCACCAAGAGATGGTGGCACCCAGGGCCATATTGGCACGATGAACGAGGTTTGGTGCTAAAGGACGTTTTGATAAGTTTGGATTTAATTTATGATATAGGATATATAAGTAGCTCTCTCTCTCTCATAAATCCTATTAAATGAAGCAGATAATATGGATGATCCACTCATACACAAATAAAGAAATAACACCCGCCAAGTTGTTATAACACCCATCCACCTCCAACAGTACGTATTGTCAAGTGCTCTGATATTTTATGGCAATTTTTAAAATCCCAAATAGGTTTATAGATGCCTATCAAAGTTGTCTATCCTCAGATTCATTAGATGCAGGAAGTTCTTAGTATAAAGGGAATCTGTCACCAGATTTTTGTTACCTAATCTGAGAGGAACATAATGTAGAAATGGAGACCCTGATTCCAGTGATGTGTCACTTTCTGGGCTGCTTGCTGTAGTTTCGATAAAATCACTGTTTTATTAGCAGTAGATTATCACTAGAGGTCTAGTACCATGGCGTCCTCCATATTCATGAGCTCTGAATAACCCCACCATTGACTGGGAGCTTTCTGCCTATGGACAGGGTACACAGAAACCGTCCAATCCGTATTGTGAGCGGGGTTATACAGAGCTCAGCATTTAGAGAACTGCTAGATCTGCAGCAGAGAGAAAACAGTGATTTTATCAAAACTGCAGCAATTAGTCCAGTAAGCAATGCATCGCTGGAATCAAGGTCTGTGCCCTAAATCATGCTGCTAATAGAAGTGGTAGCTAAACCCTGGTGACAGGTTTCCTTTATAAAAGACCTGTTACTTGCCATTAAATGTTTTTTTTCCCTCTGGTATAAAAGCAGAATCTGTGCGCCCGAATCTTTCTTTTTTTTTTTTTTTGTGTGTGTTTCTATTCTTCCTGCATGTTTATATTCCTGATATATGTGGGAGGAAAACCATGCAACCACGGGGAGAACATAAAAACTCCTTGCAGCTGTTGTCCTTGGTGGGATTTAAACCCAGGACCCCAGTGCTGCAAGGCTGCAGTGCCAACCACCGAGCCACCGCACAGTGCCAACCACCGAGCCACCGCACAGAAGCCAACCACCGAGCCACCGCACAGTGCCAACCACCGCACAGTGCCAACCACCGAGCCACCGCAGTGCCAGCCACCGCACAGTGCCAGCCACCGAGCCACCACACAGTGCCAACCACCGAGCCACCGCACAGTGCCAGCCACCGAGCCACCGCACAGTGCCAACCACCGCACAGTGCCAGCCACCGAGCCACCGCACAGTGCCAGCCACCGAGCCACCGCACAGTGCCAACCACCGAGCCACCGCACAGTGCCAACCACCGAGCCACCACAGTGCCAACCACCACACAGTGCCAGCCACCGAGCCACCGCACAGTGCCAACCACCGAGCCACCGCACAGTGCCAACCACCGAGCCACGATGTTAGTTTACTTGTTATGACCTCCTCAATAATAAGGCTATAACCCTACTTTTATGAATATACAGCACATTACAGACAAAACGAACCCACACAGTAATGAAAATGCCCCTAAACAGATGTAAATTGGAGCCATTTCGATCCCAAATTCTCTTCCTAACAGAGTACGGCCTCGGCCTCCAGGATTAGTAACAATTTGGGTATCTGATTCGAATAATTGTGCACATGGGAAACCAGAATGCACTTCTGAGTATAATTCTATCATTAAGGGGATGTGCACACGCTGCGGATTGGGGTGCGGATTTGGCAGCGCAGATTTTGTTAAATCCGCAGGTAAATCTGCAGGTCAAAAGACCTGTGGTTTTACCTGCGGATTGCTCTGCAGTTTTGCCCTGCGGTTTTTCATCTCCACAATGGAGGAGATGGCAAACCGCAGCGGAATCCGCAGAAAATTGACATGTCAATTCTTTCTGCGGTTTCAAAATCGCAGGAAAACCGCGCGGAAAAATCCGCACCGTCTGCACTGCGTTTTTTAATTCCCATAGGGAATAATGGTTCTGTACACCGCAGCAAAAACTGCTGCGGACCCGCAGAGGCCAAAACCACTGCGGAACCGCAGCAGAATCCGCATCGTTTGCACACACCCTTAGCCATCTTTCTGTCCTTTGTAATGTAGTCGCACTAACCCGTTCCAGGTCTATGGCCTGAGAAAGATAGCGTTTAGTAATGAATCAGGCAGAAATACTTCAGTCTTGCAACTCTTTGCAAATCTCCCTCCAGGCAATCAGAACTAGTCAGACCTGCTGTGGCAAGCTTGTGTCGCACTACAGAAAATGGGAAGGATAGCGAAAAAGAGAGCGAGACAGAAGTGGCGTCCACAGTATTCCAGCATCCACCCACAGTGATCTGCATAGGTTACCTCCAGTCATGGGCGTTCCTATACTGCTGCAGCTTGGTGAACGAGAGAAGAAGAAAAAAAAAAAAAAATTTAGTGTGGAAAATATTAAGAGTTCCAAACCTAAATAGGAACCAACCGCATCGATCTTCACGGAGCTCCAAAAATGTAAAGAACGGGCATTCAAATAAATAATTCCTAGAATGTGTATTAATACCCAATAAGATTAATAAAATCAATCTTTAGGGTGCAAAGGGACGCCTCGGCCTCAGTCAGCACTATTCTTGTTAGTAACACAATTATGGACCCTGTTACAGATCATTGGGGTCCTTTGATTGCCACAGAGGGTATATGAACTCTATCCTGTTACGGTTTGATTACATAAAAAGCAATTCCCTTATATACCACTTATCAGAACTGCTCCAGTTGTAATAACGCACATATAAAGGGCACTAGCAGGAAAATTAAAGGGGTCTTCCATAGAATTAAAATTGTTTCTAAACTGACAGCAGTTGTTAAAATAATCATCTTTGCAATTCACTTCTATTAAAAATTCTGTATTATTTTTATCGATTGCAGCCCTACTAGCAGACAACTTAAAGGTCTCCACTTTCCTTAGGAGAAATCAGATCCTGTGTTGTGATGTCACAATACCATGTGACCTGTAAGTCTCCGCCCCCTAGCCAGCACTGTTCACTACGGGAAGGTGATCCTCTCCACATTACTCTTGTTCTGACCCCTAATAATGCAGATAGCAGGGATGACTTCTTAAGAATAATGTCTGGAGGACCACCTCCTCTCAGTGCTGGTGAGGGGCGGGACATAGATTTAAAGGAGCCGGGTCACACGTATAGCAAGTGCTGGAGGATGAAAATGGTGATCTGCGCTGCTGTTGAAGTATCTCCCACTAAAACTCCAGACACCATCATCCTACTGATACCATGTGGTTTATTCTCAACGCGTTTCGAAGTTAGTCCAACTTCGAAATGCATTGCCCTTATACCACGTTGTATTTGGAATACCTCTTCGGCAGCACAGATCTTCCTCTGTAAAGGCTCAGGAACGTAGCCCTATACGGCCCACTGCTACAAGGACATAAAAAAAAATAATAATTCAGTATTTTAAATAGATGCAAAAATAACAAAGATTACCGTTTTATCAATTTAGGGCCATTTTTTTTATTCCTCCGAACTCTCCTTTAAAAAGCCTCTACAGGCACCCAGACAGAGAACGTCATGTGATAAACTCAACCCGATGCGTTTCATAACTCTCGAGGAAACGGAGCAGTGGATTATCCAGAGACATGATTTTTTTTTTCCTGCACTTGCCAGATTTTGATCACTTTCAGACTATAGGTTTGCACATGTTCCAAAAAAAAAAAACAAACAAAAAAAAAAAAAACACCACAACTACAGCCAGGGGCCAGTGTGAAAATCTATGAATAATGATCAAGGATATGCTAACCCAATCACATGAATTCACAGAGGATGGAAAAGATTGAGGTAGTGTACATCCGAGAGATGGAAAAGAATGAAGTATCTGAATGTAGTTCATTCATATTCAAGAACAGATGACATATTTCTTCTATCGAGCGTGGTGCTGGGATGACTGGTAAAAAAATTCAGTCGCACGTGTATAGAGAAATGCAAACACAAACATGTAACACCGTGAAAGTGAAAAGAACCTCAGTAGATAAAGTGGATTGACCACAAAACCACTCGGCCTCCCACCATCGGAGGCAGATGTGCACCTCACGTTGGTCAGAAGTCAAGGGGAAGAGCAAGAGGTGAAGTGCATCTCAAAATGGCGATGGTGGTTCAGTCCTTAAACGCTACCCAGAGGCGCAACCTGAAGATTTTAGGCCCCTATGCGAAAACTGAAGGGCACCGATAAATACCATAGGCTAGTTATGTATGACTATACCTTCCTCGTTAGTACATTTTGGCAGAACCTTACCGGGTGAGTTGCTTGGTATGAGTTACACCCATGACTCCCCTCTACACGTAACCAGATTTTAAAGGGTTAGTCCCAGAACTGAAGTCAATTCCTAAGGCCTGTTTCACATTTCAGTTATTAGACGTCAGTCGAAATCCGCCAGGTTGTGCAAAAATCGGATCCGTGAGCGTTGTGACACAAACGGATGCCACCGTTTTTGGATAGATCCGCCTTAGCAGGTAGTGACCGAAATTTAAAGGAAAACGAGTCTGGGGAAAAAAAAAGGAGAGAGAGATAGAGAGAAAGAGACAGAGAAAGAGACAGAGAAAGAGACAGAGAAAGAGACAGAGAAAGAGACAGAGAAAGAGACAGAGAAAGAGACAGAGAAAGAGACAGAGAAAGAGACAGAGAAAGAGACAGAGAAAGAGACTAAATTTGACAGGTCCGTCAAAAAACGGGTGGGACGGACGACCGTCAGTCAAGATCCGCCGCTAATGTAAGTTTATGGGGGAAAAAAAGACGGATCCGCCCCTTTTTTGGCGGATACGTTTTTTTCGAAAATTGGCGGATTTTGACTGACGTCATAAAACGGAAGTATGAAACAGGCCTTAACCACAAAACAAAGGGGGTTTGGAACCATGAGAACGCCACCTTAAATGGAGTGGAGGTGCACATGCTTGACCTCCACTCCATTCACTGTCTCTTCAGAGGCCAGTTCTCATGGTTCCAGTCCCCACTTTCCAGAATCATTAGGGGTCCTTGTGTTCATACTCCCAGTGATCAGCAAGTTATTCTCTATCCTTAGGATAACGAGTGAAATGAACCATGAGAATGGCGCTATGCATAGCTCGGTCTTGAATGCAGAGGAGATGCGCATACTTTGACTTCTGCCCCATACATCTTTACAGAGACCCATTCTTGTGGATCCAGATCCTCATTGTCATTCTCTGTCCTTAGGATAACAATTCTTGTTGTTCCAGACCCTCATTCTTAGAGTTGTTGGGGGTCCTTGTGGTCACACCCCAGTGATCAGCAAGTCATTCCTTGCCCTATGGATAGGGTAAACTGTACCTTACAATTCTACTATTTAACGTTGACAGCACATGGAAAATTACCTTGTGGGTCACCTCTTTCCCATCCGTTCCAATGTTTCTTTAGGAATAAATTCTTGGACTTTTAGGTGCGCTGCCAGACAAATTCCATAACCACACAAGGTTAAAAAGTTAACCCTTTAATCCCTACGCGTTTCGAAGCATAACACTTCTTCTTCAGGGATTGACACATCAACACACATTGTGTCAACCCCTGAAGAAGTGTTATGCTTCGAAACGCGTAGGGATTAAAGGGTTGACTTTTTAATTTTGTGTGGTTATGGAATTTGTCTGGCAGCGCACCTAAAAGTCCAAGAATTTATTCCTAAAGAAACTTTGTTGCGGTCACCGCTGTGGACCGTTGGACGTGCAGCAGGCTGACATACTATACAGGCTTTACTTTTTCTTTGAAAAGGTGAGTATAAATATCTTTTTATTTATACATTTTACCCGGATAAGACCCTATTGCGCTCTTGTCTCAACCTTTTAGTGCATACAACCATCCGTTCCAATAGAACAGCATGATTGGGGTTCCCAATGCTACTATGAACCCAACAGATATCGGAGGTTGCGTGGGGGGGGGGGGGAATAGTTTTATTTTTTTGTGGATCTATACTTTATACATATATTTGTGCCTAATTATGATGTACATGTGAGAAACTCGCAAACACATAGTGTCTGACCCTGCATCAGTGGGGTCCTCAAAATCAGGACTCGGACCGAAAATTCATCCATTCCTCTATTAACACACCACAGGTTCTATAGTCGGCATCTGAATTCTGTTCATTGTTTTATTTTATTTTTTTTTTTAAAGAAAAAGAATCCTAATGCTATGCTGTAAGCCAAGTGATTTATTCTCAATATATGAATATTAAGAATTTGCTGCAAATGTAATCCACCAATATCTAAAGTTTCACCGAACGTTTGCAGTACTTCGAATGCGGAGCGGTGATCCAGGTCTATTTTGGGGCGTCTGCAATCTCCCTGAAAGTGAGTGAATGAATGCCGACAGCAGGGAGAGAACATGATGTACTTACTGGAAGGAGAAGTAACAGCCCTCCTCCTTGTGCTGGCTGCCTGCTCTGTACTGCTGCGGCGGCCGAACGTGAACATGAAATGCCGAGGAGCCAACAATGGCCACAGAAAGACCTACACAATTTCACCATACGATTCCTGCAAGACACGGGCGTGAGTCTCCGGTAATAAACACGTGACTCACTCATGAATCAGTTATTTGTTCTTACCCAAATGATTCACCTGCAAACTAGCCAAGAACGGCATCTTTACATCCCCAGCCTCATCCTCCAGGCTGTTACCGTCGTGCGGATCCCCAATAAAGCGAAGGTCTTCTGCAATGTATGCACAATAAAAAGGTATTTTATACCACATTATCGTTTGAATATTTTTTTATCATATTATAGTGTCACCTATTTCTGTATACTAAACTTTATCCTCCATGTCATTATCCCGGAGGGAATCCCCAGCTTTTAATTGGGTCACTTGGGGACCAGACAAAGAGGAGGTCGGAGGCCTGTGCTCATGTCATGGTCAGAGACCAAAGCGTTAAGTGGTCAGGATAAAAAAAAATATTGGGTCTAGATTGGCATTCATGGTCCAGAAATTCCAAAAGTTCAGCAAAGTACAACGGAAACCCCTAAAACAAAAATTCACGTCTTTGTGAGTCACCATTGTGTGTCGCTCAGTCTTCTGTATTGGAATCACACTATTTTCAAGGGGAATAATGTGCACACGCTGCGGATTCTGCTGCGGTTCCGCAGTGGATTTGGCCGCTGCGGGTCCACAGCAGTTTTTGCTGCGGTGTACAGTACCATTATTCCCTATGGGAATAAAAAAACGCAGTGCAGACGGTGCGGATTTTTCCGCGCGGTTTTGAAACCGCAGAAAGAATTGACATGTCAATTCTTTCTGCTGATTCCGCTGCGGTTTGCCATCTCCTCCATTGTGGAGATGAAAAACCGCAGGGCAGAACCGCAGAGCAATCCGCAGGTAAAACCGCAGGTCTTTTGGCCTGCAGATTTACCTGCGGATTTTACAAAATCCACGCGGCCGAATCCGCACCCCAATCCGCAGCGTGTGCACGTACCCTAAGAATAATGTGTACATTGGTTACAGTCACACTCGGATCCTGGAGCCGGGGGGCGGGGGGTGGTGGGTTTGGGAGTCTAACAGGCCACTTAGGCCCATATTAAAAAACCAATACCAATAAAGAGCCATAATTAATGGGAGCCATGATGGAGATTTTGCATTGGGGCCCACAAGCTTTAGGTTACACTACCACTATTTCCTAGAATGGTCTGATAATCTGAAATGTTTAATAAAATATTGGGTTAATGTTGGATAAAAAAAATAAATTCTGTACTACTCACTTTTCAGGTAAGCTGCATACATTATTGACTGGCAACGGCAATTCTCTTTACTAGTGGGATTCGCCAATAGGGGTATTTCATGGCTTTGTTGACATGCAGAATTTTTCCCTGCAGCCAAAACCTGCTCTCTTGGCAGTAAAAATGGAGAGTTCAAAACGAGAGTTTTTCATCATAACTGCAGAATTTTTAAAGTGATTTTTGCAGCGTTTTTGGGGTGTGGATTATTCACCAAAATGCTGCAAAAAACGTTGCCTTTTTTCACGTTCAATTAACTTTCTGGGGGTGAAAAATGCTGCAAAAATGTGGAGAGAATTGACAGTGCAAATTTCAAAAACAGTTCTCAAATTCAGTCAGGGAAATAAAACAAAAAAAAAAACAAAAAAAAAACACAACATGACGTTGGTAGTGTCGAGTTGCCACCAGAGAGGAGTGGGAACAAATCTCAACCCATCACCAAACCTCCCGCCGCATCACTTCCAATAATCCCCACCACAGAACACGGAGACTCGGAATTTCTTTGGAATGTTATGGCCACAGCAGCCTTTATTATAAACAGCAAAACAACAAACAGTGAATCATAAATCACATTAAGGCTGTGTGCCCACGTAGCGATTTTTAAGCGTTTTTGCTGCGATTTTCGGCGCGAAAACGCTTAAAAATCGTGTACAGAACGCCCCCCATGCATTCCTATGGCATTCCGCACATGCTGTGCTAATGCTGCGCTTTTTTCCGCGGCGGAATCGCATCGCGGAAAAAAAAAAAAATCGCAGCATGCTCATTCTTTTGTGCGGAATCGCAAAGAATTGCCGCGATTCCGCACCCATAGGAATGCATGAGAATCGCTTACTTCCCGCATGTGGCTATGCCCACCATGCGCAAAGTTAAGCGTCTCATGTGCGGTTGGTACCCACGGTGTGGAGGAGAGGAGACTGTCCTCCAGGCCCTGGGTACCATACCCCTGTGAAAAAAGAATAAAAAAAAAAAATCGGGGTATATTTACCTTCCGGCGTCCCGCGCTGCATTCCCGGCCTAAGCGTTCCCAGTAATGCCTTGCGGCAAGGCCTTGTGATGACGTGGTCTCGTGAGATCGCTATAGCAACGCGAGACTACGTCATCACAGGTCTCGCAAGGCATTACTGGGAACACTGAGGCCCGGGATGGCAGCGCGGGACGTCGGAAGGTAAATATACCCCGCATAGGCGGCCTCAATAGTAAAAACCTGCTCACACTTGTCAAACACTATGTTTGATGAGTGTGACCAACCTGTCAATCACTTTCCAAGCGATGCTTCAAATCGCTTGGAAAGTGCTTGAATATCGCACGCGAAAATCGCGGCAAAATCGCGAACATAATCGCGGTAAAATCGCGGTGAAATCGCGCGGAAAAAACTGCGCGATTTCTGGGAAGGAGTCTGGTTTTTAGTGAGCGTTTTAAAACACTACGTGGGCACATAGCCTTACAATAACATGAACCTGAGGAGTCCTTGAAGCCCCAAGATCTTGGTGAATAACCCCAAAAATTGCTGTGGACAAAACCCATCATGATTGCTCCCAGCCGATACCCCACTGGCTCGGGAGCACCAACACAGATATATCTTGTCCACTAAGCTACTCGGGGATCCGCCACTTCGGCCGGAAACTCCCCCACCACCTTTCACCAGATCACCCCCAAGATACCTGTTTAACGAAGGAGACCCTGAGTCTCCAAACCCAATTTTTACCGACTTCAAGGACTCTCCCCCCCCCCCTCCCTCTCGAAACCGCCATGACCCAAAATAAAATAACCAACAACACACCAAGAACACAAAGGGAGGGCGGGAGGGACTTCTTCCTGGGGACCGGATCCAAAGAGGAAGGGGACACCCACACCCCTCCTCTATATACTCCCCCCAACTCCATGGTACTCCCCCTGATAGCCGACCCCCCCCCCCCCCCCCCCCCCCCATCATGCTGGCCTCCGCCTAGGCCTCCTTGGGGGGGGGGTAGGGGAGGCTCAGCTCCGGCCAATTCTTGATATACTGTATCTGAAATTTCATAGCTTTTGCTGGTACTACTGTAAAACGCAACTTTTAATTTGCGTAAAAAAAAAAAAAAAAAAAAATGCAAAAACGTTGCCACACCATCGGATTTTGTCGGATAGGGCCGATTACGCAAATCACACTGATCATAGTGTGATCTGATACTTTCAGATGAGGAAAAAGATAGAAAAAAAATGTCTTCCTAGTCTCCATTATATCAGTCTGTAAAAATCGGATTGAACTCAGATGTCATCCGAGTGCAGTTCGATGTTTTTCACAAACTCACTGACTTGATATAATTGGATCCAACTTGGACATGCTGCGCATTTATCCTAGAACCATCTCGACCCGAGGGGAAAAAAAAAAAAAAAAAAAAAGTATCGGACATGTGCATGTCCCCATAGACTAACATTGGTCCGAGTGCGATCCAATGTTTTGTCGGATTGCACTTGGACTGAAAATATGGTCATGTCCATGAGACCTGACAGTAAGATAAGTTTTTCTCATACGTAAAAAAAGAAAATGTTGGAAGTTTCTGAAGCTTCTCCCATTAAATAGAATGTGAATATCGGACAGCACACACGACATCGTTTTTTTTCCCCCGGACCCATAGACTTGCATTGGCGAGTTTAATCTGAGACTTGGATCTAAATGAGACGTCTCTGTCCTTTGGCGCTGACCACTTGGTCTGCACGAATACCCAGACATGTGAACAGCCCCATAGACTACTATAGGTTCTATCTGTGAAAAACACGATGTCTGATTGAGCCATTACTGCTTCCATACACCACATCTCACTCCTGCCAAACTTTCTTTCCCACCAGGGAGCCCGACTTTTTCATGTAAAACATGCAGCCATGAACACCCTAAAGAAAGTAACCATAGTAATCAAAGAAATAGAAAAAACATGGCTGACATGGTAGCATAACCGCATGACTAAAGAAATGAGGCTTTATTTCAGCATGTGCCTAAAGTGAGTGACACAGGGACGGCAGTCTCTTGGTTGGATGCTACAGCCCAGACCCTTAATGGAGGCCGGAGACCACGTCAGTCCTAGGATCTGCCTTGGAGCACTTGTGGAAATGCGATGTGCCACAATAAAATGTAATTTGCTTAAGGAAGGAAAATGACTGTTCAAACCAAGCACAAGAGCTCGGTGTACCCTTGGCGCCGCCGATAAGTCCAGTACACCTTCCCATCTGCTTGTTTTGCATCTTTCTGTGCGCCCTTTTCCCCTGATGCCAAGGGTACACCAGGCGCCTGTGCTTGGTTTGAACAGTCCTTTTGTGCTAAAAGACTCCCTTTACAGTTCCACTGCGATTAAAGCGTACAGGAAAATGGTTAAGCAGATTTTCTACAGCTATAGAAGATTTTCAGCCCTGCTTACTGACAGACTCCATGCGAATAACATTAAACTATACATATATGGCCAGCTGTCCACCATGTGAGGGTGCAGCACACCTCCTCCTCCTCCTCGGGGCTGATGATGGCCCCCGTGGTCAAACATCTAATACAGGGAACCCCTTTCAATTAAATTCTCTCAAATTATTTTTTTTTTTAAAAACCGTGCTCTTCAAAACATGATCGGAGCTGTCGCGACTTTTTTTTAGTTCCCGTTACTTAACATCCAGGGCGTTGATGAAAATGTCCAGCCGCTTCTCCAAAAAGCGTGTGCTGACGAGGACGCTCCTCCCGACTCCTCTTAGGGGCCAGTCACACACACGCATACCGGACGCAGTTTACGTCCCGACGATGCAGCTGTCGTAGAGAATCCGCGACAGCTGCGCCCCGCACCCAGTGCCAATAGGGTCCGGCCGCAGGAGTCAGCGGCCCACCGGTGTGACCCCAGCTGCTGTAATAGCCATTTTGTACTTTAAGATTTTCTCTAACAGCAAAACAGCAGACATCGCTCTATAATAAAGAATATATTGTGGTGTACAATGGTAACCAGTTGCCCCAGTACATTGCACCAGTCTATCCTGGTCTGCAAGCGTTTAATTTATTTCCTGTCTTTAATAATCAAATCGAAAGCAACAAAGTGAGTGATCTTTCTGCCGCTCACACCCGCAGACATCCAGTGGAAGGAAATTCTAGATCTTCTGGCAAGCAATGTGTTACTGACAGCCCAGGGGAAGAACACAGCGCTGGGGATCCTGCACATAATGCCGGCAGCCAGTCTACATTTAAATGGACCTTGGCCCTTTTCTTCTGGCTTGTAAGAGTGCGGCGTGCGATCTTTGGACTCGGTAATGAGCCAGCTTTCTCTACTACACTCTCTGTATTGCCAAGTGCTGTTGCAACTGGAGCCATCTCCTCTTGTGTCCAGCACACAGAAAACAGAGCTGCAAAGAATCACTGCAGCCATTATTCAGAATCCGCCATTCAATGTTCCCACGCATGGCCACCGCTCCACCAACGACACGCAGACCAGACCTACAACAAAAACCTTCCCATGCTAAACGCTTGCATATTAAAATTACATTAAAGCGCACATGCAAAACACAATAATGACAAATTAATTAAAAATATATTCGTGAGAAATATCAGATCTGTAATGCTAATAATCTGCAAAATTATATTGTGCCGGCAGCAATCAAGCTGGGAAATGCACGCATTTTTTTGACCTTGGCATAGGTCACACCTTTACTAAAGGACCATGAAATAATGCTTAGACCTCCGTGTTCTTCAGGTATAGAACACATACCTATTATAGTCTGTGGGACCGGTCAAAGGGCCATTTTTTTGTAGGCCGGATGTCCTCAAAGAAAAAAAAAAAAAAAAAAGTTCGCCATTTTTGATCCACATATCAAACTTAACCATTAAAATCAATGGGTCTGTAAAAACAAAAAAAACAAAAACGAATATGACTGTCATCCATCTGTGTTCCACCCGCCATCTATTTTTTAAAGGGTATTCCCATCTCCCAATATGTGTTAAGTGTAATAATATTAATATTAGAAAATACTTCCACTTACAAATGTAGTATAGTTCTTCTGATTCGCTATGCTGCTTACCCCATGTGCAGGGCATTGCAGTAGCTTTAGGCCATGTGCACACGATGCAGATTTGCAGCGTTTCCGCAGCGGATTTTACCGCGCAGAAACGTTGCATATCCGCATTGTGATGTACAGTACCTTTAAAATGAATGAAAAAAAAAAAAAAAACGCTGAGCAGACGCTGCGGATTTTTCCGCGCGGTTTTCCTGAGGTACAAAATCCGCAGCATGTTGCTTCTTTTGTGCGGTTTTCTATCTCCCCTGTTACCAAATCCGCAGGGGGAAGACCGCAATGGAAAACCGCACAAAATCCGCATGAAAACCGCGTGAAAAATGGAAGAAATCCGCAGGAAAAATGCAGGTCATTTGACCTGCGGTTTTCTTCCATTCTGCACGGAAAAATCCGCAGGGCTCAAAACTCCGTCTGCACTCAGCCTTATTATCCACTAACAACAAGCTAACTAACTATATGTGAGAGGTTATAACCATGCACATGGGGTAAGCGACATAGAAAATCAGAACTAAACTACATTTCTAACTGGAGATATTAGGTTTTTAGGTTTTGGAATCAAAAATGCTGCAAAAACCGATACCTGTGTTTTTTCAGTGGTTTTTTTGCACCACCCATTGCTTTCAAATGGGTGAAATACGCTGAAAGAATTGATATGCTCCATTCTGCGAAACCCAAGATTTTGTACAAAATACTGGGAATAAAAAAAAAAAAAAAAAAACACAAGCCATGTGCATGGGATTTCTGAAATCTCAAACTTTACTCGTACTGTAAAACAGGTAAAAATTTGCATTGAAAAATTGAAGATTTTTTTTTTTTTTTTTTTTAAACCACCAACTGCAATTTTACATTTGAAAACCTAGTCAGATTCCTGAGCCCAGGGCAGTTTGGGCAGTTTTTTTTCACACCAAAAACGTATAGATTGCCACAATTTTTTAAAAAAAATTGCCCCATCCCCGCAGCGTGTAGTAGAGAACATGTTTACTATTGGTGTTTGCTAAAAATTCACTGTGTGCTATAGTTCCAGCGCTGGGGATGCGATTTTATGAAATCCCTTCCATGTGCTGCGGAGAAAATTTGCAGTGGAAATTGATCTGAAACGTGCAGCATGTGCATGCACAGGGCGAAAGATGCAGCAAAAACTGCAAGAAAAACTGCAGACTTTTATCAGAGGGGTCAAATAGACCGGGGACTGACCCTGATTTTATCAAATGTTCCAGGAAAATTCACATAAGGGCAAGTGCAGACGAGCTTTTTTTCGGTATGAGTGTGATTCGTCAAAACATCGGATTCCACTCAAACTAATGTTAGTCTATGGGGCCGTGCACAAGTCCAATTTTTTCTTCGTACTGAGCCAGCCCGAGGAAAAAAAAAAATTCAGTATGCCAGACTTTGATGCAGTATTTGGACATGCAAGTCAATGAGTCTGTGGAAACCATCCACTGCATTTGGATGGCATCTGAGTTCAGTCCAATTTCCATGGACTTACACTCCTCCTCCTCATCCGAGAGAATCAGTTGACACTATGATCAAATTTTGATCAGCGTGTGATTAGCATCATCGACCTGATTCTCTGCGACGGGAGAATACAGAGTCGCCTGACCTGCCCTAAGTCTTAGGCCTCATTTAGACACCTGTTTTTCATATACATGTTTCATCCATGTTTTGCACAGATAGAACATTTACTGCACATAATCTATGGGGCTGTCCACACTGCAGTTTTTTTTTTTTGGGATGTGAGAAACACAAATGTTGGTAAAAATATACACATGGGCCAAAAATACAGGGATATTGGATTTGGTACACGGATGTAAAGTGTCAACTTTTTACTCTAATGCAAAAATAACATGAAGTCCTTAGGGCAAGTGCACACTGTGCGTATGGGGGAAGCGGATTTTGACCATCTCTTAGGATTGAAAATTAACCTGCACTTCATCCACAATGAAACACGTTTTCCCTGCACATACCCTCACATGTTACGAGTCTGCAGCTGTGGTGGAACTACAAATACAAGCATGCCATTACAGCATCTGGCTAGTCTGATGAAAGAATGTGATGGAAGATGCCTGAAAAAGCCAGTGACATCATTGCATCTGAGAAAAGGAATCCTGGCAACCTCGGACAGACGAAACAGTATTCTGCCAAGAATTATGCCAGTGATGATATGAAAATCAGCAGCTCTTCCACTTAGCCCAAAGTGCAGCATAGTGGAGGCTTATCAGGTCAGATCCAGTGTCATTTACTACCATTTATTACAGAGCAACACAAAAGGATGATGCAAATATTCAGAACAGCCACAAATATGCCCTGAATGTACAGTAGATGGGGGCCAAAAAGTCACAGAAAGTGTATGTTCACACTGCATCTTTTTCCATTTTTTTTTTTTTTAAGAGAGGTCAAAAAACAATTGCGTAAAAAGTGCTTAAAAATGATCAAAGAACGGTCCTATTCATTTATATGGGTAAATGACTCGCTGTTCATGTGTTCAGGATTTTAAATTTGTCATGCATTTAAAATATATACTTTCTTCTGGCGTTTTTCGGCTATGAAGACGCTCAATAGTTTACAATAGACGTCAATGGGAAGGTTAAAAATAAAGAAATAAACAAACATGCCAGGCTGTCTTTATGAACATTTTGTCAATTTTAAAAAATGTCTGAAAAATGGAAGTACGGTAAAAAGACACCCAAAAAGTTATGAAAAAATGTTCAAGTAAAAGGGTAACAAACATTGAAAAGTGCTTGGAAAATAAAAAAAAAATGCTAAGAAAAAAAAAAAAAAAACCACAACACTTCAGGCTTGTAAAACTCCACTAAAAAGGAGCGATTCCTGAAACGCCTTTTATTGAAAAAAAGTCATTTTTGTCAATCGGAAAAAAGTCATAGTGTGAACTTACCCTAAGGCCACATGCACACATTCAGTATTTGGTGATTTTTTACCCTAGTATTTGTCAGCCAAAGCCAAGTGTGGGTGAAGAATACAGAAGTGGCGGAAATGTTTCTATTATGCTTTTCCTCTGACCATTCCACTCCTGGTTTTGGCTTACAAATACCGAGATAAAAAAAAAAAAAACTCACCAAACACTCAATGTGTGCACATGGCCTAAGGGTATCTTCACATGGAGCTTTTTTTTTTTTAAAGTGGATGTACTTTGAAATCCATGTCGAAAGACTCTGAGAACATACCTTGCACGTGTGGGATGTGCATGTCGCAAAAGTTTGGGATGATGTCCCACTACAGAGCGGATCTAGAATAGAAGTGCTGTAGAATTCTGCATGGTCTCTTTCTATGGAGAGTGCATAACTGTTACATATGTTCACTGCTACGTCGCCAGGCCTTTATTCTAATGATGAAGGCTTTTCTTTGCCAAGCCAGCTGTTTTTGAAGTACTTTCCAACTTTTTCACAGGCCACAAATATGGCATTTCCTAAATATTCATGAGCAGCGTAGTTCACGGAGAGAATGAGGCGGATATAAAACATCCAGCCCTTTTTAAATATGGACTGACAGCTGGACGACCTAAAAGAGCGGAAGATTTCTTCATGCATGGAAAAGCTCTCAAAATTATATTTATAAAGAGAAAAAAAAAAAATCCCTTAAATTTTTACCATCCAGCATTCTAGATGGCAAACCATGTTCGAGGAACAGGGATCTGCACTGATAAACTATCACCCATCTTCATAAGATCACTCAGAAAACCCATTCAGGATCATTTCCACATATTTTTGGCATTTGTGGCACTTTTTAAAAAAAAAAAAAATGATTTATAGACATTTTTGTGCAGCCAGATGTGCGCTATGAAACACATCACTGACAAAGTATTTTTTTCCCGAGGTGCGGGTTACTTTTTAAGCTTTTTAGTAAACCAACTTTCTTAGAAATAAAAAAGACAATTTAATTACCGTATATGTACATGTTTACACACAGCGGAGAATCTGCAGATTGTCGTGGATTTGATGATTTTTGCACAAAAAAAAAAATAATAATAACAAAAACCCTGACACTGCCGATATAAAAATTTGCAGCACATGTCATTTTCCACGTAAAAATTCTCAGCAATGCGTACACGAGAATTGTGGACATCTCATCTATTAGCCCGCTACTGCAATACGCTGCAGATTGTCTTCACCCCAATTCACAGCACATATGTAAAGTGTGAACATGCCTTTAGGGTTCTTCCAATGAGAACATTTCCATTGCAAAATTTTTTTACAATATACAGAGACAATTGCGAAGAATAAAATCAGCCGTAAAAATCTACACTATAAATTGACAGGCGGCAGAAGTCGAATCCGCAGCACCACTCAGTTAAATATTTTCTGCAGGATGTGGATGAGATTTCGGAGATTCCGCTACTGTAAGGGTATGTTCCCACAGTCAGTAAACGCTTCGTACATCCCCAGCGTCAAACCTACAGCGACCAGATGTTACAGCATAGTGGATGGGATTTCATGAAATCCCATCTCCACTATGCGTCCTGAGACGCCTCCGGCTTCCCTGCTGAGACGCACATGCACTGCGTCTTTCCAGACCGCAGCATGTCAATTTATGTAGCAGAAACACTGTCTCCGCAGCATAAATTACCCTTTCACTATCATTAGATCCGGTAAAACTGCATTATCTTCCTAGTCACCTAGTTCCTAGTCGGGTGCAGAGAAGAGCGCCAAGGTTATTAGAGAACTGGGGGTCTGCAATACCAAGACAGGTTATCACACTTGGGGTTATTTAGCTTGGAAAAAATCGAAGGCTTAGGGGTGATCTTATTACAATGTATAAATATATGCGGGGACAGTACAAATACCTTTCTAATGATCTTTTTACTCTAAAGCCCCCGTCACACACAGCGAGATCGCTAGCGAGATCACTACTGAGTCACAAGTTTTGTGACGCAACAGCGATCTCACCAGCGATATCGCTGTGTGTGACAGGTACCAGCGACCCCCCCCCGCCGGATGTCGCTGATTGTTCTGGAAAGCCCTGGACATTTTTTTGATCGTTGGTCTCCCGCTGGCCAGCACGCATCGCTGCGTGTGGCAGGCGGGAGACCAGCGATCAGCGAGCTGGTAGCCAAGGTAAACAGCTTGGCTACCAAGCTGTTTAACCAAGCTGGTAACCAAGGTAAACAGCGGGTTTCTAAGCGCCGCTTAGAAACCCGCTGTTTACCTTGGTTACCAGCTCACTGCACCAGCGCGCTGGTATCTAAGATACACTGCGGGTAACTAAGCGACGCCCTCGCTTGTCGTTGCTGGTCCTCATCGCTGGTGATATTTGTCTGTTTGACAGCTCACCAGCGATCATGTAGCGACACACCAGCGATCCTGACAAGGTCATATCATTGTCGGGATCGCTGGTGTGTCGCTATGTGTGACGGACCTTAGACCTGTGACGGGGACAAGGGAGCATCCTCTATGTCTGGAGGAAAGAAGGTTTAAGCATACTCACAGACACGGATTCTTTACTGTAAGAGCAGTGAGACTATGGAACTCTCTGCCATATGATGTTGTAATGAGTGATTCCCTAATAAAATTTATGAAGGGACTGGATGCCTTTCTTGAAAAGTATAATATTACAGGGTATATACACTAGTTTCCTTAATATTGCGTTCATCCAGGGAGCTAGTCTGATTGCCGTATGTGGAGTCGGGAAGGAATTCTTTTCCCCAATGTGAAGCTTACTGTTTGCCACACGGGTTTTTTTTTTCCTTCCTCTGGATCAACATGTTAGGGCAAGTTAGGATAGGATATGGGTTGAACTAGATGGACTTAAAGTCTTCCTTCAACCTTAATAACTATGTTACTATGTTACCTGCATATTAAGTGCGGGAAAGCAGCTTACTACGCATGTGCACTAATTTAAATAATTTTGTACACTGCAGTTCTCGCAGTGAGGTGAGCTGACCGCTGATCTTCAAGCTCTGTAGTGTCTGGATGTCAGGCTGAGCGGTGGCAAAATGCCACCATTCAGCCAAAGGCATCCAGATGTAGCAGTGCTGGATTCTTTGTGGGACAGGATGTATATCTTCTCAGCGAACAGTTATGGTATACTGCGGCTTTTATATTTTATTTCTCTTCCAGGAGACAAGGGCATCGGTGGAATAGGCGATGCAGTAAGTATGGTTTAATTAAGATCTATTAAAGGAGTCGGTGTCATTTCAATTAAAGGACTTGATTCTGACTGCGTGTTTATTTACCATGTAACTATAGAATTATTAATGATTAGGTGTCTTATAGATGCTTCTCCATTATTAAGCCGTGGGCTTGATGTCACCAGACAATAAAAAAGTGACATCAACTCCACAAAATATTACCCCACTTGCCACTGCTACAGGGCAAGTGGGAAGAGTCGGGTAAAGTGCCACAATTGGTGCATCTTTGGATGCGCCAATTGTTGGGCAGCTGTGGGCTGCTATTTTTAGGCTCGTGAGGGCCAAAATCCATGGGCCTCGCCAGCCTGATAGTACCAGGCCACAGCTGTCTGCTTTTTCCTTGGCTGATTAACAAATATAGGGGGACCCCACTATTTTTGCTAACCATCCAAGGTAAGCAGACTGCTGCGGCCTGGTACGGTTCATGGATATTGGATCCTTACCACCCTGAACTACCAGTCCCAGTAGTCTGCTTTACCCTGGCTGGTTAACAAATAGGGGGACGCCACACTATTTTTTTTTTTTAATTATCATTTATTTCTTAAAAAGGAGGGGGACCTGTCTCTTTGCTTTCCTCCACTTCCTGTGTCGTGTTCGTCCGGCTGTGTCACAAGATTCACCATTATTTAAATTAGTACACATACGTAGTAAGCTGCGTTCCCGCACTTAATGCGCATTTGACTAGGAAGATAATGTGGTTTTACCACATCTAATGATAGTGAATGGGTAATTTACGCAGCTACATAAGTTGACAAGCTGCGGTCGGGAAAGATGCGCCACATGTCCGTCTATGCGGGTGATCCGTCAACATCGGTGCACGAATAGTGGGCATGTGAGTTCTTGAAATCCCATCCACTATGCTGTAACAGCTGGACGCTGCAGGTTGGACATTGTGGATGTAGGGTCTGT
The DNA here is from genome assembly GCF_039654945.1 of Dendrobates tinctorius. Classification (NCBI taxonomy): domain Eukaryota; kingdom Metazoa; phylum Chordata; class Amphibia; order Anura; family Dendrobatidae; genus Dendrobates; species Dendrobates tinctorius. The sequence continues at coordinate 989,648 of NW_027361870.1, forward strand.
GCACATGTTTTGGATTCGTCTGCGGATCCGCAGCAGATTTGGCTCTGTGGATCTGCAGCATTTTTCCAGCGGATGTACAGTACCATGTTATCCTATGGAAAACAAAAACCGCTGTGCACGTGCTGTGGAAAATTCCACGCGGAAACGCAGCGGTCTATTTTCCGTAGCATGTAAATTTTTTGTGCAGATTCTGCAGCGTTTTTACACCTATTCCATTATAGGAATCCGCAGGTGTAAAAACGCAGGCAAAATTCACACGAAATCCGCAGGTAAAACCCAGGCATTTTGACCTGCGGATTCTACAGATTCCACGCGGAAAAGTCCACGGACGAATCCGCAACGTGTGCACATACCCATATGCAGCGTCCAACACGCAGTATTTACTGACTGTGGAAACATACCGCAATAAATCTGCAAACAGGAAATCACTTTTTTTTCCATCCCAGAAGCCAACTTTCAATTAGTTTCATTTCAAGTGACAAAAAAACGCAAGCAATGAAAAAACGCATGTGGAAAAAAAACATATCAAAATCGCACATAAAAACCGCATCAAAAACGAAGGTGACCTGCCAGTGAACTCAGATGCGGATTTGGTGCAGATTTTCACCTGCGTTAAATCCTGAGCAAAGGCTGAGCCATTCCTGATCGTGTGCACATACCCTAATAAGTAGTGAATTTTCCATACAGAGAATCTGGACTGAAAATTTGCTGTGTATATGACCCCTGTAAATACACCATTACAAGCTGACAAAGGAAGAGAGAAAGTAACATGTTGTTCTTTAAAGGCATTCTTCCCTTTCACTTTGTTTTCCATCTTAGCACAGTTTGTTATAAATCAGCATACAGTGCTGTACTTACCGTCCCCAGGTCCAGCGGTGAGTCTCCACTGCTACCCCCAGTACATGGCATTGGCTGATGCACTGACGGTCTGACGCCTTGTTGACAGCCAATCAGTGATCTTAGCGGATCAGAAAGGGACGTCCTATCTACGCTGGCAAAGCCGCTTAATTCACTGCTTGGCCACCGAGCTGTCAACGTGACGTCAGCGTTGCAGTCAATACAAGACACCAGGAGCAGCGTCGGAGACTTGCTGGCGGACCTGGGTAAGGCGAGTACAGCACGGTTTGTTTCTTTATAAGTGGAGAAACTTAATTGAATGGGACCAACCCCTTTAAGACGTATAACATTTTTATACTGATTATTTTATATGAAAACAACAATTCTCAATTTATGGAGCAGAAAGTCAAAGATTAATGTGCACAGTCTGGAAACAGAAAAGGCTTGGTATCCATACAGGCTTTCATGGCATACTGAGCGCCTACTAGCAATCTTCCCATAGAAGTGGAAGGATAGAGATCTGCATGCGCCGCCACCTCCCATCCCTGTGCACAAGACTGGACCCGCGTCTGTCACACATTTATATCATATCTTGCACATGTGCCATAACTGTTGGAAATGGGAGAATACCCCTCTGTGCAGGGTGAGCTATCCGCTCCTCTACAGGTTACCTGGAAATGAGTAAGGCTGCGTTCACACGTTGTGTTTTTTTCGCGGAGGTTTTAAACGCGTGATTTTGGGGCGAAAACGCAAAAATAAACAGCATCCCATGCAATCCTATAGGATTCCGCAATACTGTGCTAATGCTGCGGATTTTCTAGCGGCGAAATTGCATAGCGGAAATATCCGCAGCATGCTCATTATTTGCGGAATCGCGGCAATTCCGCCCACATAGGAATGCATTGTTCTGCTTACTTTCCGCATGTGGCTGTGCCCACCGTGCGAAAAGTAAGCAGAATATTTGCTGATGGTACCCACGGTCCGGAGGAGAAAAGACGGTCCGGAGGAGAGGAGACTGTCCTCTTGGCTCTGGGTACCATATACCTGTAAAATAAAAAAAAAAAAAAAAAAAAAATCAGGTTATATCCACCTTCCGATGTCCCGTGCAGCGTCCCCAGGCTTCAGCGATACATGCGGCAGGTCCCGTTCCCAGTAATGCATTGCGACAACCTTTGCTGACGTCGCGTCTCGTGATACTGTAGCAGTCTTGCGAGACCGCGACGTCATCAAAGGTCATTGCCGCAATGCATCACTGGGAACGGGACCTGCCGGAGCATCGCGGAGGCCTGGGGACGCTGCGCGGGACGTTGGAAGGTGAATATAACACGATTTTTTATTTTTTTTAGCATTCTTAACATTAGATCTTTTTACTACTGATGCTGCATAGGCAGCCTCAATAGTAGAAAGTTGGTCACACTAGTCAAACACTATGTTTGACGAGTGTGACCAACCTGTCAATCAGTTCTCCAAGCGATGCTACAGATCGCTTGGAAAACGCTAGTATTCTGCAAGCTAATTACGCCTGCAAATCGCGTTTTTCCGCGGGAGTTCCGCTGCGTGTGAACTTAGCCTAAGTCATTCCCAAGTCATAAATGTAAGGCTAAAAATTATTTTGTGATGTCTTGTTGTCAGACAGTTCCACTCACGGGAGATAAACCAGAATACTTAGTCACCGCTCCTCAAACCAACGAAGGACTCTCCAGTGAGCCAAAACTGGAAGCCATAATTAGTAGGTAACTGACTATACCCATCAGTATAAAGCCCCCCATACAAAACAGATAGCTCGAGAGCCGTGGTCAAGACTCCTCTGGTAACATCTTATGACGCAGAGAACAAAAGGATCGAGTGGTTAAAATCTAAGTTACTTCCCTCTTTCCACTGAGAACACATGCACATATGGTCGTGTAGAGTATGCATGTGTATGGGGAGGTCGGGAGTAATAGCTGTTGGCTAAAAGAGTAATAACCTGACAAGTATTGAAGGTGTTTGGCTTATTTACAGGGGTTGTCTGGTCTTAAGTTACAAGTCTGCAGACACTATGTGACTACAGACTTGTGAATCCTCACACCACGCACACTGCATGCTGTGAGGATTTTAAGGTGCCAGGAGTGACGGGCACAATGAGAAAAAGACTTCAGCTGTACATGTTAGCAACACAGACTCAACTCGAGTTCTACCATGAAGGCCTAACGCAAAGTCTCCTGTGATGGATCTCTACTAGGGAGACCTAAATCTTCGGAGCCCTAACATCTATAACCCGGTCTACAATGTGCCATGTATAACACTGCCATTGAGTTATAAGTCAGAGGGACCTCCATGTACCAATGCCTGGGTGAAATTGTGTCCTGTGCACCACCTAAAGCTGCAACGCTGATAGCACCCACAGCCTGATATATACTGATATGGTACATTAATGCTACACTAACTTGGTGCACATACTAATATATATATATATCTGTTTTTTTTCTTAAAAATTAGGTATGAATATAGTAGAAAACAAAAAACTGTGTGATGTGCCATTATATGCCATAATGTGGAAGTAGGGATCTGTAGAAGCATTGCTGCTAGGGGAGAATAGTCAGCCACCTGCTCCCTAAAAGTCTGCGGGCTTCTGACCTCTTACTGTGCACATGGCACTGTCTAATGAATAGAAAGCCCTAAAATCTCCTAAAATTTGCTAAGTCCACACACTACATTCTTATCTCTTTTTTTAGTTTCTGGACTATATAATACAGTTTGTTAAAAATTGGACCCCAATGTGATATGTACAGTAGTAGCACAGCAAAACTTGTAGTATAACTTTTGGGGGCTGAGTATCAAGGATACGGTCTGCACTAAAGTAAAGTAATAGATTTGCTTGCAGTCCTATGTAAAACTTCATAAAATACATTGTGATGTGACAGCAATTACAATCCCTTGTCCACTCTGGTTGAATATTTAATGATCCATTCCCCAGTATCCAAATATTGACTGCGTATAACGGTGGGTGCGTGATGATGATAATGGTGCTTTGTGACCAAATTATAAGGTATGGTATATATCTGTCGGACAGAGCAGGGCACTATTATTTTGCATCACTATAGCAAAAAAATAAATAAAAAAGGAGATAACTAATTCCATTGTGCTGCAATTACATTACAAAGTTTGAGGAAGAAGAAAAACATCTAAATTAAAATAAGTAAATAAAACAAAAACAGGAAAAATAAAAGTAAAGTGTGACATTATTGTATCAATATAGAACATACTATGGAAAAAGTCACATCCAGGCTCTGTAACAACATTCCCACCTGTTTTATGGTCTTCTAACATGTAGTCACTGGGGCGATGGCAAAGTCTTCTGACAAATATCTACCAAGCCTGACCCTACAGTTAGGAAATGCTGAAGATACTCAGAAGAAACGCAGTAAGACGGGGCCATACTGGCGAAGCCTACACGCTTGTGATTGTCTAGAGAATCCTAACTGGAGACAAAAGGTCCAGGAACACATTGTGGATTTCTGGCCATCTGTCTACAGCTGCAGATCCCTAGCGCTCGTCCGCCTGCGCCTCCGAACATGAAAAACACACCACCAGGATGGCCTTTCCTGCTATGTGCAAATCCACAGGACGGGTATTTCCTCATCTGTAAAGCGGAAAAAGACGAAAAATTCAGGACTATGAAAATACACAATAAATTTCGCCGGAGATTGCGTTCGGCTTTATTAACCCTTGTGTCCACCTACAGCGGCAAAGTGCACAGATGACACCGCATTAACTCTTAATGCCTGCGATACAAAAGCCAAGTTAAAAAATTCAATTAATTACAACACTGAAGTCGGTCATTACCTATGAAACTAAACAAGGGGGTTTAATAGGAAGATCAGAAAGAGAAACTAAGTTTCCAAGCAGACGCAACTTTCTTACAACCGACTGTAGTAGCTGAACCTAGAGCCAACCCCTGTCCTCTAACTCTAGGGAAGCGCCTAAAGTAGCTGACACGGTCACACAGCTACCACCGACGGTGTCATCTGACATTTTCCTACGTCTTGTCTGTCAACGACAACTGCAAAAATCCTCTCGCTACGTTCAATGAGAATTGTCTCCCTAAGGAATGTGGCTCCCAGAAGAGCAGGTCATCTGGACGGTGGATGGCTGCTCCGGGTCATTCAGTGGAAAATACGATGATAGATACATAGCTACAAAGATAGATAGATAGATAGATAGATAGATAACATGCAGGTAGTGTGGTGGGGGAAAAGGTTGATTTTACTACCCAATGCAAAGTGGCCTGTTGGCCACCCCTGGCTTAGTACTGTGGCCCCCTCACAAATACTATACTGGATAGATCGATCAATCGATAGATAGACTTCCATTCACCAGGGGCAAAGGGTCACTTTACTACCCGAGCCAAGGCGAAGTGGCTTGCTATCTCCTGGTGGCTCTTAGCACTCTGATGCCCCAGCAGCCATCTCCCAACTCATGGATGGAGGGAGGGATAGATATATAGACGGACAGAAAATTGTAGGTGTGGGGGGCAAAGGTTTAGTTTGTTACCCAAAGCAAAGTTGGCTCACCCTGGCTTTAAGCACTCGGGGCACCTGCCCTGGTAGCCATCTACCGGCTGCACTCCTGGATAGATGGATACATAGAAATGATGAAGAACCTATGTCCATTCCATGGAAAGTAAACATTTGTATCACACCGTTTCCCATTTTGCCCATAAATAACAAACAATGATACATCTCCTACTACCAACCTGCACACAAGTACAACTACACCCAGAGGAGAGGGCAGCACAACCAGACTTACAGAAGACCTGTCACAAATCATGTACACGCTCCTGCAACAACTCAAACCCAAAAACGTATGCATTAACACAAGTGCTGGAACTTTACAGATCTGCTGCTGCCCAGCCTGTGCCAGGGGGCACACATAAGAGTTTGCTCCTAGATGAAAAAAAAAATAAAATAAAAAATCCAGAGCAGGGATGAAATGACTGGAACTTACCACATGCAGTTGCACCTGAGGTCTAAAGCATCAGGATGGCCAAAGTCCCCTAATCCAGCACCAGATCCATGGGTCCCTGGTGCTGCACAATTATGAAGCCTTGTGCATAATACAATGGAGGAGGTGAGGAGGAGAAGCCACTGGCTTGGAGGCTGCCTGTGCTCCCAGCACTTGCCATGAAACAATATGACGTGAAGTGAAGGCTCTTGCAAGCTCCTTGCCCTGTAGCTCACGTCAAAGCTCCTCCTATGTCCCTGGCAGAACTCCCTCCTCCTCACAGCTCTCTCTTGTCCCCCTCCCTCCTTGTGTTGTCTCCCTTCCCCTCCCCCTCCTCCTCCTCCTCCTCCTCCTCCTCCTCCCTTCAGCCTCTGATCTGCAGCTCCAGACTCCGAGGCTAGAAAGTAGCAGCTCGCAGCCACAGCCTAGCACATGCCCCACTTGGCGGCTCCGGCCAATGGCGGAGGGGAGGCCTCTCACATATCACTTATGTGTCTTTGTCCCAAGAGATGAAGATATGGTAATGCAAATCTGCAGCCAGGCAGTGAGTGCTGCCCACTGAGGTGGCCATGCTGACCTGTCAGATCTCACTCTGCCTCATCTGCTGCAATGTATGAGGGAGAGGAGGGGGGGGACCTACAAAAAAAAATGGAGAGGTTTATTTTTGCTTCAGCAACTTCTCATCCACTACTGCTGTTATTTTAGGAGAAGGCAGCTTCATTTTTGTTGCATTATTCATGGGTAAGGTGCAGTTCTTCACCCAATACACAGTGTCCTCATTATACCCCATCACTGTCAGGGGCTGGGAAAAAAATGGCCATTTAATGAGAAATTTGGGAGGTGGGAATTTCGAAATCTAAATCCCAGAGTGGTGTGAAAAAAAAAGTGTCTGTCACGGTTTGTATGGCTGTAACAAGGGGCTACCAGATGTGTCCGAGCCTGTCCGGTGCGGAGTGTTGCAGGGGTGACCTCTGTCAGGCCGTGCAATGTCCCTGCGATTGATAGAAGCGTCTAGTAGCAAATGTAAGGTTTACAGATCTGGGCAGCACATGGGCACCTGTCTATCGGGCCATGTTACACACCTGTAAGCTGTGTGCCACTGATGTACAGGTTCACAGAGGTGCCATAGGGCAGCACATGGGCACCTGTCTATAGGGCCATATTACACACCTGTAAGCTGTGTGCCACTGATGTACAGGTTTACAGATCTGGGCAGAACATGGGCACCTGTCTATCGGGCCATGTTACACACCTGTAAGCTGTGTGCCACTGATGTACAGGTTTACAGAGGTGCCATAGGGCAGCACATGGGCACCTGTCTATAGGGCCATATTACACACCTGTAAGCTGTGTGCCACTGATGTACAGGTTTACAGAGGTGCCATAGGGCAGCACATGGGCACCTGTCTATAGGGCCATATTACACATCTGTAAGCTGTGTGCCACTGATGTACAGGTTTACAGAGGTGCCATAGGGCAGCACATGGGCACCTGTCTATAGGGCCATATTACACACCTGTAAGCTGTGTGCCACTGATGTACAGGTTTACAGAGGTGCCATAGGGCAGCACATGGGCACCTGTCTATAGGGCCATGTTACACACCTGTAAGCTGTGTGCCACTGATGTACAGGTTCACAGAGGTGCCATAGGGCAGCACATAAGCACCTGTCTATAGGGCCATATTACACATCTGTAAGCTGTGTGCCACTGATGTACAGGTTTACAGAGGTGCCATAGGGCAGCACATGGGCACCTGTCTATAGGGCCATATTACACACCTGTAAGCTGTGTGCCACTGATGTACAGGTTTACAGAGGTGCCATAGGGCAGCACATGGGCACCTGTCTATAGGGCCATGTTACACACCTGTAAGCTGTGTGCCACTGATGTACAGGTTCACAGAGGTGCCATAGGGCAGCACATAAGCACCTGTCTATAGGGCCATATTACACATCTGTAAGCTGTGTGCCACTGATGTACAGGTTTACAGAGGTGCCATAGGGCAGCACATGGGCACCTGTCTATAGGGCCATATTACACACCTGTAAGCTGTGTGCCACTGATGTACAGGTTTACAGAGGTGCCATAGGGCAGCACATGGGCACCTGTCTATAGGGCCATATTACACACCTGTAAGCTGTGTGCCACTGATGTACAGGTTTACAGAGGTGCCATAGGGCAGCACATGGGCACCTGTCTATAGGGCCATGTTACACACCTGTAAGCTGTGTGCCACTGATGTACAGGTTCACAGAGGTGCCATAGGGCAGCACATAAGCACCTGTCTATAGGGCCATATTACACATCTGTAAGCTGTGTGCCACTGATGTACAGGTTTACAGAGGTGCCATAGGGCAGCACATGGGCACCTGTCTATAGGGCCATATTACACACCTGTAAGCTGTGTGCCACTGATGTACAGGTTTACAGAGGTGCCATAGGGCAGCACATGGGCACCTGTCTATAGGGCCATGTTACACACCTGTAAGCTGTGTGCCACTGATGTACAGGTTCACAGAGGTGCCATAGGGCAGCACATAAGCACCTGTCTATAGGGCCATATTACACATCTGTAAGCTGTGTGCCACTGATGTACAGGTTTACAGAGGTGCCATAGGGCAGCACATGGGCACCTGTCTATAGGGCCATATTACACACCTGTAAGCTGTGTGCCACTGATGTACAGGTTTACAGAGGTGCCATAGGGCAGCACATGGGCACCTGTCTATAGGGCCATATTACACACCTGTAAGCTGTGTGCCACTGATGTACAGGTTTACAGAGGTGCCATAGGGCAGCACATGGGCACCTGTCTATAGGGCCATATTACACACCTGTAAGCTGTGTGCCACTGATGTACAGGTTTACAGAGGTGCCATAGGGCAGCACATGGGCACCTGTCTATAGGGCCATGTTACACACCTGTAAGCTGTGTGCCACTGATGTACAGGTTCACAGAGGTGCCATAGGGCAGCACATAAGCACCTGTCTATAGGGCCATATTACACATCTGTAAGCTGTGTGCCACTGATGTACAGGTTTACAGAGGTGCCATAGGGCAGCACATGGGCACCTGTCTATAGGGCCATATTACACACCTGTAAGCTGTGTGCCACTGATGTACAGGTTTACAGAGGTGCCATAGGGCAGCACATGGGCACCTGTCTATAGGGCCATGTTACACACCTGTAAGCTGTGTGCCACTGATGTACAGGTTCACAGAGGTGCCATAGGGCAGCACATAAGCACCTGTCTATAGGGCCATATTACACATCTGTAAGCTGTGTGCCACTGATGTACAGGTTTACAGAGGTGCCATAGGGCAGCACATGGGCACCTGTCTATAGGGCCATATTACACACCTGTAAGCTGTGTGCCACTGATGTACAGGTTTACAGAGGTGCCATAGGGCAGCACATGGGCACCTGTCTATAGGGCCATATTACACACCTGTAAGCTGTGTGCCACTGATGTACAGGTTTACAGAGGTGCCATAGGGCAGCACATGGGCACCTGTCTATAGGGCCATGTTACACACCTGTAAGCTGTGTGCCACTGATGTACAGGTTCACAGAGGTGCCATAGGGCAGCACATAAGCACCTGTCTATAGGGCCATATTACACATCTGTAAGCTGTGTGCCACTGATGTACAGGTTTACAGAGGTGCCATAGGGCAGCACATGGGCACCTGTCTATAGGGCCATATTACACACCTGTAAGCTGTGTGCCACTGATGTACAGGTTTACAGAGGTGCCATAGGGCAGCACATGGGCACCTGTCTATAGGGCCATGTTACACACCTGTAAGCTGTGTGCCACTGATGTACAGGTTCACAGAGGTGCCATAGGGCAGCACATAAGCACCTGTCTATAGGGCCATATTACACATCTGTAAGCTGTGTGCCACTGATGTACAGGTTTACAGAGGTGCCATAGGGCAGCACATGGGCACCTGTCTATAGGGCCATATTACACACCTGTAAGCTGTGTGCCACTGATGTACAGGTTTACAGAGGTGCCATAGGGCAGCACATGGGCACCTGTCTATAGGGCCATATTACACACCTGTAAGCTGTGTGCCACTGATGTACAGGTTTACAGAGGTGCCATAGGGCAGCACATGGGCACCTGTCTATAGGGCCATGTTACACACCTGTAAGCTGTGTGCCACTGATGTACAGGTTCACAGAGGTGCCATAGGGCAGCACATAAGCACCTGTCTATAGGGCCATATTACACATCTGTAAGCTGTGTGCCACTGATGTACAGGTTTACAGAGGTGCCATAGGGCAGCACATGGGCACCTGTCTATAGGGCCATATTACACATCTAAGCTGTGTGCCACTGATGTACAGGTTTACAGAGGTGCCATAGGGCAGCACATGGGCACCTGTCTATAGGGCCATATTACACACCTGTAGGCTGAGTGTCACTTATATAAAGGATTACAGAGGCACCATAGGGCAACACATGGTCACCTCTCTATAGAGCCAAGCTGTGTGCCATTAATGTAAAGGTTTACGGAGGCACCATAGGGCAGCACATGAGCGCCTGTCTATAGGGCCATATTACTCACCTGTAGGCTATCTTTGCCACTAAATAGCAGTGCTCACTGTATTGCCCATTGATGCAGCAAAAGGGGTTGTCTTATACATTTATATTGATGACTTATCAATACTTCATCAGTGGAGAAACCACAACTGGCACACCTGCCTATCAGCTGTTCCCAGAACTGGCGGCAGTCAGGTGATCAGTTGTGGAGCAGAACAGCTCCGTCAACTGCACAGTGGCCAATTTGCATGAATAGTGGTGTATTTGCAGTACCCCAATGCAACCACTCTAGTTGTGTTGTAACGCCCCAAAACTCAGGAGCGTATATATCATTGGTGCAACATGTATGGCCGCACAGGTCCTCAAGAAGAAAAGAGGCCAATTTCTACCCCTAAGGCAGGTGCAATTTTGCATTTTTAGGAGCTCTTGGACTGCAAACTGTTTGCACAGGGGCCTTTTTCTGTCTGTGTCTGCCAGTGCCACAACTGATCTTAACGGTATCGGGAACAGCTGTAGCACCCCCACACTGGTATTGATGAACTCTCGACCTGCAGCTGGTATCCAGTTAAATGCCTCTGTCAATCACTGACAGCGGCATTTAACATGCGCAGACAGGAAGCGCATAATTGATCCCGCCCATCGGCGCGCCCATCACGTGGTCGCGGGGTGCCAATAGGTTTTAGGGAACTGCTGAAGATTGGGATTTTTGCTATACATAGCAGTGCTGAAGCCCTGCTATGTGTAGCACAGGCGATCGGACGATCGCAGCTTTAAGTCTCCTAAAAGACATAAATACAGTAAAAAAAAAATTAAAAACACAAAAGTTCAAGTCATCTGCTTTTGCCCCATTAAAAATAAAACAATAAAAAATACCCATATTTGGCATTGCTGCTTTCAGAAATGTCTGATATATCAAAATGTAAAAGAAATTAATTTGATCGGTAAACGGCGTAACAAGAGAAAAAAAGGCATAATTGCGTTTTTTGGGGTGGCCGGAATGTTGCAATAAAATGTAATAAAAGGTTATTAAGGGCGTGGCATGGCGGGCGAGGAGTGAGGACGCACACCGGAGAGCTCCCGCTCCTATTCTGAGAACCAACGATATAAGAGACTCACCCTGATGTTTGGCATCCCAATGCCCACAAGGAGAAGCCGGGGGAGTGCGCCTACAGGCCCCGTGGCACCTGAAAAAGCTCCCCACAGCATCTCCCGCTACTTTATGGGAGCGGGGAAGAGGAGGACTGCAGGCGCAGGCGCCATGTTGGAACCGGCGCGCAGAGGACAGACGGGCCCGCCGACAGCAGGGAGCAAGGTAACGGAGGTGAGGGAGCGGAGTGGAGGGAGAGGAGACAGCGGGGGGACCTCCCGGGATCTGGTAAGGCGGCCTTGGCGGCTGTTAAGGGAGCGGGGCAGACTTCTCACGGCGAGGGAAGTGCCACTGAGCCCCTGTCACCATGCGCTCCACAGGGAGACCCCGCAGACAGGCAGGAGAGGTCTGACGCTGATGCAGCGAACAATGCGGCCAGCACAGGCCTAGAAAGGGCCCACCTGTTATACCCTACAGCATACTCGCAGGGACGTAGCTCCAATCCTCCCGGCAGCAATCCTGTCACCATAGGAGATGAGACAATTCAGGAGAGAGTGGACCCCAAGACAGGAGAGCGGCCTAATCACTCCACAACAAACGCTCATCAGGAGAACTTACCGCCTGACATGTCTCCCCCACCTGCTCCTCAGCTAGTTACACCTATAACTTCACAATGCGGGCCTACGACCCCCCTCCCGATGGGACAGCCTATATTAATTACAGGAATCGATCTCGCATTACTGTATAATAAGATAAAGGATATCCCGACGAAACAGGATATGGAACAATACATTGTTCGCTTGGAATCTTCTTATAAAACGGAGCTTTCTATACTTAAGGATGACATCCAGCAATGCAGAGAGAAAGTTGAATCTCATAACCAACTCCTGACCTCCCTGAATGAAAGAGTAGAGGCTCAGGAAGCTGCCATGGCTGCTCAGGCTAGACAGCTACAGACTCTGGCAGAGATGTTGGACGATTCTGAAAACAGGGGACGCAGGAATAACATAAGAATACGGGGATTACCCGAATCAGTCCCCCCTCAGGAGCTGAAAACCACCTTGAGAGACATTTTCAATTCGGTTTTGGATAGACCCCAGGATACCCCACTGGAATTAGACCGTGCCCATAGGGCCTTAGGCCCGCGTCCTAATGCACAGGACCCACCGAGAGATGTGATCTGTCGGGTACATAAGTACCAGCTTAAGGACGCAGTCATGTGAGCGGCGAGGAGAGCAGGACCCATTAAGTATTTGGATACCCACATACAGCTCCTACCAGATTTATCCAGATGGACCTTACTGAGACGTAAAGCCCTTCGCCCGCTATTGGAGGAGCTGCGACAGCAGGATCTTCCCTATACCTGGGGGTTCCCGTTCTGCCTTCGAGTTCAGAAAAGGGGCAGAGTGCACCGTCTGAGCCACCCCAGCGGAATCCCAGCATTCTCGGCTGCCCTGGACCTACACGAGGTGGACGTCCTCGACTGGCCACCCCTACCATCCCTTTACAGAATGGACGACGCTCGAGGAGGACAACTTCCCCAAAGACAGCGCCAACCCGGAAGACAGCCCAATAGACGTGGACGAGCACAGCTGGGAGGAGAAAATAACTGATAACGGGTTCTTGTGACTTTGGGGGGTTCTCTGCGTGGGTGGGCGGGGGATGGGATGAGGGATAGGCTTTATTAGCAATGTAAGAGACAGGACTACACCAGATGATGTGATTGGTCAGTCTCCCCTTTCCTTTTTCCTTTCCTCTCCTTCCCTCTTTCCCCTCTTGCCCGCCCTCCCCTCGCCCCCCTCCCATTGTTCCTGGATGGACGTGTCTTTGTGCTGAATATTTACGGATACGTGGTGGGACCGCCATCTTATAGAGTTTCATTTAATGGGAAATATGACTAATGAAAGTTTCTGGTATCATGGGATTTATGGTTGTAAAGCTGTCATCACTTTCAGTTTTAATGGTACTGAAGACGAATGCGAGATGTGATATATCAACGATTTAGGGGGCTGTTGAAAATGGTAAATATAAGTTTAAGGGGTTGATTTTCTTGCTTCAGGGTCAAGCAAATATTACTTCATTATAAGGTTGGGGACCGGAGGAGACGGGTCTCCATTTCTCTTCTTGCCGTACACTCACCCCCTTGGAGGTGTTGTCTTGCCATCGAGGCGTACAGCAATTAGCACATACCTCCACCTGGTTTCATGTTATTAGTGGGCGTGTGATTAATCCCACCCGCATTGTTAACTTGTTAACTTTACCGTTACTTTTTGCTTTTCTAGTTTCTGACTCCTTGTCTACCCTTTGTGTTTACCCTAACCTCACCCCACTAGCCTTTCCCATTCCCACAGCGGGCGCTGGACCCCGGAACGGACCCACCCCTTTGGAGGAGGCCTGATTCTCTCGACCCTAGGCTACAGATAAGATGCCTGGTAAGACTACCACACCAAAGATCACATTGGGCTCCTTAAATGTCAGGGGCTTTAACACGCCACAGAAACGGTCACAAGTTCTGTACGGTATGCACAAGAAAAAAGTTAATGTATTGATATTACAAGAAACACATTTTAAGATCGGACATGTTCCTAATATATCCAACCGCTATTACACATCATGGTTCCACAGCGCCAACCCGGATTCACGATCGCGAGGGGTTTCCATTTCACTCCACAAATCCCTCCAACATACTATACTAGACACACTGGTTGACAAGGAGGGGAGGTATGTGATCTTGAAGATCCAGATTTTTTCAACAAAGTATACCATAGCGGGATGGTACGCCCCCGGCAGGGATCAAATTCGAGCTGTTAGGTCTTTTTTGAAGACTTTAGCTGATTTTGCTGACGGGGTTGTTATACTGGGGGGGACTTTAATTTGACTCTTAACCCAACACTAGACTCCACGACGGCGAGGTCCTACCTCTCTCCCCGACAGATGGCCTCTTTGAAGAAAGACCTTCATGACCTGCACCTCACCGATGTATGGAGGCTCCTTAACCCTAATGTGAAGGATTACACGTTCTTCTCCACGCCGCATGACTCGTATGGTAGAATAGATTTTTTTCTTCTTAGCCACTGTGCGCTGGCTTGGCATCCAAAACCGACTATTGGTAGTTTTCTGTGGTCGGATCATGCCCCAGTCTTTCTGGACATCAGCCCCCCTGATTCAGGGACGAGGCAGTAGACGTGGAGACTGAATGATAATCTTTTAAAAGATCCTTCATGTGTAGCTGACGTTAAAACTACCATAACGACATTTTTACAAGATCACACACATGACGACACCGCTATGCCCATCAAATGGGAAACTCTTAAATGTGTCCTTAGAGGGGTACTCATTAAACATGGTTCCCGTCTGAACCAAATGAAAAATAAGGAAATAAGGGATCTTACGGAAAAAATTCTAATTCTGGAGACGAATCACAAGAATGACTTAAGAGCAGAGACACAGAGTGACTTGATCAAATGTAGAGACGACCAGAAGTCCCAGTTAAATGAGAAGTTCCGTATTCATAGAAATCGTTTTAAAAGTCTCTTATATGGCCAAGCTAATAAATGTGGACGTATGCTGGCTAGATTTCTACATCCACGTTGTCAGACCTCATATATTCCATCCCTTCAGAAGCAACATGGACAGGCGACGTCGAATCCAACCGAAATCCTAGACATAATGAGACGATATTACCATGCATTGTACAACATAAACGGAGGTGACCCCTCTCGGTCACCTCTGGACCCCCAACCGCAAATCGAGTCTTACATACACGATACCGCACTTCCGACACTGACTACAGACCTAACGGAACCATTAGAAACTGATTTCACCATGGAGGAGATTGATGAGGTTATTCGGAGCACTCCGGCCGGTAAGAGCCCGGGACCGGACGGCTTTTCCCCTCATTTTTACAAAATGTTTCGGGAACAACTTAGCCCCACTATGACACAGGTCTTTAATTCCATTACCGGCGAGGCCCCATTTGTTCCACAATCTTTAGAGGCTTTCATCACAGTGATACCGAAACCGGGTAAGGACCCTACGGTGGTGACCAATTACCGTCCGATATCACTCATTAATGTGGACGTGAAACTTTACGCAAAAATTTTGGCCAACAGACTGGCTCCCCTTCTGCCTTTGGCTGTAAACTTGGATCAGGTGGGGTTTGTACGAGGAAGGGAAGCGAGAGACGGGATAAACAAGACCCTCATCCTGACTGCACATGCTAAAATAAAAAATAAACCAATGGCACTACTGTCGATTGACGCAGAGAAAGCCTTTGACCGGGTACACTGGGGGTTCATGTTCTCGGCCTTACGACAGATAGGCCTGGGGAGCCGCTTCCTACAAAGAATTGGGGCACTATATTCCAGCCCTTCGGCGAGAGTTAGGGTCAATGGCGCATTGTCAGACCCTATAGTTATCGGAAACGGCACACGACAGGGATGCCCTTTGTCACCCCTCTTATACACGGTGGTCATGGAACATTTGGCAGTAGCAATTAGGAAGAACCCCAGTGTGCACGGTCTATGGGTGGACCGTGTCCATTATAAGGTTTCTCTTTATGCGGATGACCTTCTATTGTATATATCTGAGCCACACATTTCCCTCCCATCGCTAATGATGGAGTTTAGGAAATATGGTGCAGTCAGTAATTTTAAAATCAATCTTCAGAAAACTGAAGCCCTTAACATATCCTTGGGACAAGCAGAACTTACGAGAACAATGGGGAATTTCCCCTTTAGATGGAAGAACGGAGCTATTCAATATTTGGGCGTTCAAATTCCTACTGACATGACCGACCTTTATAAACTCAATTATTTACCCCTTCTGGAATCGACCCTGAGGCGTTTGCGGGAATACGGACGAAAAAATATCTCATGGTTTGGGAGGATGAACTCTTTTAAGATGGATGTTCTTCCCAGATTTCTGTATTTGTTTCAGGCGGTCCCGATCACTCTGCCGAAGGCATTCTTCCAGACCATCAGATCCGCACTGATCCGATTCGTTTGGCAGGCTTCTAGGCCCCGTTTAAAATATGCCAGTCTGACTGCTCCAAAGTCCAGAGGCGGGGAAGGTCTCCCTGACTTAGAACTTTATCATAGGGCATCCACATTAGTGCGCCTGTTTGACTGGCGATACAGCCATCGCTCTAAACAATGGGTCCAACTGGAACAGACATCCTTTGATATTCCCTTAAGACACCTCCCTTGGATCCGATGCTGTGATTTTGCGGCAGGCGGCTCTGAGGGATCGACCGGTTTTTTGGTACAGGAGACATTACGACTATGGAATCGCATAAAAATTAAGAAGGGATTAATTACTGCCCTGAACCCGTTGACACCAATTTTTGGCAACCCAGACTTTCTTCCAGGATGTTTCAGGGACCGCTTCTTGGGCTGGCATATTAGTTCTGATTTACTCTTGGGACAAGTACTGGTAGGAGGAGATATTCCATCTTTGGGGTCTCTACAAGATCAGTTTCCCACTGAGAGGCTCTCTTGGATGGAATATAATCAGTTGAGGTCGTTTGTTCAGAGCCACATAGCTGATCGTACATCTCGCCTCCCCGAGACAAGACTGGAAAACTTATTACAGCAACAAGAATCCCCTTCCCACTTGATCTCTCTATTATATAAAGAGCTCCATGTTGAGAACTCGGAGACGATCCCGAGCTATATCCGGGCATGGGAGGAGGAGATGGGATGTAGATTCTCGGTAGAGGATCTTAACAAAGCATACCAATTCACACATAAAATGTCCCCGGCCGGGGGCGCACAGGAGAAGAATTTTAAGATACTGACCAGATGGTATTTGTCCCCCGTTAGATTAAAGTCTATCTTTCCGTCGGTGGAGGACACTTGTTGGCGGTGTGGAACTGAGAGGGGCACACTATACCATATATGGTGGCAGTGCTCCGCGATACAACCCTTCTGGAAGAGAGTGTTTCTGGCTTATCAAACAATTACTGGTGATGATGTCCCCCCTTCCCCACAAGTCACCATCCTCTCGATCCTCCCAGGCTCCATATCAGCTCAGAAATGCAGCATTCTCAGATTTTGTTTAACTGCAGCATGTATGGTAATCCCACGCCATTGGAGGGCAACATCACCGCCAACCATGGCGGAATGGGTGTCAGAATTTGCAGAAATTTTCCGAATGGAAGAGCTGATGGCCGAGATGGAGGGGGACAACTCCCGCTTGATTCGTACTTGGCGTCCATGGATCTTGTTCAAAGAAACTGCTGGGCTGCCTCGACTGGTTGAAGAGGCTTCTTAGGGGCCGGTTCGGGAGTCTAGCGCCCAATTCCCCTCTTTCTCCCCTTCCTCCCACATTCTCCCTTCTTTACTACCCCTAAACGTTCCAATTATAATTTTTGTGTTCTTTCTTCCCCCTCTTTTTTTATCTTTCTTTCTCTCTCCTTCTTTCTATAACACACCCCCACTGAGAAATGTAAAAGATATTTCGAACGACCGCTACTGCACTGTTCCTGCCCATCTATGGTATTAAGAATTAAGATAATGAGAGGAAGGTTTACTCCCCTGGCTGCACCACTTCATGTAAGCAGAATGTTTAATGCAACCCATATAGTGGGGCTAATTAATACTAAGGGTCAATCATTCGGGTGGAACTTGGGTAGCGACAGTGGATCTGGGTATACTCAAAATGCATTCTATTGGGAAGATGCGAAACTTTACCTTAAGCAGATGTGATAGAGTTATAAGGGATTGTTATAATGTGAAATTGTTCAGATGATGTACAATCTTTACCATTTTGTATGTTTATTTTGTTTACTCTGTCTGTCTATTTGATCTTTCGTTCAATAAAAATAGATTCAACATAAAAGGTTATTAAAACATTATATCTAACTCAAAATGGTATCAGTAAAAACATCAGCTCAGGGTACAAGAAATAAGCCCTCACCCAGCCCCAGATCCCAAAAAATAAAAGCAATCAAATAAATAAGACAGCACTCTGTAGCGCCATAGCTTGCAAATATGAAATATGAAAGTTGAACTGCATAACTGCATTAGAAATATGAAATATTGATAATGTTTAGCGGATAAATTGGCCAATTCATGTGTACCTGGAAGCCACGTTAAGGCGATTCTCATTTTCCAGGACCTAATACTGCCAAACCTCTCTTAGACTAAAGTCTTCATGAGTATGGGAACCTGTGATTCCTCTCTGGGACTGAAATCTATATCTTTGTGGAGGGGTAGGGTCCTGCTATGATTAAAATACGCCTGAGGCTAAAAGTGTTTTAAAAAATAAAAGCGTTATGGGTCCTGGAAATGGCAAAAAAGCGGAAAAAAAATTGACAAATTTCTGATTTTTTTTTAAATAAAAGCGTTATGGGTCCTGGAAATGGCAAAAAAGCGAAAAAATTTTTTGACAAATTTCAGATTTTTTTTAATATTTAAATAATAACATTGTACATTTGGTATCTGCATACTCGCACTGACCAGGGGAATCATATTGCCTGATCAGTTTTACCATATGTTGAACATGGTAAATACATTTAAAATTAAAAAAAACCATTGTGGAATTGCGCTTTTTTTTGCAATTTCATCACACTTTAAATTTTTTCCCAGTGCACTATGTAGCAGAATGAATGGTGTCATTCAAAAGTACAATTCATCCTGCAAAAAAAATAAGGCCTCATATAGCTATATGGCTGGAAAAATAAAAAAAATATGAAAGTTTAAAAAAAAAAAAGAAAAAGATAATTGCCCAGGGGTGAAGGGGTTAAAAACATAAGCAACAAAATATGTATATATATATATTTATTTATTTTCCTCCAGTGACGATAAAGACAGGAAAAAATTGGTAAAAATTTGATATTGCTGTGTTTGTAACTGTTTATTCTGTTAAGCTATGAACTAATTAATGCCTTCAATAAATGAAACTAAGGCCAAAAAAATAAAAAAAACGCCAGAGTTGCGTTTTTTTTTTGGGTGACCTCACTTCACAAAAAAATCCAATAACAAGCAATCGAAGCATCATATGTACGCCTCAGTTCAACGCAAAAAAGAAGTCCTCAATCAGCCCCATCAACAGAAAATGTAAAATGTTACGGGTCTCAGAACATGGGGACGTAAAGCAATATCGTCAGGTTTTTTTGTTATCACTTAAATAGAAAAAAAAATCGATAAAGGTTCAGTATCACTGTAATCAGACTGACATGGACAATCATGTCAATTTTACTGCACAATGAACCCCGTAAAAAAAAAAAAAAATATAAACAGTGGCGGAATTTAATTTTTTTTCACCATTTTATCACATTTGGAATTTTTTTCCTGGGTTTCATTACATTATTTGGTAAAATGCCATTCAGCACTGCAACTCGTCCTGCAAAAACAATCCCTCGTAGGTCTATGTCAAGGGAAAAATAAGAAAGTTACCGCTCTTGAAAGAGAGGAAAAAATGAGAGTGTAAAAGTGAAAATTTCACTGGCCCTTAAACGGTTAAGTTCCCACGATAATTTTTTTTTTTCCCCATAGAATTGCATTAGATGTGAAAATTTCACAGGTAAATAACGCATTTGTGTCTTTTAGGCGTACACCTGCGCAGGAACCACGGCAGAAGTAAGGAGGAGGATGTCATCGCTAGAAGATGGAAGGCGCCGGACCGCGACACCCATCGGACTAGACTGGACCCCGGGGTGAGTATAATCTAACTCGTTTTTCTTATCTTTCAGGTTACATCGGGGGCTTATCTACAGCATTACAGAATGCTGTAGCTAAGGCCTCTTTCACACTTCAGTTTTTTGCATCAGTCAAAATCCGCCAAAAGGACGGATGGCGGATCCGTTTTAGTACTGATGACAACGGATGCCACCCGTCAGTTTTTTTGACTGATCCGCAAAATGAAGAATTTTAAAGGAATAGGAGAGAGAGAGAGAGAGAGAAATTTTTTTTTTTCGTCCGGCACCCAGAAAGAATTTTGGGTTAAATCAGTGTCTGGAGGCCAGAGAAAAAAACGTTGCAAGCTCCGTTTTGAAATCTTTGAGGATGGTGACGGACAGCAACTTTTGGCGGATCCTCAAAAAAAACGGATGCAACGGACGGCAATCCGTCACAATCCGCCATTAATGAAAGTCAATGGGGGAAAAAAACGGATCCTCAAAAGAAAATTGAGGATCCGTTTTTTTCAAAACCTGGCGGATTGTGACTGATTGTAAAAAACTGAAGTGTGAAAGAGGCCTAAGCCCCTGATGGCGGTGGCCGCACCTCATATCGGAAAAATAAGGTGACAGATTCCCTTTAAGTGTCACTATATGAGTGGTCAAATCCATGGATGCCTAAGCTACTGTAATGCCCTGCACAGTGGGTAAGCGACATAGCAAATCAGAAGAACTATACCACATTTCTAATTGGAGGCATATGCTTATATTATTATTATTACACCTACTACATATTGAAATAGGCTCTTGGAGATGGGAATACCGGGAATACCCTGTTAATGAATCGCCCCCATGTGTGCACTGCCACCAAATGAAGGGGTCCTAGGAGTTTACCAAGCTTCAGGAGTCCGGGGGATGCATGCAATGCATGTCACATTTGCAGACTCTCAGCAGAGGAATGCAAGAGAGTAAAATAATACATATAACATATTCTGAATTTCTGACTTTTAGGTTATTCACTGATCTTAGTAGTTTGAGGGATTTTCAAAGGTGAAAGATTCTCTTTCCGTTTCTTGCACACGACCTTGTAGCATATTTGGCTGAAAGCACTCCATGTGATGCCATGTGGCGACGCCGTTTGGCACCATACTTTTGGAGTATTGTGTATGTCTAGCTCTACAACAGCTTATAGTAATTTATGCCAATTACACTATAGTAAAAAAAAAATACTAAAAAACAATTACAGTGCATGGTGATATAAAAATGGGACAAAAGGAAGAACATTTTTTAAAGTTAAGTCAATTAATCAAATAAAAGTCCATGAACTTTAAAAACACAAGAACAATACAAATGTTCACTATCTAGAATAATAGGCTTATTACATCTGGAAGGGTAAACCAGGGGATGTTCTGATAAAGAAAAATTAAGATGAGAGAAATTCAAATACAATAAAAAAAATCATATAATTTGTACCTAAACATCATTGGTCCAAAAAATCTACAACTTATCCTGAAAAAACAAGACCTCACAATCGGCTTTGCCTTAAAAACCAAAAGATTAGCAATGAAAGCATTTTTGGGTGCATAAAGAGTTTTTCCGGGGTCACTGTTTAGGGAATTTGAACACTGGTCTCTTTAAGATGGACTCTGCCTAGAATCCGCCTAAAAATCACCGCAAAGTCTCTGCAAAAAGTGAGCACAGCAAGGTAAAAACAACATTGCTGTGCACACGTTCAGACTTTCTTTACTTCTTTTAACCTCTTGAAGGGTCAGGACTCAAGACCTATGACTAAAAGCCCTGAGGCTGCCGGGGGGAATAAAGTTAATTTCGTCCTGGCAGTGGGGCTCTCAGTGTAGGCACTCGGCAGCTTCAAAACGCTATTAACCTGCAGATTAACCCCATAGCTGCAGGATAATAGTGTTTTTTTAGTTGACAAGTTTTTTTGAACGAATTTGACACATCTTTCAGTAATTGACACCACTTTTTTGGCTTAACCTATGATGCTACCTTCTCCAGGCAAAGCCATGCCCACTTTTCAAAAGGTTTCCCGAGTTGGCCAAGACTGGGATAAAGATGCCAAAAGTCTTTATGAAATAAAAGTGCTATAGACTTGTCCTCTCCAGTCTGATTTATGGATCAAATTAGTCCATTAAAGTTTTTTAGGTCATGAGAGAAAAAAAATGGACAGGCATAAACATGGCATCAAGTCAAAGACCTGTTTTTAATGTGAGTTAAAAACAGATGATGTAAAAATATTAAATTATTATTTGACATCCAGAATGCAAATAAATTAAAAAAAATGATCGTCACAAAACAAAGAAAGTTAATTTTTTTTTGGACAAAATACAAACATGATCTAAGGATTTAAGGAGTCCATTCCTATAGATATACATATATACGAGAGGCTGCTGATAAGTCTTTGGCTTTGTGAACTTTTTTGTTTCTATGGTAAGGAATGTTACATCACATGAAAGCCTTATGTGTCTAATATATGTTTTCAAAATTTTGTGTTTTCAGCTTATGGCAACAGTGTTCTACGCACGCGGGAAAACAAAATGGCTGAGTATGATGCGATTTTCACAGCAAATGAGAGCAGAATAGTGATAAAATTTTTGTTTCTGCAAGGAAAGTCTGCAAAGGATATTCATGGTGATATGTCACTGGCATTGCGGGATCAAGGCCCTTCATATTCTACAGTTAAGAACTGAGTTGCCAAATTGAAAAAAGGCCACTTCAGCACCAACGATGAGGAACGTCCTGGACGAGCGAGAGTGGTTGTTGTTCCGGAGATCTTCGATGCTATTCACAACCTCATACTGGAGAATCAGCAAATTTCAGCTAAAGCAATAGCAGACATCATGAGGATTTCCCATGAACATGTTTGTGTAATTATCCATGAACATTTGGACATGAAGAAGCTATCTGCAAAGTGGGTCCCCAAATGTTTGACTCTAAAATCAAGGAGCAGTCAAAATAGTGGAGGAACAGAGGTTCTCCTCGTCCAAAGAAGTTCAGGGTGCAAAATCAGCCGCTAAGGTGATGGCGTCTGTGTTCTGGGATAAGGAGGGCATGCTGCTAGTGGACTACCTTCAAAAAGGTTCCACCATCAATGCAAGGTATTACATTGAACTTTTGGACCAATTAAAGGCAGCTCTGAAGGCCAAAAGACGTGACAAGCTGTACAAAGGAATCTTGCTCCTGCAAGAAAATGCCTCCGCTCACACTGCACAAGCGACCAAGGCAAAACTGGCGGAGCTGGGCTTCCAGCTGATTTACCAACCACCTTATTCACCAGATCTAGCTCCCTCCAGCTATCATCTGTTTCTAAACCTGAAGAAACACCTCATGGGTACCAAATTTCACACCATTTCTGATGCCATGGCTGTTACGAATGCCTGGTTTGAGGCACAACCGAAATCCTTCTTTTTGGAATACCGATGTAAGAAGTGTGTTGACATCAGTGGAGAGTATGTGGAATAAATGTAAAGTTTCATCTTCCTATCTTGTTTCTTTCTGGGTAAATCCAGAGATTTATCAGCAGCCCCTCATATCTATGTCTTAACTCTTGTTTCCTCTAAGGGAGAGCATTATATGCTGTTGTCAGAGCTCTGCCTGGAGAACAAATGGATTGGACATTTGAATTCAAACTACCTGTTCCTAATGTTCCCAACATACCGGTAATCCATAATAGAATGTCAGCAGATCCCCCCAAAATTGGTTTGTTTGGCCAAATTTATTCAAATGTGTAAATATCTTAAAGTGGACCTGTCACCGCCAGTTGTTGCTCTTATTTTATTTCAGTGGTTCGTCTGATAATGGTTTTTTATATTTCTAAATTCTGCCAAACAGTTCCAGAGATATGGGCTTTTTATTTATGTACATATGTTTTTGTTTTTTAGCAGGGGGCGTGGCTCACAGGATCTTCTGGGGCGTGTCTTTAGGCTTCTCTGCATATTACCCTAGGAGCGCTGCCCCCTTTGCTAAACCACAAAAATTAGGACAAATAACATAGTCTATATGTTAGGCGTCGGGTTCTTGTCGCTGCACAGCGGGAATCCCGAGCCTTTCTTCCGGCGGTCACCCATTCCTCTCCAGCCGCAGAGGAGGTTGCTCAGCAGACTCGTCGGTCCCGGCGCTCTGCCCAGACTAGCGCCGTGGGTTTGGTTGCTGCTGCCACCTCTGGTCCAGCTATAGCAACGCATGCTGGTCAGCAGCGAGCTACTCCAGGGACTAAGTCCTCCTTTCGGTCCACTGAGCATGCCCGTGGGACGATCTCTCATTCGATATCGGAGGTCACATACTCAGGTCCTTCTCCAGCTCTGATTGGACCATCAGAAAGGTCAGGAAGGTCTTGGAAGGACGCGGCTATAAAAGATTCGCATGGCCGTTTGGCCATGCGCTAGTATAGACTGCATTACCATACTATGAGGAGTGAGTGTTGTATGCAAGTATGAATGTCTCTGGTGACTAACTCATTTGAAACCCCTACCCTTCGTACGCATGTGTTGTGCAGCCTAGCCTGTTAAGCGCCCAGGCTTAGGTGTAGGTAGAGGCAGAGTCTGAGACTCACATCAGTGTCCACCGGTGGCTCTGCACGCCACGGTGCACGTGCTTGACACTCCACCATAGTCAGCATCTATAGTGGTGTCCGCAGGTGCAACGCCACGCGCTCAGTAGGTCTAGAGGGACTCAGAGCTTGTGTCCTTGGGACTGAGTTCTGTGACCGCATACTGTGCTGTCTCTTGCCGAGTGCTGTGATTTTAACAGGCTCCGGAATTTATGCTCAGTGGTGGCGCGGCTCTGTGTCGTAACAGAGTTCGCTTCTGTTCACACTGGGTGACGTTAACCCACGTGTGACCTCTTGTATACCACTTTATACTTCCGCCATTACTAAGCAGCAGTTTACCACCCCTGCACGGTGGACCCCGGGCTGCGAACGCACCTTACTATTATTTTATTATTTGGTGCGTTACGCCAGCCCTAACACTATATCTCTGAAACCATATGGCAGATTGAAAAAATATACATAAATAAGGAACAATTGAGTACTCAAGGGAGCAGTGGGAATAAAATAAGAGTAAAGCTGGCCATTTTTTAATTGGTGACAGGTCATCTTTAGGTCATAAAAGTCATACCTGATTAATTTAATGTGTAGTAGGAAATGTATGATGGGTTAAAGATTTTTTTTAACAACTCTGTTTCACTTAATATAGGCGTAAATAGAAAGTTGTTGTGTAGTACAAGTCATAAGTCTGGACTGTCTGAAAATACGATGCAGAAACTCTAATCTTTATCACTACAAGATCTAGCTTCCCTTATATCATTGCTGAAATAATAGAAAGTTCCCCATTCAGGAGTAAGGCAAACTGAAAATATAGATCACAAATATCTGAGAAATATAGATGTCTGCAGCATGCTATTAAAGTTGGCCCAAAAGAGAATGTTGTGTGCACCCGAAATGTTCCAGGTTTTTTAAGTCAATATTCACGTTAAAATTTAGGGAAACTGGTCCACATGTTTTAAAGGGAATCTGTCAGTAGGATCAACCCTCTTAAGCTGCCTATATGGGCATGTAAGTTATATGGGCATGTAAGGGTAAACTGATTAAATTCGCCGATGACACAAAGCTAGGAGGGATAGCTAATGCTAGAGAAGAGAGAGGGAGGATTCAAAAAGATATAAATAAACTGGAGCAGTGGGCAGCAACTAACTAAATGGTTTTTAACAGGGAAAAATGCAAAGTACTACATCTGGGCAATAAAAATGAAAAAAGCACACACAGAATGGGAGGAATAGCGCTAAGCAACAGCACATGTGAAAAAGACTTGGGTATACTAATAGATCACAGACTGAATATGAGTCAACAGTGTGATGCAGCAGCAAAAAAGGCAAATGCAATTCTGGGATGTATTAACAGAAGCATACAGTCTAGATCACGTGAAGTCATTATTTCCCTCTACTCCTCTTTGGTCAGACCTCATCTGGAATACTGTGTCCAGTTTTGGGCACCACATTTTAAAAAAGACATCAACAAACTGGAGCAAGTTCAGAAAAGAGCGACCAGAATGGTGACCGGTCTGCAAACCCTGTCTTATGAGGAAAGGTTGCATGATTTGGGAATGTTTAGCTTGCAAAAGAGAAGACTGAGAGGAGACTTAATGGCTGTCTACAAATATCTCAATGGCTGTCACATTGTAGAAGGATCATCTTTATTCTCATTTGCACAAGGAAAGACTAGAAGCAATGGGATGAAACTGAATGGGAGGAGACAGATTAGATATTAGAAAAAACTTTTTGACAGTTAGAGTGATCAATGAGTGGAACAGGCTGCCATGAGAAGTGGTGAGTTCTCTTTCAATGGAAGTCTTCAAACAGAGGCTGGACAGACATCTGTCTGGGATGATTTAGCGAATTCTGCTTTGAGCAGGGGGTTGGACCAAATGGCCCAGGAGGTCCCTTCCAACTCTATGATTCCATGATTCTATGATAATAAAATTATATCTTGATATCAGCAATCTGATGTCTTATTCTTGAGAATCTCTTGTTTTTCCAAATATGTAAATGAGCTGTTAAGACCTATGGGCCGGACATAGATCTCCCAGAGAATCTGCCTCCTGAGCTTATTTTAAATGAAATGTGGTATTACGAGTTTGAGATGTGTAGATCAGGAGAGCAGACTGTCAGTCACTACAAGTCTCACGCTAGCTAAAATAAGCTCTTCAGGCAGATTCTCAGGGAGATCTATGTCCAGCACATACTGTAGATCTCAACAGCTCCTATACTTAAGAAAAACGTGGATTTCTCTGGAATAAAACATTGGTTCACATATATCAAGGTATCATTTTCATCAGCTTCCTATAACCTACATGTCCATATAGACGGCTTAGGAGGGATGATCCTACTGACAGAATCACTTGCATCACATACAGCATACTATCCTTATATTATGGGTTTTTTTTCGATCCATTATAATTATTAACGTAGAAAACTTTATTTGTTCTTTCATTATTTATTAAATTGTTCGTGCAAAAACAAGATGCCATATGACTTTAAAAAAAATGGACTTTAAAAGGTTGTCCACTACTTTTACATTGATGACCTATCCTTAGGATGGATCAGTGGTTCCCAAACTCCAGTCCTTGTGGACCCCAACAGGTCATGCTTTCAGGATTTCCATAGAGTTACACATAAGAGAAAATTCCTGATGCCTTGATAATACTTCCATCACCTGTGAAATACTAAGGAAATCCTGAAAATATATGTTGGGGTGCGCGAGGACTGGAGTTTGGGAACCACTGGGATAGATAATCAATCTCTGATAGGCGGGGGTCTGACACTCGGCAACCCCGCCGATAAGCTGTTATCGATGTTTGTGGCGGCCGCCACCAGCTGTAAGTAAATCTGTGGTGCTTTTATTTTTTTGTCATTTTTTTCAAAGTTTTTTAAGGTGTTTTTGAAAATGAATGTGTGAAATATATTAAAAAAACTAGCCTTTCATGCCTCTTCATAAAATTTGGTATACTTTTTCCTAGTCCAAAATAAAATCTATGCCACCTAGTTGGCCTATACTTCCTCTCCTGTTTTCCGCCACACATAGTAAATTTGTCAAGCTGATCCCATTCTCTCTTACTAAGCCTCACCCACTTTTTAGAAAAGAGGCTAAATCAAAATGGAAAAATTGCTAAATTTTTGTGTGATTGCCCCATTCTGACTCCAGAAAATGACTCTCACCGTTAGTTTGTGTGCCTGATTTTTATTCTTACATTTCTTTAGTGTTGTTTTTAATATTACAAGTCATGTGATTTCAAAAACACAACAACTAATACACTAAAAAATGCAAGGCGCAAGAACACATGTATTTTTTAGCAGTTGACTTGAAATCCACACTACAAAAAGCTTCCTGAAAAATACTCAATACCTAGAATATGTTGCAATTTAAAAAAAAAGTCACAAGCACAGTTAAAGGCTAAAAAAGTGAAAAATAAATGTAGTATATGCATTTCATTTTTTATTGCTCAAATTACAGTGTTTTTGTTGCAAAAAAAAACACTTAAAAATGAATGATATATTTTTTTTAAAGAGAACAAAAAGTCAACATAAATTGACTTTCATATTAAATTTCCGGACATTCACCCTTAAACTTTTTAGCATTTCAATTTACATAACAAAAGACCAAGTAAGCCAGTGTTGCATCACACTTGGTATGATTTGTAATGCAGCATAATAGAGTTTTACCCCTGCTTGTACAAACAAGGAAAACTTTTAATTTTTTTAACCCAAAATATAATGCACTGAAATGTCTTCAAATTCCTCTTTTTGGGGCCAAGACTTAAAAGTAAACAAAAAGTCTTCAGTAAGGCAGATGGGCGGTAGGAATCAGAGGTGTAGAAAGAAGGGGGATGGGAAAAGATGTGGAAAGAAGAGGGCTGGAAAGGACAGCACAAAGAGCATTCACAGAGAGAAGAAAAATGAAGTTGTATTGTGAGGGAGAGTGCGTATGGAAATCGTGGAGCGGTGAACTGAAAGGCTTACTATTACATATGGTTACATATGTAGACATGCAGAAAAGAAGTGCGGTATGCGGGCAATAGGAAAAGTATAAATGAATAAACTAGAAAGTTCCTGGCGCTCACGTAGAGATGCCCAACCAGAATCTATGGTTTATGCAGCCATCCAGTTCTTCAGGGTCATCACATTAGCATCACACAGATATATGTGACAATAGAAGAACGCCTTTCAGCCCTTTAAAAGCCCCGAAACACTTTAGACTAACCGTTGGAATAGGTGGCTTGGTTCACTGTCTAAAGTCCATGGTGGTCTCCGGACTCTCTCTTGACATGTGATGTTGGGGGGATAAGGATCCGGCATATCTATTTTCAGAGTGCTGATACTCTCCAGGATATCGTGGGCCCTGGGTGAAAGAGTCTCAGTGGGCCCCTTTAACACATACCACAATTCATGAGGCACAGATACAGTAGAGAAATATAGGTATAGTACACTACCAAAGATTTCACTTCTTACATTACATGAGTGATATCTATTGTAAATTCTACAATAGCTCAGAAACCAGACAGTATGGACCTCCATACAGTATTATGGGGACCACATAGTCCTTCATACAGTATTATGAGCACCACATAGTCCTTCATACAGTATTAAGGTCACCACATAGTCCTCCATACAGTACGTGGGCTTCCTCCGGTTTCCTCCCACCTTCTGAAGACATACTGATAGGGAATTTAGATTGTGAGCCCCATCGGGGACAGTGATGATAATGTGTGCAAACTGTAAAGCGCTGCGGAATATGTTAGCGCTATATAAAAATAAAGATTATTATTATTATTATGGGCACCACATAGTCCTCCATACAGTATTATGGGAACCACATAGTCATCCATACAGTATTATGGGCACCAAATAGTCCTCCATACAGTTTTATGGGCAACCACATAGTCCTCATACAGTATAATGAGCCTCATATATTGTTCCATACATTATGGGCACCTCATAGTGCTCCATACAGAATAATGAGCCCATATATTACTCCATACAGTATTATGGGCACCACATTGTGCTCCATACAGAATACTGAGCCCCATATATTGCTCCATACAGTATAATGAACCACATAAATTGTTCCATACAGTATAATTAGCCCCATAAAATGCTCCATGCAGTATATTATGGACTCCATATAATGCTTCATACAGAATGGGCCCCATATCATGCTCCATAAATAATAAATCAGTAAATGCCAAGTCTTATAAAAAAAATGAAATTAATTAACCCATAAAGTAAATGCTGCAAAGGAAAAAAAATCAAAACGCCAAAATTGTGTTATTTCGGTTACCATATCCCCCTAAAAAATGTAATAAAAATCATTTAAAACAAACCCCAAATTGGTATCAGTAAAACCTTCAGCTCACTATGCTAAACACAAGAGCTTTCACTGATCCATCCATGGAAAAATAAAACCGTTACAGCTCTCAGAAAATCGCGACACAAACCCCAATTATTTTTTTTTTCTACAAACGTCAGTGTTTTTTTTCTATCACTTAAATAAAAAAAACTATGCAAGTTTGGTATCACCCCAATTATACTGACCTGGAGAATCATGTTTCAAATTAATTTTTACAATGCAATGAATAACACAAAAACAAAACCCCCAAAACGACAGAATTGCAGTTTTTTTTAAAACTTTTTTCCCACTTGGCATTTTTCTCAGCACTTCTGTAAAAAGGATGGTGTCGTTCGTAGTAACAACACCGCAAAAGAACAAGCCCTTATCTGGCTATGAAAAATTTAAAAAAAAGTTATGGCTTTTGGAAGAATGGAAGGGAAAATTGCAAATTTAAAAACAAAAATTGGCTGAGGAGGGAAGGGGTTAATTACATTAATCACTGTCGCAGAATCTGGTTAAAATTGATGGGTAAGGTGAGGAAAAGACTACAACAGTGACATCGATAAAACAGCCCCCAGTCTGATAATCGTACGCAGACTGTACTGCTATAGATTGCAATGAAGACTTGTCTGAATGCCTAAAACAAAGGACACCCTTGTGCTGCTCAGGAGGATCTGCCTAGGCAAGACATTTTATAATGTAGCGGATATTAACAAATACATGGTTGCCATAATAATCATCAGTTTCACAACTCATTTAGTTAAAGAAGTATTTTAAATTGGTGTTCTTATGAAGACAACCCCTTTTATCTCCGATTGATGTTATTTAGATGAAATTCCTGAAGGGTCAATTCATTATAATGAGGCAGCAGAGTTACTCTGGACTCCATCTTCCCTCTGTTCAGCGGTGTCCTTCTTTTCAGAAGTGCATAAAACTGTGGTTGGCTGTGTATCGTAGGCCAGATGGCGTCCACAGTGCCTCCGTTTGCCTCATTATAGGGAATCTTCCATCGGGGGTTCTGTCTGAATCACGTATTTCAGAGATTTACATGGAAACCCCGGTGCATGTGCTCAGCGCAGAGCACAGGATAAATGTGCGCCGAGCCTACTGCGATCTTTGTGAGGCAGAATGAACAAATGAATAGCAGGTCAAGAATTGGTTTTATTTATCTTTTACACCGAGTGGCATAAGTGATTAGACAACTTTATTCTTTGGGTCGGTGCGATTACGGTGATGTCGGATTTATGTTTTTTATATTTGGCTGCTGTCACTCACTAAAAGGCGCTTTGTTTTACAAAAAAAAAGGGTTTTGCATTGCCATATTTTGAGAGCTATAATTTTTCTTTATTCCTGCCGACAGAGTCATGTGAGGGATTGTTTTTTACGGGATGAGTTAACGTTTTTATTTATATTATTTTCAGTCATATAACATTTTTGGGAGGCAGAATAATAAAAAAAACAGGAATTCAGTAATTGTTTTTCGATTTTTTTTTTTTAATGCTGTTCTCCGTGTGGTAAAAGTGATGACAGCTTTATTCTTCAGTTCAGTACAGTTACAGTGATACCACATTCATTAGCATGGTCTAACAGGCGTCGCCGAGGCTCCGATCGGATGGAAGAGTGCACCCTCCCTCTCCTTGCCTCCTAAATGTTAAGATTGGTATTGAGCACGGCATTTAGGGGTTGAAATAGCCCAGGGCTGCGTGGACACCCCTCCTGACAGTAGCAGCCGGGTCTTGGCTATTACGTGCGCTGATCTCCCAGCAGCAATCGCCCGGGCACTGATCATCGCCATGATGTAAGTTTATGTCATAGGTTGTGAACCCCAAATCCAATCATGATGTAAATTAATTTCAAAGTTGTGAAGGGGTTAAAGTGTAACCATCATTTTATTTTTTATTTCATAAACCAATATTGCACATGAAAATATGAAACTTTGTAATATATCAGATCAGAGAAATCGGCTTCTTTCACCTCCTGGACTAATCATTCACTCTCAATTGAGTGGTAAAAGCTATAAAAATAAAATCTGCATTCAGTGAAGACAGATTTCACATGACTGAGATAGGAGTTGGCAGTTGCTGCTTTTAAAATTCAATGGACAGTGGAGGAACTAGAGGCAGACAGACATTCTACTGCAAGTTCTATAGAACTTTATGAGCACCAACTGTCATCACCTATTTCAGCAAAAGGGAAAGTCTGTATTCATTAAAGATTGATTTTAGCTGTAAATTGAAAATTTTGAGCATGAATGCCAATCCAGGAGGAGAAAGAAGCAAATTCTTCTAATAAGATATATTTCAAAGTTTCTTATTTTCACAAGTACTAAGGATTTATGCAGCTGCTTGCTGTACTTTTCATAAAATCACTGTTTTATCAACAGGAGATTATCACTAGAGGACTAGTAAATCTGCTGACAGGTAGTCCTCCATATACATGACTCTGTATAACCCCCGTCCCACCACCACTGACTGGCAGCTTTCTGCATATGCACAGTGAACACATAAAGCTGTCAATCAGTGGTGTGGGCGGGGTCAATCAATGAAGAAGAACAAGGATCCAGCTCAACCTACAGTGAACAGTCTTTATTCACATGGATATAAAGTGAAGGATAAAACAAGGCTTCTTCACATGACAGGAGGCATCCAGGCGGGGTTATTCAGGGCTCAGTATTCATAGAACTGGTAGACCTGCAGCAGAGAAAGAAATGGTTTTATTAAAGCTCCAGCAAGCAGCCCAGTACCTGTTACAAAGAAGAAATCAAGGTCTCTGCCCCTACATCATACTGCTGTCAGGTGGGGGTAGCGAAAACCTGATGACAAATTCCAATGTGACATCATTTATTGGGATTGGTAGACCCTGTGTTATCAGTGGTGATGGTGAATAAAAGTATTGCTTGTTATTGTAATCCTGCCTCTGAAGATAAAGAAACTGCTGAAAACCCTTCCTGAAAGGACAGGAAGTGTGAATCTAAATCAGCTCCAGTGGCCAGTGTGAAAATTATAAGATTACCTTTTTTTCTTAGGGCAGGTGCAGGCGACTGTTTCTTCCACATCTGAGAAAATTGTTCCAATTATGCTAATCTCACTTTGATTAGAGTTTGATCAGAGTATGATCTTCTCGGAGGTGAAGGTTAAAAGAAAAGTTTCTCTACCTTCTCAAATGATGTCAGTCTGTGAAAATCGGACCGCACTCGGATATGATCCGAGAGCCATCCGAGTTTTTCCATGGACCCATAGAGTTGAATGGGCAAGTGGATCCGATTCTCAGAGGCAAATCGTGCATGCTTTGAATCTTTTTTCTTTGGACCAACCTTATAGAATAACATTCGTCCAGGAACGACTCTTCAAAACGGCGTATAGCACTTGTCCGAGTTATACGGTCATCTACACAAGCCCTTAATGGGAACCTATCAGTTTGATACGTGCTGCCTAACCAGTGTGCAGCATGTATCAGGCACCGGATGTGGCGTCTCAGATACAAAACATACTTTAAATGCCACCAGGGACCGAGTCTGCGCTGTACAGTAGCCGGCTCCAGTGGGGTTGTCAGGAATTGAGAGGTGGCCGCACATGTGTGACTTTCTCCAATCATCTTTATGGGATCTCTACTGATCTATTTATTCAGAAATCTTTCTCATAAATGTCCAGGGGCAGTCAAGAAGGGGGCTGGGGAGGGCACAGCCTAGAGGAAGCCCCCCATGACTGCAATTGGCGGGCAAGTTTTGAATTTGTTGGCAGTTTTAAAATGATTGGTTGGAAGGGGGCAGGGGAGGGGTTCGGGGTGGGGGGGGCAGCCTGGTTGTGGAAAAAGTGCGGGAAGAAGCTACACTTCATCATCAGCAGAGGAGAGAAGACCCACCTGTCAAGTTGTCAAGAAGATGGAGACTGTGGAGCAGCTTTTTTCCAGGCTTCAGGATGCTGCTCGTTCCAGGAGGGGAGGTTGGCTCCGGACACAGCTGTCCTCCCTCCTCAGGGCGGCGGATCCCCCAGGCACCAGCAGGCGTGGAAGACGGATCCGGCCCCCTGAAAGGCTGTCACCGGAGTTGACAGCGCGCACCAGGCGATGGCTGCGGAGCCCCTCCAGGGACCCTGCGGGCGGCACTAGCGCTTCTCACCTCAGTGCCCATCCCGGCAGGAATCCGCCCAGCCGGCCTGTCAGCGCTCGCAGCAGAGATCCGGGAGCCGCACAGGACCAGGAGGCAAGGGAGGATGTGACGTCGCGGGCGGGAGCCGAAGTATCGCGGGGCGCAGCAGCGCCTGGCCGGCTCCAGGGAGAAGAAGCAGGCCGAGGCAGGTCCCTGTCGCAGCGGGGAGGACTACAGCGGGCGGCGCCAGAAAGCTCAGCGGTGGGTGAAGCGGCAGATGCCCCAAGTGAAGAGGATCGTCACGGGGTGCCTGGCAGTCGGAGAGTCAGACGGGGAAGTGCGACGGGCAGGAGGGGGCATGGTGAGGACGCCCTGCCTGGCCCCAGTACATCATGTTTTGAAGAGGGATCAGCGGGTGGGAGGGAGCAGCGAGAGGACTCCTTGCCTGGCCCTTATGCAGCGCAGAGGTCAGAGAGAGCAGGGGGGTTACTGTGAGGATGCCCTGCCTGGTCCCAGCACATCGTGGGGTACAGAGGGTGCGGCGGGCAGTTAAGAGATGATGTCCGGCAGTCGGCCGGAGGATGCTGCGGGCCGGTCAGGCTGGACCGGGTCCAGGGACCGTCGCAGGTCCTGCTCCGGCGGGAGTTCAAGTGAGCACCGGGTTTCGCGAGCTTGGGTCCCCCCTGGTGACGAGGAGGCCAGGGGCGCAGGCCTTGAGCAGTGAAGCGCCCATCGGGATCACGGAGGACGTCAGGATTCCGGATATCCAGCTGGCGGGGACACAGCACCCGCGCAGCTATGTGAGTATGGCTCTATGTCTTGTGTGTCGCCCGCAGGGGCTGTATTGCAGGATGTTGGGGGTAGGAGGGGAGATGCTAGGGAGCTAGGGGGGCTTAGCGGGACTACCAGGGCTGAGGTGCCCGGGCTGAGGGATATTTTGGACAATATGTCACTAATTTTGAGGAGATTGGAGGGGGGTGTAGTTGGGGAAGCAGCTCCATCCCCGGCGGGGGCATGGTTAGTGGGTTAGGGTTCCGGGAACCAGCCAGTAGGTGAGGCGTTGCGCTCGGTCGAATGCGACGTGGGGTCATCGGCGGGGGTATCTGTCTCGGTGCAGACAGAGACAGATAAGGGTGATAAAATTAAATTGGACGATAGGGCAAAAGGGGAGGTTTATGTGTGTTTTGAGGGGCCTTTGGGCGCCCATTTAAAAAAAGAAGTAAAAGAAAAGATCTGGCGGGATGAGTACGTGGAGATATTTTCCCTTCTTCCGTTGGAAAAATTTAACCTGGATAAGGGGAAGAAGGACGATAGTAAAAAGGAAGAGGAGGAAAAGAGGAGTTGGTGACTGATTCCGCAGACTTTTGTGAACTGGATGCAGGCATTTGCTATTTTGGCAAGTGTCATAGGTGAAAAGTCTCCGGACAATTGTTCTGGTTTGTTTTGTTATTTAGATGCTATTGGGGAGGCGCATCGTGTTTATGGGGGGCAGGTGTGGCTGCGTTATGACGAGCAGTTTAGACAGAGGAAGGCAGTAAGGCCAGAGATAAAGTGGGATCAGAAGGATATCGGGCTGTGGCTGAAGGTGATGGCTCCGGTAAGGTATGGCCAGTCCTTTCACGGGAGCGGGGGGGGGCGGTAGTCAGCAAGCAGGTCACGGAAGCGGTGGTCAGGCAACCCAGGGAAGAGAAAAGTCGGGTAGGTACTTGCTGGCAATTTAATGATGGGCAATGTAAGTACGGGAACAGTTGCAAGTTCAAGCACGTGTGCTCACACTGCAATGGCAATTCGCACGGGGCGTCTAAATGTTTTAAAAAAGGAAAGGGTAAGCCGAACGTGGGTGCCGGTCAAGGGGGAGAGTCCGGTGAGAGTTCAAGAGATGGCCCCCTTTCTAAATAGGTATCCAGCTCGGGCGGAGGCAAGGGTTATTTGGGACGGATTTGTTGAGTGCTTCAAGATTCCACCTCCTGTCCATGTGGTTCCTGTCTCCTTCAAGAATTTGCGTTCGGCAATGATGCATGCAGAGGTGGTGGACGCGAAGTTAAAAAAAGAAGTGGAATTGGGTAGGATGGCTGGTCCGTTCCCCAAGGCTCCGGTAGCGGGTGTAGTTGTTTCCCCTTTGGGGGTGGTTCCGATGAAGGAGCCTAACAAGTTTCGTTTGATTCAGCATTTGTCATATCCAAAAGGTTTGTCAGTTAATGACGGTATTGATAGAGAGTTGTGTTCCGTGGAGTATACCTCTTTTGATATGGCGGTGCTTTGGGTGCGTCGGTATGGTTCAGGGGCTTTGCTGGCAAAGACAGACATTGAGTCTGCGTTTCGGTTACTGCCGGTTCATGCAGATAGTATCCTGCTGTTGGGTTGTTTTTGGAATGGGAGATTCTACCTCGATAGGTGTTTGCCGATGGGTTGTGCGATTTCGTGTTCATTGTTTGAGACGTTTAGTACTTTTTTGGAATGGGTGGTGAGGGATGTTACAGGCATACAATCGATCATTCATTATCTGGATGATTTTCTTTTTATTGGTCCCCCGGACTCACCGTTGTGTAGGAACGCATTGGCAGCCATGTTTTGGGGTGCCG
This sequence comes from Dendrobates tinctorius, assembly GCF_039654945.1. Classification (NCBI taxonomy): domain Eukaryota; kingdom Metazoa; phylum Chordata; class Amphibia; order Anura; family Dendrobatidae; genus Dendrobates; species Dendrobates tinctorius. The sequence continues at coordinate 1,026,299 of NW_027361870.1, forward strand.
TTGGCATCAGAAAAGACTGAAGGCCCTAAGACCGTTATAAGTTTTTTGGGCATCATCATCGATTCAGAAAGGATGGACTGTCGTTTGCCAGAGGACAAACTGTTGGTGTTGAAGCAGGAGGTGGATAGGGTTGCAAAGTTGCAAAAAGTGACCCTGAAGGAGTTGCAGTCTTTATTGGAGAGATTGAACTTTGCCTGTAGGATCATGCCTATGGGTCGCATTTTTTCTTGTCGCCTGGCTGATGCGACGGCGGGAGTGAAAGCTCCGCACCATTATGTTCGTTTGACTAAGGAGCATAGGGAGGATTTGATGGTTTGGCAGAGTTTTTTGCGGGAGTACAAAGGTCGGTCGTTGATGCAGGAGGAGACTTTGAGCAATTTTGATTTTGAGATTTATATGGATGCAGCGGGCGGCTCTGGTTACGGCGCCTACTGCAAAGGAAGGTGGAGCGTTGGGCGGTGGCCTCCGTCGTGGAAGTTGTTGGGTTTTACAAAAAATTTGGCGTTGTTGGAACTGTTTCCTTTTGTGGTAGCTGTTTTCATGTGGGGTCCCATGTTCGCGAATCGGAAAGTGCGTTTTCATTGCGACAACGCAAGTGTAGTGGCGGTGATTAACAGTTTGACTGCCTCTTCTCCCCCTCTGATCAGGTTGGTTAGGGTTTTGGTGCTTCGTTGTTTGGAGTTGATTGCAGGGATTTCCGCAGTGCATGTGCCCGGAGTTACGAATTCAATAGCAGACTCTTTGTCTCGTTTTCAGTGGGGGCGTTTTCGAGAGCTGGCGCCAGGAGCGGATGCCACGGGCGTGGAATGCCCTTCTCATCTGTGGAAGGTGATTATGGACGAGCGGGACGACTGATTCGGGAATCGTTATCACATCAGACATGGTCTTCCTACGAATCTTCGTGGCGAATATGGCAGAGTTGGATGGCGGAATGGGGTGGGGTTAGTAGCGAGGAGGATAGGGTGTTAGCGGTATTGTTCTTAATTGGGAGGGCGGCCGACAGCGGTTGGTCTGCTGCTAAGGTCAACAAGTTTGTAGCGGGTTTGGCTTTTGGTTTTAAATTACAGGGAATGACAGATGTGACCAAAGCTTTCTTGATAAGACAGGCTTTGAGGGGGTTTCGCAGGGGTAAAAAGGTTTGCGATAAGAGAAGGCCTATTTCGTTTAGTATGTTGGAAAGTTTAGGCAGAGTCCTGGAGGGTATTTGTACTTCTGGATGCGAATTGGCGCTTTTTAGGTTGGCTTTCTCTTTGGCCTTTTTTGGAGCAATGCGCATTGGTGAGGTGGTGTCAGGCAGCAAGGTTTCAGCCGGTGGGGTGTTAGCTGAGGACGTGGAATTTTGGGCGGGGGGCATTGTTTTCTGGATTCGGCGTTCAAAAACTGATCAATTGGGTAGGGGCAGACGAGTGGTTTTGGGCCGAGTCGGAGGGGCAGTCATGTGCCCATGCAGTTGTTTAAAATCATATTGGGACGTGTGGGCAGGTAGGGCGGGTCCTCTGTTGTGCCATGCGGATGGCACTTATTTGTCTCGCTTCCAGTTTATTGCGGTCTTGAAGAAGGGATTGTTAGAATTGGGCCTTCCCCTGGACAGGTATGGGTCCCATTCTTTTAGGATCGGGGCTGCAACTGAAGTGGACAGTCTGGGCCTGGGGGCGGAGGCGATCAAAGGCATTGGGAGATGGCAGTCGGATCGCTATTTACTTTATGTTCGGCGTTAATTGTGTTGGTTATATGTCCAGGACTGTGTTTTTTCCATAATCTGTTATGTTTTTTCAGGTGGCGCCCCCTTTCTTCCCTGGATATTTGGACACTCGTATGTGTATTGGGGTGCGCTACGGGCTGATGCAAGGCCAGATGGGAGGCAATTGGGCTTTAAGAGGGAGCAGGTTCTCGTCCGTTGGTTGGGTTTCCGTGGGATGGTGTGGAGCAGGGTGCTACCGGAATTGGCTAAGTCTGCACGCCTGGACAGAACCCCTGATGTTATTGTAATACACGCGAGGGGTAACGATTTAGGGGTTAGGCCGGTGAGGGAACTAATAAGGGACATACGTTCTGATTTTTTAAGACTGTGGCCATCTTTCCCGAATGTGGTGACTGTATGGTCGGATGTGGTTCCTAGGAAGAGGTGGAGACAAGTGAGGTCTTTAAAGGGGATTAACCGGGCTAGGGTAAAACTGAATCGGACAGTGTCGGGGTTTGTGTCTAGAAATGGGGGAATTAGCGTTAGGCACTTTGAATTGGAGGCAGGTGTCGGTAATTTTTGGCTGGCCGATGGAGTTCATTTAAATTCTATTGGTGTGGATTTGTGGGCATTGGCAATCCAGGAAGGGATTGAGAGGGCCTTGGTGGTTTTGGGGCACTCACGAGCCTGAGGTGGTCAGGGCTGTTCGTGGTTGGCGGGGGGTAGGGTTCTTGGAGTTGGCGGTGATTGGTCGGGGAAGGAGTTGGAAGTAATATTCCCGACAATTTAAATGGGTATGGGGGATCTGGCTTTTGGTGATGGGCTCTGGACGGGGTTGTTACCTCGGGAGCTCTGGTGGTTAGTCTCCCGGAACGGGAGTTACGGTGCCCTCGAGCTGGGCTGGACGGCTGAGGGTAACATGGTGGTAGATTTTGAGGTTTTATAGCCAGATCTTTTAGCTCCAAGAACCCTCCCCTCATATTATTTGCATTAAGATTAATATTTTGATGTTTATTGTTAATGTTATTGTTCATTAATAAAATCGGCCGCTGTGGCCAAATTATCCAAAGAATTAAAAAGTTGTAGTGTGAGTTATTTTAGGAGTGGGGGGAATACTGGGAGCTGGGTAGGTATTAATATAAAGGAAAAACTGTAGTCGCCATATGCGGTCATGCCATATGTGCAACCTGTGGGATTACCACTGCTACCCTAAAAGAAGCTGAATTTTTAAACCAAAGTTAATGCTCACAGTTTGCCTCGGGCTACATGGCGACCTTGGCTGAGTCACCGAGCTCTTGGCTAAAGGTCCCTGTATGCCACTGTAATATAGCAGCATTCTGACTTTTTGTGACTTGCTTGCTGCGATTGCGGTAATTTGCTGGTTGCAATGAGGTCCCATTCACTTTCATTAGGCTGCAATGTAGCAGTGACACAGCGATTTTTGGTCATGCGACTTGTGTACCACCCAAAGTTTCGAAGTATCCCAATCCTTACTGGTGGATTATTATAGAAGTATATGTGGTGTTTCATGATGAGCTATTAGACAGCAAGGACCCAAATATTGTCCTTGCACATGAGCTCTGTGCTGTCTGTGTCTTGTGGCCGATATCTGTCAGATCTCCTATTGTGGTTATATTAGTAAATATTTGTGTTCCACAGAAAACAACAATTTGAGAGCATATTTTCAAATTTTCTTAGAACTCTGCTTTTTCTTGTTCTTTTATTATTCCTTATAGAAATTGTAAAATTACTTCACATCTATGTTACAATATCAGTGGTCAAAGTGGTGCGTTCCTATATAGTCTAAGGTTATGTGCACCCGTTGTGGAAGGTGCTGCGGATTTTTCCGCTCAGATTTGGAAAAATCTGCAGGTACTGTAAATCCGCAGGTCAAAAGATCTGCGGTTTACCTGAGGATTAGCCTGCGGTTTTCCCCTGCGGTTTGACACCTGGACAATGGAGCAGATGTAAAACCACAGCGGATTCCGCACAAAGAATTAACATGCTGCGGATTTGAAACCGCAGCAAATCCGCGCGGAAAAATCCGCAGCATGTGCACTGCGTTTTTTGATTTCCATTGAATACAATGGTACTGTACAACGCAGCAAAATCTGCTGTGGATCCGCAGGGCCAAAAACGCTGGGAATCCCCAGCAGAATCTGCAACGTGTGCACATGGCCTAATACTGTCAGCACTGATTGGACTATGTCTGTGTATAGGGTAACACATATAGCAATGCATTCATAAACTTCCAGGAGGAATAACAAAGGAATGCCCAGTGCACAATTATAAGAAAAGATGTCCTAGAATTGTTATTTCATGGATAACATAATTATTTACTAAAACAAATACGTCAGCAAAGATGACAGACTCGCTTTCAGGATACAAACCTTAAAAGGCTTAATAAAAAGAGTGGATGATTTTCAAAATTAAAAAACGGAGGATCACTCATCTTCCATCAATCCCACTGTTCCCGTGCAGCCTGAGCCCACTCCAGACATCTGCATATGCCCCGGCAGCAGTGTCTACTAGTTTTTGTAAGTTCCAGAACTACTGCAGACTGTGATGGGCTGCAGCGGTAAGGCGACTAGATGAGCGCATCATCAGAGAAGCATCTGTGGCTGTGCTCTTCTAGTCACCTGACTGCAGCAGCTCTACACTATACGAACAGAGCAGACATCACTTCTGGAACCGATGCAGAACTCCACAGCGACATACGCTAGATCTGAAATACAGTTGTGTGAAAAAGTGTTTGCCCCCTTCCGGATTTCCTAATCTTTTGCATGTTTGCCTCACTTAAATGTTTCAGATCACAAAACAAATTTAAATATTAGATATTAAATTTAGATAAATTATCTAACATTATAATATTAGATAAACACATATTTTCACACCACTGTAAGTGACTATGCTCCAATTTAACAGTTTAATACCACTCATGGCTAAAAAAAATATTCTGATGTTGGACATTCCATTTAACAATATATACAAAACATAGATTAGTCGCGGCTATACATAAACTTGCAAAGTACAAAATTGTGGAGGAACTACAATAAATAAGTTTGTCACAAAGCTCCTTGGTATATGTGACCTTTAATAGTCTCATCCCCCTCTGACGGTGCAGAAAGGGGCAGACGCTGTACCTTCACTTCTCTAGTCACAGTTATTATCCAGTGCTTACAAGGCATTTTTGCAGCTTTTTGCTTACAGTGATAGAACTGTTTTATGGCCACTTCAAAGTCCCATAGAAATGTCTGAAAAAAAAAAGAGAAAAAAATTAAAAAAAAAAAAAACCAGCTGCTGCTAGCTTCACAAGTTGTAAACGCAGTTCTAGTGAAGGCACCGCTGCGCTCGTCCAACTTGTTGACCAGTCTGAAGTTGTTGAATAGCTCAAATACTTATCATATTTGTGGTTGCTCCACTCAGCGGATTTACTCTGTTGTGCATTATAGGAACTGGCTTTTGTCACTCTCAGCTTCTCCAGCTCCATTTACATATGTATGCCTATATCAGTGTGTGTGCGAACATTCAATATGTGGCTCATTTATACATTATATTATAATCCTTACAATATGCAAATGTTTCAATTTATGCTGATATCAATGTACTATGTAGAACCTGCTCGTCTCATTGAATCACTTCCTTTCTACTAAATTCAATGGAAATGATTTACCATAATGTGTTTCACGGCCTTGCAATCATTCTAAAACAGATCTGCAGTATCAGAATGTGCTCTGAACAATGCCATAAACACAGAGTATAATATACAGTATAATAAAACAATAGATATTCACCAAACTTTATTCTACTGTAAGGCCTCGTTCACAAGTCCCTGTCTACAGTATGTGTGGTGACAGTTTTCACACGTATCGGAGACACATACACACATAGACCCATTCTACTGGATGGCTCTGCGCATATGTCAGTGTGTTTCCATGGACTGTGTGTCCATGTGACCCACACATAGCCATGTCTGTTTTTTACTGGCAGCACGGGCCTCAAAACGTCCCGCACACATGCACATGGATGAGACACTGGGATCTGCGTAACATGTACTGGTGCCTGAGAAGCAGCGGTACAGTAAGCACTGTTCCCCAGCGCCGGGTGCTGAAGACTACTCTAATCATTCTCCCTTGCTCTGTCGGCAATCGCCACGAGCAGGGGAGAATGATGAGAGTTATATTCAACTGATAACAGCGACAGCAGGCAACGGCTGATGGGACTATTATTCCAATCAGCCTACACCTGCTGCCACTAATAACAGTGACAGCAGAAGCGACTGATGAGAGTATTCATCACTCGCCGCTTGCGCTATAAATAAATTTAAAAAACTACGTAAAACTGGAGCTGAAGTAAATCTCTGCTTAAGCTCCTGAAATGCTGAGATAGCCTCAGGAGACCAATTCAGCACATCAGCGCCCTTCTTGGTCAGATCAGTCAGTGGTTTGACAATACCAGAAAAATTACCTATAAATTTACGATAGGAATTAGCAAAACCCAAAAACTTCTCGACGGCCTTCAAAGAAGTAGGCTGAACCCAATCATAAATGGCCTGTACCTTGGCCGGGTCCATTTCAATAGTTGATGGAGATAAGATAAATCCCAAAAATGAAATCCTCTGTTCACCAAAGAGGCATTTTGATCCCTTAACAAACAGGGAATTCTCCCTCAAAATCCGGAACACAGTCCGGACATGTTCCACATGAGAATCCCAATCACTAGAAAAGATCAAAATATCATCCAGATAGATGATCAAAAACTTATCTACAAAGTCACGGAAAATGTCATTCATAAAGGACTGGAAGACAGAAGGCGCATTAGTGAGCCCAAAAGGCATCACCAGGTACTCAAAATGTCCCTCCGGAGTATTAAACGCCGTCTTCCATTCATCCCCGTGCTTGATGCGAATAAGATTATACGCCCCCCTGAGGTCAAGCTTAGTAAACCAGCAGGCACTCTTAACTCTGGAGAATAAATCAGACATCAGAGGTAACGGGTACTGATATTTAACCGTCATCTTGTTAAGGGAACGATAATCAATACACGGTCTTAATGAACCATCTTTCTTGGCCACAAAAAAAAAACCCAGCACCTAAAGGTGACGAGGATGATCTAATATGACCCTTCTCCAACGACTCCTTAATATAGGATCGCATAGCATCATGTTCGGGTACTGATAAGTTGAAAAGCCGACCCTTGGGAAATTTACACCCAGGCATCAACTCAATTGCACAGTCATAACTCCTATGAGGAGGCAAAGAAGCAGACTTGCTCTCACTAAATACATCAGAAAAATCAGCCAGATAATCAGGAATATCATGAGACTGTGGAGAGGTGGAGAAAACAGGAGCGTCCCTAAGAACACACTGACAACCCCAACTCACCACAGACCCAGATTTCCAATCCAAAACTGGATTATGAGTTTGCAACCAAGGAAAACCCAGAACAATAGTATCATGCAAATTATGCAGCACCAAAAATTTACAATTTTCTTGGAGGTCTGGGGCAACTCGCATTATCACCTGGGTCCAAAACTGAGGTTTATTCTCCGCCAAAGGAGTAGCATCAATACCCCTCAAAGGAATAGGCGTCTGCAGAGGTGTCATGGAAAAACCACAACGTTTAGCAAAGTCCAAATTCATCAGATTCAACGCTGCTCCTGAATCCACAAAAGCCTTCGTGGAAAATGTGGATAAGGAGCAGATCAGAGTAATTGCCAAAAGAAACTTAGGTTGTACACTGTCCACAGCAAATGTGTGTGCAAAACGTTTCTCTCGTTTTGGGCAGACAGAAATAGTATGAGAGACGTCTCCACAGAAAAAACACAGCTTATTATGCCTTCTAAACTCCTGACGTTGCGCCCTAGACAAAACCCCATCACATTGCATAGGTTCAGATGTTTGTTCAAAAGGTGGCAGCGCCTCCCGTGTAGTCTTACGTTCACGTAAACGCCGATCAACTTGAATGGCTAATGACATAGAATCATCCAGACCAGAGGGAACAGGAAATCCCACCATAACATCTTTTACGGTCTCTGATAAACCCTTCCGAAAGAGAGCTGCCAATGCACTATCATTCCATGTAGTAAGGACCGCCCACTTTCGGAAGTTTTGACAGTGTAACTCTTCAGAATCCTGACCCTGGTTTAATGCCAACAGGGTTCTCTCAGCGTGATCAACAGCATTAGGTTCATCATACAACAACCCCAAGGACTGAAAAAATGCATCCACATTAGTCAGAATAGGATTTTCAGGTGTCAGAGAAAAAGCCCAATCCTGGGGATCGCCGCGCAGCAAGGAGATGACAATTTTAACCTGCTGCACAGAGCTCCCTGATGAACTAGGCTTCAAGGCCAGAAATAATTTACAATTATTCTTAAAATTCAGAAATTTAGACCGATCCCCAGAAAACACATCAGGAGTAGGGATCTTAGGTTCAGCAGCATGTGACTGAATGAGGTAGGTGGAAATTCCCTGCACTTCAGCAGCCAGCTGCTCCACACGATCAGACAATTGCTTAATCTCCATTAGGAAAAAGAAAAAAAATCCTCCTACGGCCCCAGAGAAAAAAGAGGAAAGAATATATATATAAAAAAAAACAAACTTCTGACACTTTTTTTTTTAACAACTTTTTCCTGCTTTTGAGTACCCTAAAATCTGCGGTATGGCTGGTGATTCTGTTATGAATGGGTCACTGAGGAGAAAAAAGCAAAACAAGCTAAGTCACAGTAAACCAGAGAGGTTGGTAACTATGCAGATTGCAGATCCCTGATCTTACCACACAACTAGCAGAAGCCGTGGAGCGTGCCTACGATGTTCCTAGACTCCTCGTCACGGCCGGAGGACTAAATAAGCCTAAAGCAAGAAAAGGGAAAACTAACTGCCCCAGAGCAGACCCCAAAGGAATAGACAGCCACCACACATGTATTGACTGTGAAACAAGATGAAGGCACAAACACAGGCAGGAAAATAGGCTGAGCAAATGATGGGGCCCAAACTAACTAGACAGGAAAGGAAAGGAAAGACACTGTCTGCAACCTGCAAAAAACTCTACAAAAATCATGTCCAACACTTCTGATAGCAAAATTAACCCTGAGGCCACTAGACTTCTCCCACTATATCAGCACTCTGAAATATTCTGAGACAGAGCAAAAAGAGACCGAACTAGTAAGGGACAAAAAGCCAATTGGCAAAATACTGATAAATAAAAGTGGAAATTCAGCACAGCCCCCAGTCGGGGCTGGCTGACCACACAAAAAACTGAATAGACCAACAAAATCAAGTGTGAACATTAGCAGTAAAACTTAGCTTTAGATGACTGGAACAGAGCTGAAAACCAAGAGCTGACAAGCCAGAAGGAATCACCAGCAACTGAATAGGACGTCGGCTGTCTTAAATCCAATCTGAGAATCCCGAGGTCCAATCGTCATCCCCATCCTCAGGTGGCAGATCTCCACCGATCAAATCAGCCTCACTACCTCCTGTCACCACCAGAAGGAGTCTGGAAGGGGAACTCACAACTGGTGAACCAGAGAATGAACTCACAACAGGTTCCCCTGTCTTCTATAACCAGCCAGGCACAACGGACAGCTGGGAGTTGCAACCCTCAGCTGTCAGCGTTAGCAAGGCTGGTTATCATGAAAAGAATGGCCCCCACAATGTTTTTTATAATTATTTAAATAAATTATTAACAAAAAATGGCATGGGGTCCCCCACCTTTTTTGACAACCAGCCTTGGTAAAGCAGACAGCTGGGGGCTGGTGTTCTCAGGTTAGTAAAGGGCCATGGAGTCACATCTATTAGGGCTGTTCCCAGTTGCCCTGTAGTGGTGGCAAGTGGGGTTCATATTTGTGGGGTTGATGTCACCTTTGTATTGTTAGGTGACATCAAGACCACGGCTTAGTAATGGAGAGGTGTCTATAAAACATGATCCATCGATTACTAATCCTATAGCTATATGGTAAATAAAGACACAGCCAGAATGTAGATTGTGAGCCATCATGGGCAGGGTCCTCTCTCATCCTGTACCAGTCGTGATTTGTATTGTTTAAGATTACTGTACTTGTATGTATTATGTATACCCCCCTCACATGTAAAGCGCCATGGAATAAATGGCACTATAATAATAATAATAATAAATAATAATAATAATAATAATAATAATAAAGTCCTTTTTTAGAAATAAAACAAAACAGTTTTCCATCTTTATTTAAAAATAACAAACACATTTATACTTACCTAACGCATATTCCACTGAAGCCCTTGTCTTCTGTAATAAAACAAAAATAAAAAAACAACAATATCCCTCACCTGTCTGTCCCACGCCGTAATCCATGTCTGGGGGATAAATAGTTTTCAACCTGGATGGTACCAAGATGCGACAGTACAGGCTGAGAACCACTGGTGCATGAGCTGCTGCGAGCACAGCATCATTGACCAGTGCTGACATCTTCGAGGTTACCCCCGCTCAGTAAGGCTGTGTTCCCAGCCAGGCTGAATTGCGGTGACCCCAGCACCGTGGGAAAAAGTCAGTGATGAGGGGCGTGCAGTTCAAGCTCAATGACTTCACCGCAGATCACAGTGAGAAATTCTCACGGTGAACTCCACACTGCCTTTCTCATACTGCTTCACACTGTCCTCTCACACTGTGTCTCCAGATAGGGCCCAGTCTCTATACTATGTCCCTCACTGCTCTCCCCATCATTGGCTTAGTATCCTTTCCTGGCTGTGACCTTACACTGTTCCCCCATGCTACCCACCCCACGCTACTTAGTCTTTATTCTGTGCCCACTCACAGTTTTTTCCCCCCATACTGTCTCCTTACACTATTCCCCTCAGTAGTCTCCTAACATGTTTCCCCCTTCTTCCTCAAACATTTACCTTCTCACTTTCATCCTGCCTCCTCCCATATCATTCTGTCTTTGCATACTGTGACCATCCCCATTCCATCACCCTTGCTCCTCGTACCATGTTCGCACACATTTTCCCCTTGCTCTTCATACTATGTCCGCACCCTTCCTCCCCACTCACCATACTGGGTCTGCACCCATCCTCTCAAACTATTTCCTCATACATGCTCCCCATCTCACCCCTTGCTACTCATATTGGATCTTCAAATTTCTCCCTGTTGGCAATGGATTATTCATGATACTCTGCAAGCATGTGACAGCAGAGCTTCTTTATTCAGGAACAATATGATTAATAGATCAGGAATAAATCATTTGTGTGCCTCTATCTGTGCAGCATCTACACCAAGCTGCTTCTCTCATACACAGACACAGGAAAACAGGAAAAACAGTGGTGAAAAAAGTGGTAAAAAAATTTCAGACTTTTGTAACAAAAAATATTGATTTGCAGCGCTATGTCCGAAGATTTAATTGTCATCATCCATTCCGGGTTTTGGGTCTTGTCTCTCCTTTCCCGGTCAGGTCAGGTCAGCGGTTAACTTTCCCTGCCTCGTTCCAATGTCGGGTCTGCTATTTCTCTGCGCTGCATCCTGCAGGCAGTGCCAGTTATATTTCCTGCCTACGGCATGTGTAGCTGGCTCGGTGAAACCCTGATTTGTTTTGGTTCGTTTAGCTGTACTTGCCCGTGTCTGTTCATTCCTTTTTTTCCTCCCTGACTCTGTGTGTCCCTGTGTGTTTGCATTCCCCGGTACTCAACTCTGCTTTGGCACTGACCTGATTCTGTCTCTTCCTTCTGGTACTTCTACTACCGACTGGTACTGACCATTTGGCACTCCTCTGTTTGGGATTCCCCTTGGTACTATGCTACTCTCTGGTATCAACCCGGCTTGTCTGACTATTCTGCTGCCACTTGGTGGTAGCTTCGCTGCAATTCCGCTGGTCCGCTCCGCGCAGGATTTCAGCCCTCTCTTCACTCTGCTGCCATCTAGTGGAGTTTGCATTTGCCTACAGTGCAGCAGCGTGACATTAATAATGTTTAATGCTTTTTATTTTTCCTTCAGAGGAGCTGTGAATGGTCTTGTGTAGTGATGAGTGCGTATACTCATAGCTCGTGTTTTCCCGAGCATGCTTGGGTGTCCTCCGAGTATTTTGGCTTGCTCAGAGATTTAGTTTTTGTAGACGCAGCTGAATGTTTTGTAGCTGCTTGACAGCCTGAATACATGTGGAGATTCCCTAACAAACAGTCAATCCCCGCATGTATTCAGGCTGTCTAGCAGCCGCAAATCATGCAGCTGTGTCGACAAAAACAAAATCTACGAGCACGCCAAATTACTCGGAGGACACCCGAGCATGCTCGGGAAAATCCGAGCAACGAACATACTCACTCATCACTAGTCTTGTGTTTTGCATTGTGAGTTTATGGTTTTATTTATGTCAAATGAATGTTCATACAACATTCTGATCAGTTTTATTGCATTTTTAAGGGAGGTGTCGCACCTTTGAGCAAAAAAAACAAAAACACAATTCTGCCATTTTTTTTCCTTTACCATATGGGTTAAGTAATTTTATACGGTGATAAGCTGGAATTTTATGGATATACTAATACTACATATATACAGTTATGCTCAAAAGTTTACATACCCCAGTAGAATTCTTGCGTTCTCAACCTTTTTTCAAAGAAAATTAATGATAACACCAAAACTTTTTCTCCACTCATGGTTAGTAGTTTGATGAAGCCAACTATTGTCCAACTACTGTGTTTTCTCTTTTTAAATCATAATGACAACCCAAAACATCCAAATTACCCTGATCAAAAGTTTACATACCCCCATTTCTTAATACCGAGTATTGCCCTCTCTAACATCAATGACAGCTTGAAGTCTTTTATGGTAGTTGTGGATGAGGTTCTTTTTTTTCTCAGTTGGTAGAACTGCCCACTCTTCTTGGCAAGAAGCCTCCAGTTCCTGTAAATTCTTGAGCTGTCTAGCTTGAACTGGGCATTTGAGATCTCCCCAGAGTGGCTCAATGATATTGAGGTCAGGAGACTGAGATAGCCACTCCAGAACCTTCACTTTGTTCTGCTGTAGTCAATGACAGGTCGACTTGGCTTTCTGTTTTGGATTCTTGTAATGTTGGAATGTCCAAGTACATCCCATGCGCAGCTTCTGGGCTGATGATTGTAAATTTGCCTCCAGTATTTGCTGATAACGTGCTGCATTCATATTTCCTTCAACTTTGACCAAGTTTCCTGTGCCTTTGTAGCTCACACATCTCCAGAACATCAGCGATCCACCTCCATGATGTACAGTATAAATGGAGTTTCTATCATCACAGGTCTTGTTGACCTCTCTCCAAATGTAACGTTTATGGTTGTGGTCAAAACGTTTAATTTTGGTCTCATCACTCCAAATTACCTTGTTATAGAAGTTTTCAGGCTTGTCTCTGTGCTGTTTTGCGTATTGTAGGCTAGATACTTTATGGCATTTGCGCAGTAATGACTTTCTTCTGGCGACTCGACCATGCAGCCCATTTTTCTTCATGTGCCTCCTTATTGTGCGTCTTGACACAGCTACACTGCTAGTTTTCAGAGAGTCCAGTATTTCAGCTGATATTATTTGTGGGTTTTTCTTTGCATCTCGAACAATTTTCCTGCCAGTTGTGGACAAAATTTTAGTTGTCTACCTGACCGTGGTTTTGTTTTTACAGAGCTCCTGATTTTCCATTTGTTAATCACAGTTTGAACGCTGCTGACTGGCATTATCAATTCCTTGAATATCTTTTTGTATCCCTTTCCTGTTTTATACAGTTCAACTACCATTTCCCGTATATCCATTGACAATTCTTTTGCTTTCCCCATGACTCACAATCCAGAAAAATCAGTGGATGAAAGATGCAAGAGTCTGTCTGGAATCCAGAAACTTACTCAGGTTTTATGTACACTGATTACAAGCAAACCGGTCACAGGTGAGGATGTTACCTTTAGTAGCCATTCAAATGCATTTGTGTCAACTTCTGTGCATGTTATCAGGACAAACTCACAAGGGTATGTAAACTTTTGATCAGACTAACCATGAGTGGAGAAAAAGTTTTAGCGTTATCATTCATATTGTCTGAAAAAAGGCCAAGAAAGCAAAAATTCTGTATGTAAACTTTTGAGCACAACTCTATGTATATATGTATGTATATATATATATATATATATATATATATATATATATATATATATATATACACATACAGGGCTGTGCAAATTAATTGGGACAAAGCATTTTTTTAAGTAAAACCGTAAGTTGGTTACCAGTCAGTGATTCAAACCAGTTTTAACTGCTTTGAACAGTGTGAGTGCCTGTTCAAAGCAGTTAAACCTAGTTTGAATCACTGACTGGTAACCAACTTACGGTTTTACTTAAAAAAATGCTTTGTCCCAATTAATTTGCACAGCCCTGTATGTATATATATATATATATATATATATATATATATACTAGCTGAAGAGCCCGGGCATAGTAACTAACTACGGTTAGTTGTAGCAAATTATAATGATTATATCTATAAATAAAGCTGAGTGTATAGCCCCGCCCACTCCGCATAGCCACATTCACTATAATATCCCACATCATCCCATCAGCCAGAGCCACCGGACTACTACCCCTAATATCCCACATCATCCCATCAGCCTGGAGTCAGAACCAGAGCGCTGAGTGGAACGGTCCTAACTTCCATACCGTGTATCCCTTTAAGAGAAGCCTGGTGTCAGAACCAGAGCGCTGAGTGGATTTGCCCTCACTTCTGTACCGAGGATTCCTTTAAGAGAGTCTGGGGTCAGTACCAGAGCATTTGAAGGCAATTGCCCTGACTTCCATACCGGGGATCCCTTTAAGAGAGGCCTCGGGTCAGAATTAAAGCGCTGGATGAATTTGCCCTGACTTCCATAACGGGGATCCCTTTAAGAGAGGCCTGGGGTCAGAATTAAAGCACTGGATGGAATTGCCCTGACTTCCATACCGGAGATCCCTTTAAGAAAGGCCTGGGGTCAGTACCAAAGCGCAGAGTGGATTTGCCCTAAATTCCATACCAATGATCCCTTTAAGAGACTCTGGAGTCAGTACCAAAGCACTGGATGGATTTGCTCTGACTTTCATACCAATGATCCTTTTAAGAGGGAAGATGTGCCTATGGGATGGAGGATGTGTGATGGTATATGGGCACAGGAGGGGGGGGATTCATTTCTGTCATGTGATCTCTGCGCCTTTCAGGGGGGCAGACAATGGCTGGGAGCTTATGTTCCCAGGGATGCTATATTTCTCCCACTTTGTCAGTGTCTGATGAGGTGTTGTCAAGTGGGAAAACTGTTGGTCATAGCAACCAATCACAGCTCAGCTACTTTTAACCAGCTCTGGTGAAATGAGAGATGCTTCGTGATTGGTTGGTGATACACACACACACACACATTCATTTTTATATGCATTAGGTACTATTTACATCGATACAGCTCATATGATATAAATATTCAAAATTTTATTATTTCTGCAATAGAGTTTCTCCTTGAACACAACTATTTTTCATTTAACAATAGATTTTTCTTACAAACACAGGACGTTAGCATGGGAGCACGCTTTTTCCCCGTCCCTTGCTAATATAGTCATGGCTACATGGGAGGAAAATTTCATTTTTTTGTGATGATAACCCTTATAAAGATGGTATTGTTTGGCTAGGAAGATACATTGATGATTTGGTGTTTATTTGGGATAAAAATGTTTTGGGAGATACTTTTATTAGTGATTTTTTTCAACTATCTAGATACCAATGACTATAATCTTAAATTTATCAGTACATAATTTTTCAGCCAATTTTCTGGACTTGACTCTAACAGGTGATTTGATCACACATCAGATTAATATTTCACCATACAGAAAAAATACATATTGTAATAGTATTCTAATGGCTAATTCCAATCATCCCAAACATACTATTAAAAACATTCCTCTTAGTGAATTGATTCGGCTAAAAAGAAATAGCACACAAGAATCCATCTATAAAAAAGAAGCGGATTTAGCCTGCGCCAGATTAAGTGAACGAGGTTATCCCAGTTATTATCTGGAAAGAGAAAAAAAAACTGGTAGATAATATGGATAGAGCCCATTTGTTGTACTCAAAATAAAAAGACAAAATGCAATAATATTGGTAATGGTTCAAATAAAGTTACTTTTACTACATCTTTTAGTCCCCAGTATCATAATATTGTTGCGATTATTAAGAAATATCTGCCCATTCTGTGTCAATATAAAATCTTAAAAACACTGTTAGGGCAGTTTCACACATCAGTGTCTCCGGTACGTGTAGTGACAGTTTTCTCACGTACTGGAGACACTGACACACGTAGACACATTCTAATGAATGTGTCTATGCAGATGTCAGCGTGTTTTCACAGACCGTGTGTCCGTGTGCAAAACACGCTGACATGTCAATGGGTCAGTGTAAACATGTACCGCACACAGGTGCTGTCCATGTGCTGTCCGTGTGCTGTCCGTGTGCGATCCGTGTGTGTTTTTAAAAGTCAAAGGGTTAACATTGAAAGTAATTTTTCAAAAACACGGACACGGACAGCACACGGACAGCACACGGACAGCACACGGATGGTACACGGATGGTACACACGGACATACGGATAGCACACGGATGTCACACGGATGGCATACGTATACACACGGACACACGGACACGGATAGCTCCGGTACCGGAATTATCTGGATGTGTGAAACTGCCCGTAGATAGTGAATCTATTTTGTTTGTTGCTAAACGTGCCCCCACTCTAAGTTCACTTTTATCTTCTAGCCTTTTCAGGGATCCCTTGTCTCTTAACTTACAGGATACCAACTGGTTAAAAACCAAAGGTTTCTATGGGTGTGGAGCTAATGTGTGCAAATGTTGCAAGCAAGCCAAAAAATCTAAAACATTTATGTCTATGCACAATAATAAGGCTTTTGATATTCTTTCATATATTAATTGTAATACCGCCAATGTTATCTATTTAATTAATTCTGAAATTTGCAACAAACAGTATGTAGGTTGCACTATGAATACTTTAAAAAAAAGGATCAGAAAACATCTTTCTGATGCAGTTAATTTGCCACCAGCAGGAGCCTCTGTAGTTTCCTGACATTTTTCACAAATACATGGGGCGATGTCAAGGGTTTTTCTTTTACAGGCATTGAACACGTTAAAAAACCAGAAAGAGGGGGGAATTATCACAAAAAAATTCTTGCAAGAGAAAGCAAATGGATGTTTCTTTTAGATACAAGCTTACCTAGATCCATTCAATAATAGAATGGATCTAGCAATACATTATAATAAATAATTTCTAATATCATGTTTTTCCAAGTAGTGTTATTATATCTCAGTCATAATGTTTTCATTAGATAACACCGTTGTATTAATGTAATTATGTGTGTTTTTAATTATTTCTTTATCCTGGTCAGATAACTTTGTTAGCGCAGGTACTGTTCATACTGATGCTTTTTTCTCTACTTGTTTCCGGAAGCTATAGAGTTAACATTGAAGGATGTTATCTACACCTGTTACTACTTCTTGATTATGAGGTTAAGAAATGTTTTTTCTACTTAAGAATGTTGGAGTATTCCAGAAGCAGTTTGAGACCGTGAAGAAGGGGCAGTTGTTACCGCCGAAACGCGTAGTCTGTTCAGCATTATGTCTGTATCTTGTTACTCAACTCTGGATTTTTTAAATTATCTGCAATAAAAATTCTTGGATTTTATTATACCACCTGAAGTTTCCGCTTGCTGGACTTTTCTGCCTCGATTTCTATATTGTTGGACTTGTTCCCAGTCTTGGTCCGTGCAACACACAGGAAACAAGTATTTACCATCCAGAGTTCGGAGGTTAGCTGGTCTATGTGTTGTTTTGATATATATCTACTATATAATTGTCTAATTCTGTCTGTCTGTCTGTAATGGAAATCCTGCCTTGCTGATTGGTTGCGGCAGTTAGGCCGCGACCAATCAGCGACAGTTGCTTAGTCGTCGGTAACGGCTGTATTGCTTATTGTACAGGCACATTACAGCCGTTAAAGGTATCACTGCTGCGTCGCTCATTACACAGGCACAGTCCTGTACATATTCTGGAGTACAATACATTAGGTAACAGCAGAACAGTGACTGCAGCTCTGGGTGTAACTGGAGTACAATACATTAGGTAACAGCAGAAAAGTGACGGCAGCTCTGGGTGTAACTGGAGTACAATACATTAGGTAAGATCTGAACAGTGACTGCAGCTTTGGCTGTAACAGGAGTATAATACATTAGGTAAGAGCAGAATGGTGACTGCAGCACTGGGTGTAACTGGACTACAATACATTAGGTAAAAGCAGAACAGTGACTGCAGCTCTAGGAGTAACTGGAGTACAATACATTAGGTGACTGCAGAACAGTGACTGCAGCTCTGGGTGTAACAGGAGGACATTAGGTAAGAGCAGAACGGTGACTGCATCTCTGGGTGTAACTTGCGTACAATACATTAGGTAAGAGCAGAACAGTGCAGCTCTGGGTGTAACTTGAGTACAATACATTAGGTAAGTGCAGAACAGTGACTGCAGCTCTGGATGTAACTGAACTACAATACATTAGGGAAAAGCAGAACAGTGACTGCAGCTCTGGGAGTAACTGGAGTACAATACATTAGATAACAGAACAGTGACAGCAGCTCTGGGTGTAACTGGTATGCACTACATTAAGTAACAGCAGAACAGTGACAGCAGCTCCGGGTGTAACATGAGTATAATACACTAGATAGTGGCCCGATTCTATCGCATCGGATAGTTTAGAGTCTCTGTTAAAATAAAAAATAGTTATATACTCACCTTCCGATGGCCCCCGGACTCTGTCCCGCCTCTCACCATGCTCCCGGCATTTTCCGGTCCCAGTAATGATTAGCGAGAAGGGCCGGAGATGACGTCACTCTTGCGAGAGCGCAACGTCATCAGCTGTGTTTCGCACAAAGCATTACTTGGACCAGAAGATGCCGGGAGCGTGGTGAGAGGAGGAACAGAGTCCGGGGGCCGTCGGAAGGTGAGTATATCACTATTTTTTATTTTAATAGAGACTTTAGAATACCCGATGCGATAGAATTGGGCCACCATCTAGTATATATATATATATATATATATATATATATTTATGCAGTATAGTATGTATGTCAGTGTCCAGCTGCAGCAATGAGACTCATGGGTCTTTCCCACCTGGTAATCAAGTTCCTGCACGGACTGGATTAGGAGTAAATCCTTCAATAGGAGAACAAAAAGGAAATCCAGCAAGAACTTGGCAAACCAGGATTGGAGTAAAATGATGCTTTTCTTTATTTCTTCAATAAGGTTAAAAAAGACGACCCACAAGGATCAGGAACCAGAGTGCATGGCAGAAATAAATGCAAATGGGATTTATGCAGTATATATTATTTTTAATGAGGAAAAGAGAGAGCGAGATTCAAATTTTTAGATATATTTTTATTCTTTATTTTTTTTTAACTTCTTTAGTGGAATTAAACCTGTGATCGTCCAACCACAATATTGCAGTATGTGAAAATTGTGGTCTCCTATAAAGCTCCGTTTGTTGTCCAAGCGGCGGATAGATCTCTACACAAAAGAAAATCCTACGACTTGTTGGTGAGGGTCTTGCACATGATGCTACAGTGGGGAAAAAAGTATTTAGTCAGCCACCAATTGTGCAAGTTCACCCACTTAAAAATATGAGAGAGGCCTGTAATTGACATCATAGGTAGACCACAACTATGGGAGTCAAAATGAGAAAACAAATCCAGAAAAATCACCTTGTCTGATTTGGCAAGATTTATTTTTCAAATTATGATGGAAAATAAGTATTTGGTCGACTAATAACATGCAAGATTTCTGTCTCTCACAGACCTGTAACTTTTTCTTTAAGAGGCTCCTCTGTCCTCCACTCATTACTTGTAGTAATGGCAGCTGTTTGAACTTGTTATCAGTATAAAAGACACCTGTCCACAACCTCAAGCAGTCACACTCCAAATTCCACTATGGTGAAGACCAAAGAGCTGTTGAAGGACACCAGAAACAAAATAGTAGCCCTGCACCAGGCGAAAAAGACTGAATCTGCAATAGGCAATCAGCTTGGTGTGACAAAATCAACTGTGGGAGTAATAATAAGAAAGACCACTGATATTCCCCCTTGGTTTGGGGCTCCTTGCAAGATCTCACCCCGTGGGGTCAAAATGATCACGAGAATGGTGAGCAAAAATCCCAGAACCACACGGGGGGACCTAGTGAATTACCTGCATAGAGCTGGGACCACCGTAAAAAAGGCTACCGTCAGTAACACACTACGCCGCCAGGGACTCAGATCCTGCAGTGTCAGACGTGTCTCCCTGCTTAAGCCAGTATATGTCCGGGCCTGTCTGAAGTTTGCTAGAGAGCATTTGGATTATCCAGAAGAGTATTGGGAGAATGTCATATGGTCTGATGAAACCAAAGTAGAACTGTTTACTAGAAACAAAACTTGTCGTGTTTGGAGGAGACAGGATGCTGAGTTGCATCCAAAGAACACCATACCTACTGTGCAGCATGGGCGTGGCAACATCATGCTTTGGGGCTGTTTCTCTGCAAAGGGACCAGGACGACTAAACCGTGTACATGAAAGAATGAATGGGGACATGCAGTGGTGTAACTACAAAGTTATGGGCCCCAGTGCAAACTTTCCAATGTGGCCCTCCATGCCAAAATACGCGCACATCTCCACTCTGTACACCTCGTACACGTGTGGCTCCACTCCGTACACCTCGTACACACGCGGCTCCGCTCTGTACACCTTGTACACACGCGGCTCTGCTCCGTACACCTCGTACACATGTGGCTCCGTACACCTCGTACACATGCGACTCCGCTCTGTACACCTCGTACACATGCAGCTCCACTCCGTACACCTTGTACACACACAGCTCCGCTCCGTACATCTCATACACATACGGCTCCGCTCTCTACATCTCGTACACTCACGGCTCCGCTCTGTACACCTCGTACACACACGGCTCTGCTCCGTACACCTCGTAACACACGGCTCCAACTCCGTACACCTCGCACACACACGGCTCCACTCCGTACACCTCATACACATACGGCTCTGCTCCGTACACCTCGTACACACATGGCTCGGCTCCATACACCTCGTACACACAGGGCTCCGCTACGTGCACCTCGTACACACACGGCTCCGCTCCGTACACCTTCTACACACACGGCTCCACTCCGTCCAAAATTGTACACACACAGCTCTGCTATATACACACTGTAAACCCCTCCTGACCCCACACATAAACTTTACCTCATCCAGTGTGGTACTTGCAGGTACGCAGGATGCAGTGACGAGTCGTGAGACGGTTTGGTGCTTTTTATAATAACGTTTATAGGCCTAGAGGTAACTATCCTCAGTCACGGCCTGACCAACAAAAAGGGGTAACAAGGGTTGCCCTCGCAGGGCTCTATACAAGCAAACACAAACGGGGTAGAACACGACTACGTCCGGCAATAGCCGGTCACTATAGGGCCGCGGTATGGCCGACTACGGGTCCTTAATCATATAGTCAACTTAGCCGTCCAGACGTCCCTCGCCGTTTGGGATGGTGGTCTTTCGGCGTAGCAGTTGCTGGGCCCAGTTGCTGAAGTGATGATGAAGCCTTCGAGCGCTCCGGCGCTCTGATGACACTGGAGCACCACAGGTCCCCGGCGGAGTACTTGGATGGATGGGCCGCAGTCTCTGGACTGGGGCATGCGGCAGCGATGTGGAGTGGTGAGGGGCAGGCCACCTGCGCAGCTAACAGCTGCGACGGGGAATCCACGGCAAGCAGAGGCTCGGCCCCTGCCGTGGACCGGAGCAGGACAGTGGTGGCCGCTGACGGCACTGGACTTGCCACAACCACCGGTGAGGGCAGATCGGCTGTGGGCGGCAGGAGACAGGCCACAACCGTGGGCTGGAGTGAGGCGGCAGCGGCCACTGGGGTCCGCGGGCAGGCCGCAGCCACGGGCAGGAGCGAGGCGGCAACGGCTGCTGGTGACCGCGGGCAGGCCGCAGTCGCGGGCAGGAGCGGGGCGGCACCGGCGCTGGGGACCGCGGGCAGGCAGAGCAGCGGTTCTCAGACGGTCGTCTCGGCGCCTTCCCACTGATGTCCAGGGGAAGTATCTCTCCTGTCTCTGGCCTCCTTCCTGGCTCGGGTGAGTCGCTCTGGCTCTCAGTCGCTCCTACGATCTCCTGCTCCTTCTGTCTCATTCTGCTGACTCACTGTGACTCGCTTTTCCCGCCCCTTTTATATTGGCTCCTCCCCCAGTCCACCTGTCTGTCTCCACGGTCCATCCCTGAACTCTGTCCCCCGGAAAACAGTTTCCCCGGAACCCAGGTGACGGTCCTCTTGGTTCCGACCCGGACACTCGATGGGGACCCTCTCTCCCACACTCCCCCACCCTGTATGCTCGCCAGTCCTCGGGCGAGGGCCTTAGTAGACTCGAGTTAGTCTTTGGAGACAACAGTTCTTGTCGCCATACAAACTGGTCCTGTTCGTAACGTTCAGGGGGTTTGCCAGCTTTCCGGGGTGGTGGATGGTGGTGGGTTGGTCGATTCTGGCAGGCTTAGTGGGTTTGCTGCAATGTCATTATTTTGAGGGCCCGCGGATGTGGCTGGGAAGTCCTCTTCGTCATCCAGGTCCCAGACCGGTGACGGCGGCTCGGGGACCTGAGTGATCTGCTCGGGTCGCATAGGATCAGTGGACACACAGGGGTGCAACATATTTCGGTGCACAGTATGAGTGAGAGGTGCACCGTCTCTTTCCGATTGTATTTCATACACAGGCCCGTCGGGGCTTATCCGGCGCAACACTCGGTACGGGTTCTCCTCCCACCATGGTTCTAACTTGTTTTAGGGGCTTTGATCTAGTACGAGTTCCCGGTCCCCAGCCTGGAAGTCAATTGGTGGGGGCAGTGCTCCCGCCGGGTGTTCTAGATCCTGGAGCTTTGTATGGACGATTCGGTGGAGGGTCTGTAGCCTGTGCCGGTGGTTTAGGACCCACGAGGATACTCCGGTCCAGGGTAGAAGTTTTCTTACCTTTTCTTACCTTTGACTCTGCAAAAACTCTTACTGTTTCTCTTATTCATTCTCATCTCGACTATTGTAACTCTCTTCTAATCGGTCTCCCTTTTACCAAACTCTCCCCTCTCCAATCTGTCTTGAATGCTGCAGCCAGGATCATATTCCTCACCAATCGTTACACCGATGCCTCTACCTTGTGCCAGTCATTACACTGGCTACCCATCCACTCCAGAATTCAGTATAAACTTATTACCCTCACTCACAAAGCCCTCCATGGCTCAGCACCACCCTACATCTCCTCCCTTGTTTCAGTATACCACCCTACCCGCGCCCTCCGTTCTGCTGATGACCTGAGGTTAGCATCCTCAATAGTCAGAACCTCCCACTCCCGTCTCCAAGACTTTACACGTGCCGCGCCAATTCTTTGGAATGCACTTCCCAGGTCAATACGATTAGTCCCCAATCCCCACAATTTTAAGCGTGTCCTGAAAACGCATTTATTCAGACTGGCCTATCGCCTCAACACATTAACCTAATCTATCCCTGTGTGGCAGAGCCAAAAGTCTTACCATAACCAGGTTCCCCGCATCATTCTCCCACATGCTTTATGCATCCATTAGCCCTCTGTGTCCGTACTGTCACACACCTAACATTATGGCTGGTCCATACAATCAGGGCAACTGTTACCACCCACCTTTCGTATCTACCTCTTTCCTCATAGACTGTAAGCTTGCGAGCAGGGCCCTCTTTCCTCTTGGTATTTGCTATAATCTACTGTATGTGATTATTGTTATGCTGTAATGTCTATTGTCTGTACAAATCCCCTCTGAAATGTAAAGTGCTGCGGAATATGTCGGCGCTATAAAAATAAAATTTATTATTATTATTATTATTAGAAGTTCCTCTGGGTTTAACTCCACTTCCGTGATTCCTTTGCCATCCCGTCCAAACAGCAATGAGTAGGGGGTATAACCAGTCACCCGGTGAACCTGGTTAATATATACCCACACCAGCTCAGGGACGTATTCAGGCCAGCGGGCCTTTCGGTCGCTCTCCAGGGTGTGCAGCATTTGGATTAGTGTCCAATTGAATCACTCACAGGCCCTGTTTCCCTGCGGGTGGTACGGTGTAGTCCGAGACTTATCGATACCGTAGAGATGATGTAGTTCTTCCATGACTCTTCCTAGGAAGCACGCTCCTTGGTCCGAATGTATTAGTTGCGGGCAGCCATACACTTGGATAAAGTTTTTACAAATCGCATAGGTGGCCGGCTCCGCTGTCTGGTCTCGGGTGGGGGTGACCACGGTGAACTTGGTGAAATGGTCCACCATAACGAGACAATGTTCATACCCCTGATAGGCCGGACCTATGGTCAGATAGTCCACCGTGAGGAGCTCCAGGGGAGCTGATGTTACAGCGTGGATGGTACACTATACAGCCATTGCAAAGTCTTTTGAGCACCAAAGTGAGCCCCCTTCTCATGGGCTTCTCGAGCCAGTTGGCTGAGATGGGTTCCGGGCACGATTACCTGCCATATTGTAGCCGACGTTGTTCATGACACGGCTATTCGATATAAAAGTCCCTTTTTGATGACTAGCTTTTCCAACTGGCGCAGCATCAGCAACATATCCTGGGTCAAAGTCTGTCTCTGTGAGCCAGTGGGCAGCTTGTCTGTGGCCACCGATGGGTGCAGGAGTCCAATTTCTCTATCTTCCTGTTGCTGCTGAATCCATTTGTCACATGGCTGTTCCAGTATTCCTCCTGAAAGCTCCGGATGAGGCGTTTCTTGCGCGTTGACTGTAAGCGCGGCGGTGGTGAGGGCAAATGGCGTCTCCTCACCCTCTAATTCGTCGTCTCGATTCCTCCCTGGGGTGGTGTGTCGGATTCTGGAGAGTGCATCGGCGTGCACATTTTCAGCTCCCCATTTGTAGATGATCTTGTAGTTGAACTTAGCCATCCGAGCCACCCACCGCTGCTCTAGGGCCCCCAGTTTGGCATTCTCAAAATGGGCTAACGGGTTGTTATCCGTCCGCACCACGACTTCTGAGCCCGCCAGGTACTCTGCGAACCGCTCCGTCATTGCCCACACCACCGCGAGGAGCTCGAGCTTAAAGGAACTGTTATTGTCCGGGTTGCGTTCGGAGTCGTGCAGCAACCGGCTACCATAGGCGATCACTTTCTCCCGGCCGTCCTGCACCTGTGACAACACAGCTCCTTGTCCCTGGAGGCTCCCGTCGGTATGCAGGATGAACGGTTGCGAGAAGTCCGCATATGCCAATACCGGGGTGTCCGAGAGTGCAGCTTTGAGATCTTGAAACGCATCCTCTTGCGATTGCTACCACTGGATCTTCTGTCCTTTCGCCCCGGTTGGAGCCCCCTTCAGCAGGTCCTGCAGGGCTCGGGCTCAGCGTGCAAAATTCTTCACAAACCGATGATAGTAGCCGGCCAACCCCAGGAAGGCCCGCACGTCTTTCACCATCTCCGGGGTAGGCCACCCCTGGATGGTAGCAACCTTTTTCAGGGATGGTCTGACACCCTCCGCCGAGACGGTATGCCCCAGATATTCAATCTGGGTGCGGAACAGGTGGCATTTCTGGGGCTTCACCTTTTTAACCCGTACTTCTGCAGCCAGCCGAGCACCTGCCCCAACCGCCGCAGGTGGTCCTCGAATGTGGCGGAATAGATGATAATATCGTCCAGGTATATCAACGTGGCTTCAAAGTTGAGGCCTCCTAGACACCGCTCCATCAACTGCTGGAAGGTTCCTGAGGCGTTGGCCAGCCCGAACGGCATCCGATTAAACTCGAACAGTCCCATGGGAAGGATGAATGCTGTCTTGGCTCTGTCTTCCTCTGACACCGGCACCTGCCAGTACCCACTGGCCAGGACTAGAGTTGAAAGGTACGTCGCGTTCCCCAAGGCGGACAGAGATTCTTCTATGCGGGGCAGCGGATACAAATCCTTGATGGTGCAGGCGTTCACCTTTCGATAGTCCACGCAAAAACGCAGGGTGCCATCTTTTTTATGAACCAGGACAATGGGGGCCGTCCAAGGGCTCTGGTTTTCTCGTATGACCCCCTTCCGAAGCATTTGGGCTAAGAGGGTTTTCACTTCCTGGTATAGCTGAGGTGGTATTTGCCGATATCGCTCCCGGTTGGGGGACGCTCCTGCCGTGGGGATCCCATGCGTGATGGCCGTGGTACATCCGAAGTCATCCTCATGACTGGCGAAGACACTGTAATATTGTCCAAGAAGTGTCTCTACCTGGAGAAGTTGGGCTGGCGCTAGGCCGGAAAGTTCGGCCCGCATTCTCTCCAGGATGGCTCGACCTCTCTCCTGGGCCGAGGATATGGCAGTCTGTTGGGTTCTTACCGTTACTGCCCAAGGATCTTCGGGCTGCACCTTCAACTGGATCACGGGGTCCGGCAGCATCTCCTCCAAAGGCCTCACTAGTTTGGCCATTTCGGCCCGGGACTTCAGGGCGATACCTTGGTCTTCCAGGTTGACACAACGCACCAGGACGGTCCCCTCCCGCACCGTGGCCAGGGAGCGGGCTACCAGTATGCCAGGGCGCATGCGCTCCAAGTAACATGGTTCCACCTGCACCTCCACGCCCTCCAGTGGCATCGGGGCACGGATCGGCAGGGCTACCACCATCTGCCCTGGAGGAAGCAAAAGTGGGAGGGCCGCCGGCACGATGACCTTGCCCAGCGCCTCACCCTCCTGGTAGTCCTGGAGCACTCGCGCCTCCTGCACCAACCGCTGGAAGACCTGCCCTTGGGCCGTGCGAGATCCCCAGTGGCTCAGAGTCTCTTGTGTGGGCTCATTGAGGAGGAGGTTGCCGAATTCTTGTAGTATGTTCATACCCAGAGTAGCCGGATGTTTGCTGTTTGTGTCTCCCTGGGTCAGGACGACTCCCCGGTGGCCAAGTGATTTGCCGCTTATCGAAATCTTCATCCAGGCTACTCCGACGACAGGAACTGGTAGCTGGATGGCGGCTACCAACTTTATCACTGAGGTCTCACTGCTTCGGGAAAATGCTCCCGAAAATAAGTCTCTGGCATGGTCGTTACTTGCGATCCCGTATCTACTAGGCATCGCACGGCCTTCGCTCTCTGCTCATAACACTGGGCACCGCGCGACCAGGTCTTCGTGCCTTCCTCCACCCCGTGTGATGGGCTCCGGCTCCGGGCGGTGTCTCCATGGCTCAGGGTCCTCTGCTCTTCTTGGCCAGTGGGGCGGGTTTCCCCCGGAACGTGGGCACTCTCGGGCGGAGTGTCCCAATTCTCCACAATCATAACAGGCGAATGGTTGTGGGGACCGACTTGGGTGAGGGCCGCAATGGTTCATGCCTCCTATACCCGGCCACGGCCGGCTCCTTGTGGCCGCTTTCTTGGCTTTGGCTAATTCACCTTTAATACTCTGTATCTCTTCCTTCACCTCTTGCACCCAGTGGGGTTCGCTCAGGGCGCTTACGGATGCTTCGATACTCCGAGCCATCCCCACGGGGACCGTCACCTCTTGCTCCTGTTCCCGCTCCCACAAAGCCTGTCTTGTCAGGGTGTCTCGTAACCCGGTCACTAACAGGTCACGTAATGTTACGTCCACGGTCCCCACGCCGACTCCATCCTACCTTTCAATAGCTAAAAACAGTTCCTGCAAAACATTCATATACTGGGTCACTGTTTCCCCCTCTTTCTGCATGCGTCCAAACATCTGGGTTCTCAGTTCCCCCACATCGGTCGGGTCCCCATAGTTCTCTTCTAAGATCTGTAACACCCTATCGAAGGTGTTTCGCTGCCCCAGGGGCCTCAATATTATGGTATCCCGGGCTTCCCCGTCCAACGCCATCAGGGCCACTTCTGCCTCTAGGTCAGGGGTAAGCGGATGCATCCTAAATAACCCACGCATTCGCTCCATCCAGTTCCACAGCATAGTATTGCTGCCGGAGAACATGGGTAGATTGCTTAGCATAGCCCCCAACGAAATGCTGGGCCGGGGGCCCTCGTTGTCCACGCTCGGAGACTGCATCCTGCCGACTACGCCAAATGTGGTACTTGCAGGTACGCAGGATGCAGTGATGAGTCGCGAGATGGTTTGGTGCTTTTTATAATAACATATACAGGCCTAGAGGTAATGATCCTCAGTCACAGCCTGACCAACAAAAAGGGTAACAAGGGTTGCCCTCGCACGGGCTCTATACAAGCAAACACAAACGGGGTAGAACACGACTACGTCCGGCAATGGCCTTACCGCGGCCGTATAGTGACCGGCTGACTATGGGTCCTTAATCATATGGTCAACTTAGCCGTCCAGACGTCCCTCGCTGTTCGGGATGGTGGTCTTTCAACGTAGCAGTCGCTGGGTCCAGCTGCTGCAGCGTTGACTAAGTCTTCGAGCGCTCCGGCGCTCTGATGACACTGGAGCAACACAGGTCCCCGGCAGAGTACTTGGATGGATGGGCCGCAGCCCCTGGACTGGGGCAAGCGGCAGCGATGTGGAGTGGCGAGGGGCAGGCCACCTGCGCAGCTAACAGCTGCGACAGGGAATCCGCGGCAAGCAGAGGCTCGGCCCCTGCCACAGACTGAAGCGGGACAGTGGTGGCTGCCGACGGCACTGGACTTGCCGCAACCACCGGTGAGGGCAGAGCGGCTGTGGGCGGCGGGAAACAGGCCGCAGCCGCGGGCTGGAGTGAGGCGGCAGCGGCCGCTGGGGTCCGCGGGCAGGCCGCAGCCACGGGCAGGAGCGAGGCGGCAACGACTGCTGGTGACCGCGGGCAGGCCGCAGCCGCGGGCAGGAGCGAGGCGTCAACGGCCGCTGGTGACCGCGGGCAGGCCACAGCCGTGGCCTGGAGGAAGACGGCGGCCGCTGGTCGTCGCGGGGCAGCGGTTTTCGGACGGTCGTCTTGGCGCTGTCCCACTGATGTCCAGGGGAATTATCTCTCCTGTCTCTGGCCTCCTTCCTGGCTCGGGTGATTCGCTCTGGCTCTCAGTCGCTCCCACGATCTCCTGCTCCTTCTGTCTCATTCTGCTGACTCACTGTGACTCGTGGGTCGCCCCTCACACCCAGGGCAGCGGGGTACCCGGTACCGGGACGGTGTCAGGGGGGATGTGTCACAGCAGCGGTGACCCGATCCGTGGCCCTGGGCGCCCAATATCAATGGCGGTGATGTTAATAGTGAATAGTTTATTTAGATGGTTTGTGACGCCACCCGTGGTATTTGGCAAGTAAGATGTTGAGCCAACGCTGCGTGCAGATCCACTGGGACTGATGGTGTGGTGCAGCAAAGATGCTGTAGCTCCCCACAGGTGGAGCTATAGCCCCAGAGCAGTGTAGGTGCAATGGATGAGGAGAGGCGCAGAATGGTATAGATGCTGGTACCAAGATGTAGCGGTGCTGAAGGTGTTAACGGCAAATGAATGGAGGACACCAGGGCTTGCAGTTTCAAAGCTTTACTCACAGTTCGTGGTACCCACTGGTGCCTGCCTCCGTGCCGTGTCCTCCGGGGTAGAGACTCAATCAACCTCCTGGGCAAGTCAGGGTTCTCCCCTCCAACACTCCGCCAACATGTGCCTTTCCTGAACGACTCCTCTATTGCGCCTTTTAGTGTGAAGAACTGCAGTACCGTAGTTCTCTGGAATTCCTCCTGTCAGATGTTCCTAGAACCTTACTTGTATGACAGACAGCTGTAGCCTCTATCGGGGACTCCCTTCTCAGAAGTCCTGGCTCTCTATCCAGTTGCTGTTGTGTCCCAAGTCTTTGATGGGAGTAGTGCATTTACAGCCAACTACTCCACCGGTGTCTGCTGCAGAACCATAAGTGTCCATACAACCTCGGGGACCGGGCCCCGGCCTTGCACTGAGAACCTATAGGCAGGGTTCCTCTTCCAACCCACAACTCCTCTCTGTTCTCCTACTCCTTCGTTCCGCACTGTTCCTTCTCTCTCTTATGGAAGCTAAAGTTGCAGGTCTACGTCTTTCTCCTTCTCTTCTCTTTCCCGTGCCAGCTGGCTCAGATCACTGAGGCAGCTGCAGCACTCTTTCTAAACTGAACTCAAACTGAACTCAAAACTAACTTCAGAACTGAACTCCTCTCGACTGACCTCCCGTCAGACTGACCTACAATTCTCAACTTTCCCTCTCTTTTATACTAACTACACCCACCTCCCAGCACATCTCGTGTTACGAAGCAGGGTTCCACGAAGGGTGCTCTGCTACCCCCAGCCTGAAGCTGCTAGGTGGACCTACTGAACTATCTTGTGTGTGGGATGCAGATGTTGGAGTGTGGAAAGGAGTTCCCAACTTACCCAGGCGGTGGGGCACTACACCTTAGGAGAAGGTGCAGTACCTCTGTGGAGACTGAGCCTCAGGGCCGCCACACTCGCGTTCCCCGCCCCTTTTATATTGGCTCCTCCCCCAGTCCACCTGTCAGTCTCCACTGTCCGTCCCTAAACTCTGTCCCCCGGAAACAGTTTCCCCCGGAACCTGTTCCCCGGAAACAGTTTCCCCCGGAACCCAGGTGACGGCCCCCTTGGTTCCGACCCGGACACTCGATGGGGACCCTCTCTCCCACACCAGCACCATGACAACCAGCACAGCAGAGTCCTGCAGACACTGAACCCCTGACCATGTGACCCCTGACTCCTCCCCTCCTGTGACCTCATCACAGGTCCTATGCACACACTGGAGAAAACAGCCTAGCGACGGGCTGCTGTCAGTGCGGTGGGTCTCTGCGGGAGGGTCAAAAATGAGACTGTCCCGCGAGAATCGAGATGATTGGGAGATATGCCTGCCGGGCCCCTGACTCCCCCCGGGCCCTTTCGTAGTGGCGACTCCTGCGACCATGATAGTTACGCCCCTGGGGCCATGTATCATGAGATTTTGAGTGCAAACCTCCTTCATTCAGCCAGGATATTGAAGATGAAACTTGGATGCATCTTTCACCATGGTAATGATCCCAAGCACACCGCCAGCCCAATGAAGGAGTTGCTTCGAAAGAAGCATATGAAGGTCCTGGAGTGGCTTAGCCAGTCTCCACATCTAAACCCCATAGAAAACCTTTGGAGGGATTTGAAAGTCTGTGTTGCCCAGTGACAGGTCCAAAACATCACTGCTCTAGAGGAGATCTGCATGGAGGAATGGGCCAACATACCACCAATAGTGTTTGCCAACCTTGTGAAGACTTACAGAAAACGTTTGACCTCTGACATTGCCAACAGCGGCCCTCACTGAAACATGGATTCAGGATTCTGACACTGTCTCCCCTGCTTCCATTTCCCATGGTAGCTTACAATTCACCCATTCCTCAAGACCCACAAACAGACCTGGTGGTGGTTGGCATACTCCTGTCCCCACAATGCACCTTCCAGGTCATCCTCCCAGTTCCATCACTCTCATTACCTTCTTTTGAGGTCCACACCATCAGGCTCTTCCATCCCCTTCCCCTCAGAGTAGCGGTCATATACCGGCCCCCAGGCTCACCCACCCAATTCCTTGACCACTTTTCAGCCTGGCTGCCGCACTTCATGTCCTCAAAATTTCCAACCCTAGTCCTGGGAGACTTCAACATCCCCATTAACAGCCACACTTTCACATCTGCATCCCAGCTTCTAACACTAACCATTTCTCTTGGCCTCTCACAGCTCTCAACCTATGAGACACACAAAGACGGTAACACCCTTCACCTGGACTTTGTCCGGCTCTGCTCAATCTCCTACCTTCTCTTCTCTTTCTACACTGCCCCAATTGGACAGACCATCAGCAGATTTGGCTTTCAGTACCATCTTTATGTTGATGACACACAACTATGCACGTCATCCCCTGACCTTACCCCCACTGTACTGCCAGACGCCAGTCTCCAACATCATGTCCAATCTCTATCTGAAACTTAACCTCTCAAAAACTGAACTTCTCCTGCTTCCGCATTCTACAAACCTCCCTAAATCTGACATTTCCCTCAATGTGGGTGGCACCATAATAACACCCCGGCAGTAGGCGCGCTGTCTGAGTGTAATGTTTGACACCAAACTCTCCTTCACATCCCATATACAATCTCTTACTCGCTTACACCTAAACAACATCTCCAGAATCTGCCCTTTTCTCACCATGGAAACAACAAAAACCCTCACTCCCCGTTACTCGACTTTCCTCTCTCCAGTCCATACTTAATGCAACAGCCTGGATCATCCATCTGGCTAATCGGTATTCGGACGCGTCCGCTCTTCGCCAATCATTACACTGGTTGCCCATTCATTATAGGATCCAAATCAAAGTACTTGTTCTCACTCACAAAGCTCTCCACAGTGCAGCACCCCCCTACATCTCCTCCCTCATTTCTGTCTATCGGCTTAACCAACCGCTGCGCTCTGCAAACGACTTTCGACTAACCTCTGCACTAATCCGCACCTCCCACTCCCAACTCCAAGACTTCTCTCGCGCTGCGTCATTCCTCTGGAATGCTCTACCCCAAGAAATTAGGACTATCCACATCTTGCACAGTTTTAGGTGCTCCCTCAAAATGCATCTGTTCAGAGCGTCCTATCACGTTCACTAATCAAAGTCATTTTATGTGTAAGTGTGCGTGTGTAGCCCATTCACTATCTCCATCTATCCCTCACTCCCTCAAGATGGCTGGACCATCATTGTAAATACACACCTGTACTCTATATCTCCCCCCACCTCATTGTAGATTGTAAGCTCTCATGAGCAGGGTCGTCTTATTTTGCTTTAATTATTGTATTGTTAACGTTGTTACTTATGACTTGTGTTTTGAAACTGTTAAACTGAAAAGCGCTGCAGAATATGTTGGGCAATATAAATAAAGATTATTATTATTTTTATATAAGAAAATATTGAGATGAACTTTTGTTAATGACCAATGTGAGGCAGTAACCGGTGTCATATGTGAGGGTCGCTATGTGTCCCCCAGGATGTGCTCTGAAATGTATTAGATCCGCTGGAGTGCCTTGTGATCACAGCAATGTGCCTGTGACTCGCAGGGCAGAATAAAAGTAAGTTCGAACCTGGTCAATCTATTTGGACCAAGGAGTTTGTTTAGGAAAACCTGGTATGGGCTTTTATTTTTGAAACGGACTGCAGGAAGATAGTGGGGTCCGGTCCGTTTCCTCCAGCCCAGGTCTTATGAGTGGCTTATGGCCACAGGTTGGAAAAGAAAAAAACCCTACAGGGAGGGTTGATTTGTTCAGTGTTGCTCTGGTGAGGAAACAGAGCAGGTGATCTGCAGAGCACGCCCTGTGTGAGCTAACACAAGGCCAGTGGAGCCAAAGGTACTGGCAACCTTCCCTGCATACCCGGCAGTACATCGCTCACGGCAACTGCCCTGGACTGGCGTTTTGTTTACCCGGCTGCGATCCGGAAGATACAGCGTGCTGTTCACTGAGTGAGTTTTGTTGGACATTAAAAACCTTTCTGTTTTGAAGTTGCTGGGTCACTGCCTCATAACTGCACAGCATGGACACCGCTGCTTTACATATGGTTGGAGAATGCGGGCAGTGTGAATTGAGGCATACCCAAAGCGTGCTGCATGTCGTATATTAGGCCTGCAAAGCTGCAGCTTAAGCCGACTGATAAGATGGAGGAAATACTGAGACAGTTGGCCGCCTCGCAGGTGCGACAGCAGAAGCTGCAAGAGGAACAGGAGCAGCGGCAAACCAACAATTTAATTCTGCAGCAGATTGTGGCTCTGCAAGAGGCAGGATCCCTAGCCACCACATACCGATCGGAAGCCGGGTAGAAGGTGCGTTCAGTGCTGAGGAAAATGGCACCTGAGGACGACATGGAGGCTTTTCTCACCATCTTTGAATGCACTGCAGAGCGGGAGAACTTGCAGGTGACTCAGTGGGCTGAGGTGGTCTCCAACTTCTTGACGGGAGATGCACAAAAGGCCTACCTGGACCTCAGTCAGGATGATGCCCTGGACTATGGGAAGCTGAAAGGTGAGGTCCTTGCTCGACTGGGGGTTAATACATATGTGGGGGCCCAACGGGTGTTCCAGTGGTCCTTTTCTGAGACTCGCCCAGCCCGGTCTCAAGCTTATGACTTACTGCAACTGGTAAAAAAATGGCTACAGCCTGAGACTTTAACCCCAATCCAGATGGTAGAGAGGGTGGTGGTCGACCGACTGGTGAGGGCCCTGCCAGCTGCCATACAGCGTTGGGTGGGGCAAGGGGACCCGGTCACTCTGACCAGGTGGTAGGACTGGAGGAGCGGTATACAGCCACTCAAGACTTTATATGGGACACTGCCCCACTTCGGCTGTCACGTAAGGTCCTGTCAGCTCAGGAGCCTGGAAAAAATCCACAACCCTCCACCAAGGCCCATACGAATCATGCCCGAACTGAGAGGATACGTCGGAAGGAGAGTATCAACCGCCCCGTGTCCCCTAACATGGCCCCACGGTTCCCTCGTGCCCCAGTTCTTAAATGTTGGCGATGCCAAGAGCATGGACATGTGATTGCTAACTGCCCCCTAATGACCGAACCCATGGACTGCGGGTATACCCGCCAGGTATCTATGTATGCCCAGCCAGTCTGCACTGCCTCTACAAACCCTGCTGGTACTGAACGTCATCTGTGCCAGGTACTCGTTAATGGGTACCAGATGGATGCACTCTTGGACTCAGAGAGTTTGGCAACTATGGTGTATGGGTCCCTGGTTGCTGGGAACAGTCTTGATGGGAGTAAGGTGGTGGTGGTGTGCATACATGGGGACCACCGAGAGTACCCAACCACGGAGGTCATGTTCCCCACCCCGTGTGGGGAAGTAAAACATGTGGTGGGAGTAGTTAAGACTCTTCCATATGGGACTGTTTTGGGAAGAGACTTGCCCCTGTTCTGGTCCCTGTGGGAGACCAAAGTTAACCCTCTCAGGGACAATGGTATTCTGTGTGCTGAACCTGAAGACGCCGAGTCAGGGATACCTGCCATAGGGGTCGCCAACCTAGGGACTGGATGTAACCCTGATAGGTTTCCCTTAGAGGTATTGGCAGGAGAGGTCAAAGAGACTCCACCGATCCCTGAACTAGAATTGTCCTCTGGTAAGTTCGTCACAGCTTAACTCCAGGATCCCACTTTGGCACGGGCACGGGAGAGAGTAACTAACTGAGATAAATGGGGTGGCTCAGCAGCCGGGAGCGGAGATGGAGTTCCCACGGATGGTAATCAACCAGGAGCTACTGTACAGGGTGGATAAAGTCAGGGGTGAGGTGGTAGAGCCGCTGGTAGTGCCTCAGCCCTACCGCCGGGTGGTGCTCGACATGGCTCACACTCACATGCTGGGAGGGCATTTGGGAGCCAAAAAGACTCAGGAGCGCATACTGCAGCGGTTCTTCTGGCCAGGTGTCTACGCTGAGGTCCAAAGGCATTGTGAGACGTGTCCGGAGTGCCAACTGACCTCACCCACCATGAACTACTGGAGCCCATTCGTGCCTCTGCCCATTTTAGAGGTACCTTTTGAGCGGATTGCGATGGATCCGGTAGGGCCAGTAGTAAAATCCACCCGGGGTCACCAACACATATTGGTAGTCATAGACTACGCTACCCGGTATCCAGAGGCGATACCGCTCCGCCACACCTCGGCTAAATTAATAGCCAGGGAGCTGCTTGCCATGTTTTGTCACCTTGGGCTACCCAAGGAGATTGTGACAGATCAGGGAACCCCTTTTATGTCTAAGGTGACCAAGGAGCTGTGCAAGTTGCTCCAAATTAAACAGCTACGTACATCGGTGTATCATCCACAAACCGACGGGTTGGTGGAGAGGTTTAAAAAGACCCTCAAAGCCAGGGCTGTGGAGTCAGAGTCGGAGTTGTGGAGTTGGAGTCAGAGTCGGTGCTCATTTTGGTGGAGTCGGAGTCGGTATAAAATGGACCGAATCCAACTCCTAAAATATATAATAAATTGGGTACAGTAGTTCATTGCAGAATGTGCTGAATATTTTTTCATAGGAATTTGGGAAAGGTATGAAATGTCCTATAAATGGCTGTTCTATTCCTGATCTAAGGCTACATTCACACAAGAACAGGTTGTTGCTATCGTAATGGACAATGCTTCAAACATAAGTACAATTAAACTGATGAATGAGAGTAATGAACAACAGCTAGAAGAAAATTTAGGATTCAGTATGTTTGAGATGGAAGGCCACAGTGCTGTTCATGTAGCTGAGGAACAAACAGATATTACAACAGAAGAACAGCAAAATTATACTTTAGAAATAGATGACTTGTTGAAGCTGCTTCAAAACACTTTCATATTCATCACATGCGCTGTGTTGTGCACACGCTGCAGCTGGCAATAAGAGATAGTCTGCAAGAGGGACATGCTCGAAATCTGATTGGAAAAGTGAGGAAATTGGTTATTGCCGCCAGAACCCCTAAAATTGATTCCATCTTGAAGAGACGTGCTGGGAAAGGGGCAATTGTCGATCAAGCCACTCAGTGGGGCCGCACCTATTTAATGATTGAGCGATTGCTTGAACTAAAACCGTTTCTTATAGATATGACGAACCCTCAGGTAACCCTAAATGAAGGTCAATGGACACAGGTGGCTGAATTGAAGGAATTGCTTAATCACCCATTTACAGTGACTAAAAAATTACAAGCTGAGGATTTAACTCCTGGCATTTTCTTAAGGGAGTGGAAGAACTTGCTATTTTGCCTGTCCCAAAGAGGAGGTTTAATCTCAGATGGCATTTCTGCTTCAATGAAACATAGAGAGACACAGCTATTGGAAAATAAAATTTTTCTGGCAGCTGTTTATGTGGACCCAAGTCATCGTATACTGCTTGATGATCAACAGCTTACTAGTGGAAAAGAAGCTCTGACTGAGGTAGCAGTTAGGATGAGTGGCCTACAGGAGGACTGCCAGGCGCAAGAGGGCTTGGGTCCTGACAGTGCTACTGCTGCCATATCTTCATCCTCATCAGATGAGGAGTTTGACTTTGACAAGTATTTGGATGACATGGAGCAGGCAAAGCGTTGCCGCAAGGAAAAAGATTTCACTCTGTCTCCTATAGCAAGCAGATTGACCATATTTCAGCAAAATGTTTCACTTGCTCTCAAAGAAATAGAAAATTTCAACCGTTCATCAAAACTGACTGTGCATGAGGCAATTCCTTTATACCCGGAAATTGTTAGAGATGTTGCCCATGTGGTTACGGCTTTGCCTCCAACCCAAGTTACTGTAGAGAGGTTGTTCTCTAGCCTTAAAATTATTAGGTAAGATTTGAGGTCATCTATGAAGGAGGATCTGATGGAGGCAATTCTATTTCTTAGAACCAATTCATAGACTGCACAAATGCTATTTTGTATGTTTTTGTTGAAAACTGTTTTTTGCCACTTACATAGTTTATTACACAGTGATATATACAGTGTGTGTGTATATATATATATATATATACACACTATATATATGTGTGTGTGTAATCGATATTATATAGTGTATTACATATTTAGAATTTATTACTTTTTTTGTGTTTTAAAGTTGTATTCCAATAAATATATATTATGTTCTATCTAAATATCTTGATTATTGTATCATAAAAATGATTAAATGTCTGATGTTCACATTGTACTACAATAAATTTTTCACTTAAATATAAGCAATATATGTGGGAGTCGGAGTCGGAGTCGGTGTAAGGGAGATTGAGGAGTCGGAGTCGCAGGTTTGGCTTACCGACTCCACAGCCCTGCTCAAAGCCTTGCTAAAAAAGGTGGTCGCCAAGGAGGGAAGGGATTAGGGCAGTAACATGTCCCATCTCATGTTTGCCATTCGCGAGGCACCGCAGGCGTCCACGGGGTTCTCCCCATTTGAGCTACTGTATGGCAGGCACCCGAGGGGAGTGCTGGATGTAGCCAAAGAGATGTGGGAGCAGGAGCCCACTCCCCATAAGAGTGTCATCGAATATGTGGCAAAAATGCAGGATCGGATTGCAGTTGTGCGGCCCATAGTAAAGGAGCATCTGTTGGATGCGCAGGCCGCTCAGAGCCATACATATAATAAAAGGGCCACGGTCAGGACCTTCAAAGAAGGAGGCCGGGTGTTGGTACTAGTACCCACCCTAGAGAGTAAACTCATGGCCAAGTGGCAAGGGCCTTATGAGATACGGGGAAAAGTGGGGAAATGAACTATAAAGTTTACCAACCCGGAAAAAGGAAACCCGAGCAGTTGTACCATGTAAACCTGCTAAAGGCCTGGAAGGACCGGGAATGTTTGGTCGCGGAGGAGACTCCGGTCATACCAACATAGGGCCCTCTGGCACTGGCTAAGGACACAGCCGGGGGACAGGTTAAAATAAATGACTCTCTTACCAAACAGCAGCGGCGGGAGGCTCGGGCCCTCGTGCAGAGGAATAAGGACGTATTCTCAGAGCTGCCAGTCCGGACCTCGGTGATACAAGATGACATTATCACTGAGCCCCAGGTAAGGGTGTGGATGAAACCGTACCGAGTACCAGAAGCCCGAAGGCAAGCCATTGCAGCCGAAGTGAAGCAACTGCTCCAGTTGGGAGTCATTGAGGAGTCCCGAAGTGAATGGGCCAACGCCATTGTCCTGATACCGAAACCCGATGGGTGTTTACGCTTCTGTAATGACTTCAGGAGGTTAAATGAAGTGTCAAAATTTGACCTCTATCCCATGCCACGGGTGGACGAGCTAATTGAGAGATTAGGGAAGGCCCAGTACTTCACCACGCTGGATCTCACAAAAGGCTACTGGCAGGTCCCCTTAACTGTGTCTGCGAATG
Source organism: Dendrobates tinctorius (assembly GCF_039654945.1). Classification (NCBI taxonomy): domain Eukaryota; kingdom Metazoa; phylum Chordata; class Amphibia; order Anura; family Dendrobatidae; genus Dendrobates; species Dendrobates tinctorius. Next base: position 1,064,763 of record NW_027361870.1, read on the forward strand.
AAAGGCCTCTATCAATATGTCATCTTGCCTTTTGGATTACATGGGGCTCCGGCCACGTTCCAGAGGCTGATGGACATTGTGTTGGCGCCTCACCGGGGTTACGCGTCATAGTCATTTTTAGTACCGACTTGGATACTCATCTGTCCCAGGTACAAGCAGTACTGGAGTCTCTTAGAATCGTGGGGTTAACAGCCAACCCAAAAAAGTGCATGATAGGTCTCATCGAGGCCCGGTACTTAGGATACATGATTGGCCGAGGGGTTATCAAACCCCAAGTTAACAAAATTGAGGCCATTCAAAACTGGCCCAAGCCCTTAAGTACCAAACAAGTGAGGGCATTCCTTGGCATCATTTGGTACTACCGCCGGTTTATACCCAATTTTGCTGGGAAATCAGCACCCCTAATGGATCTGCTAAAGGGGAAGATGGTGATGGTCCGGTGGAATCCTCAAGCGGAGGAAGCGTTCCACTCTCTGAAGTCGGCGTTGTGTGGACAGCCAGTCCTCGTCAGCCCCGACTTCAAGAAATCCTTTATTGTTCAAACTGATGCTTCAGAGGTAGGCTTAGGAGTGGTGCTGTTGCAAGAAGTGAATGGGGATGAGCATCCAGTCACCTACTTGAGCCGGAAGCTGACCCCGGCAGAGAAAAATTATAGCATAGTGGAGAAGTAGTGCCTGGCGATTAAATGGGCCTTGGAATCCCTGCACTACTATTTGCTCGGGCGTCAGTTTCGGTTGGTAAGGGAACATTCACCCCTCGTCTGGATGAGAAATGCAAAAGAGAGGAATGCCCTAGTCACCAGATGGTTCCTGTCCTTACAAAACTTCAGCTTCTCAGTGGAACATCGGGCGGGGAAAGCACAGGGAAATGTGGATGCACTGTCACGGATCCCCTGTATGGTGACAAATGTTAAACCCCACAAGTTTGAACAGAGGTGGGGTATGTGAGGCAGTGACCGGTGTCATATGTGAGGGTCTCTATGTGTCCCTCAGGATGTGCTCTGAAATGTATTAGATCCGTTGGAGTGCCTTGTGATCACAGCAATGTGCCTGTGACTAGCAGGGCAGAATAAAAGTAAGTTCGAACCTGGTCAAGCTATTTGGACCAAGGAGTTTGTTTAGGAAAACCCGGCAGGGGCTTTTATTTTTGAAACGGACTGCAGGAAGATAGTGGGGTCTGGTCCGTTTCCTCCAGCCCAGGTCTTATGAGTGACCTATGGCCACAGGTTGGAAAAGGAAAAAAAAAAACCTACAGGGAGGGTTGATTTGTTCAGTGTTGCTCTGGTGAGGAAACAGAGCAGGTGATTTGCAGAGCATGCCCTGTGTGAGTTAACGCAGGGCCAGTGGAGCCAAAGGTACTGGCAACCCTCCCTGCATACCCGGCAGTACGTCGCTGACAGCAACTGCCCTGGACTGGCGTTTTTTTTTTTTTACCCGGCCGCGATGCGGAAGATACAGCGTGCTGTGCACTGAGTGAGTTTTGTTGGACATTAAAAACCTTTCTGTTTTGAACTTGCTGGGTCACTGCCTCATAACTGCACAGCGTGGACACCGCTGCTTTACACCAAATACTTATTTCCACTATAACTTGCAAAATAAATCTTGCCAAATCAGACAAGGTGATTTTCTGTATTTCTCATTTTGACTCTCATAGTTGTGGTCTACCTATGATGTCAATTACAGGCCTCTCTCATCTTTATAAGTGGCAGAACTTGCACAATTGGTGGCTGACTAAATTCTTTTTTCCCCACTGTATATGATATGCCGCCTCAAGCTATGTTCGAGTTGACAGTTGTGATGCAGTGACCGCTGTGACAGCTAGGGGGCGCTGTCTGGGTCATGCACACAGGCATCTCCATTATTGTGATGGAGAAAGGATGGTAAATGACTGTTATGTATCCCAGGGTGGGTGGCCCTGGGGTGGAAGCTGAAATATGTGGTAATCAGCAGAGGTAATGCTGAGTGTTTGTTACTATGAATCAGGGAAGGCTTTCAGGTGGCTTGGTGAGATGGGCGGAACCAGTCACCTACAAACCCACCCAGGGGCGTGTGTCTGAATGCCCATAATAAAAGCTGTTTATGTGTGTGAATGGCTGGGTGTTTGAATAGGACCTGCGATGAGGTCATAGCCATGTGATCTGGTGGGCGAAGCTACGGACCATATAAGGTGACCAGGGTAGGTCACATGGGGGAGAGTGCCTGGATCTGATTGGTCCGTGTGGAAGGTCCCGTAAGGCCACGTGTGAGAGCAGAGTCTGTGACAGACTGCGTTTGGGGTACCACTGCCCGGCTGTGGTTCTGGAACCGTGAGGCGGCCTAGTGAATAAGGCACTGTCCAGAACGGTGGGCCCAGTGTGGCCGCTTCCCTGAGAGAAAGGACTAACCGACAGTCGGTGTCTGGAGCAGGAGCTCCTAAGAGGTAACCCCAGATGGGGAATTAACTGAAAGACTGTAGAGCCTGTGTGACCACAGGGCTAAGGGAGCGGAGCTCCATTATGAACATTCGTTTGGTCTGCTGTAAGACTGTTACCATTTTCTTCATGCTGCTATGGTTTATGCCGTGTACAGTAAACCGCATGGACTATGTTATGTGAAAAGCCTGTGCCGGACCTGGTTTATCTGCAGCCAAGTGAGTGTCCCCCAATACACTCAGTGAGCGCTACCTTACACAGTTTACCTCTTTGCCCGTCTCAGGGTCCACAATAACAGTTGTGTGAAAAAGCTTTTGCCCCTTCCTGATTTCCTATTCTTTTGCATGTTTGTGACACTTAAATGTTTCAGATCACCAAACAAATGTAGATATTAGACAAAGATAATACAAGTAAACACAAAATGCAGTTTTTAAATGAAGGTCTTTATTATTGAGTGAAAAAAGAAATCCAAACCTACACGACCCTGTGTGAAAAATTGATTTCCCTCTAAACCTAATAACTGGTTGAGCCACTCGTAGCAGCAACAACTGCAAGCAAGCATTTATGGTAACTGTCATAGTCTTTTACATCACCATGGATGAATTTTGGTCCACTCATCTTTGCAGAATTGTTGTAATTCAGCCACATTGGATAGTTTTCCACCATGAACTGCATGTTTAAAGGGAAGGTGCCATCCAAAAAATTTTTTTTCAGCAATTGAAAAAATGTAAAGAATTAATGTTTACATTTTCTTAAAAAATATTATTATTTGTTTGCAATTTTGTAAAATATGAAAAATAATTTTAAAACTTTTGGCATTTCCACCTGTTAACACTAGGGGGAGCAGCTACAGAAATTTGGCACAAAAACCTAGTGTACAACTAGCTCACATTACTGCCCTGCAGTGATTATGGGTGGAATATGCTGACATGGGTGTGATGTCACTCCTCTCCTCCCCTTCTGGGTGTTTGCTAAGGGAAAAGAGAGGATGACATTTAGGAACACAGTGAGCAGCCATTTTGATGGTGCCTGCAAAGTTACTGAATGTCTTTGCATACAAAGTCTGGATCAGAACAGGTCATCAATCAGCAGAAATATTTCCTGGATTTCTGTGGAGCAGACGGTCCATCCATGTGTATAAAACACAGCGCTCTATGTACAATCCCTGGCACCGAACAGGGTGCCCCCCATAGACCAGCACACTGCTCTCCTGAAAAAATCTGTGCTGCTGTCGCCCTGCTCCTTCCACCATATATCAGGCCCCTGTCGCCTCGCTTTCACACATCGCCAGGACAGGATCTGAGGAGAGGAATGGGGTCTTCGGTCACCGAGGATGGCAGGCAGCAAGGATTCTGGGAGCAGGGTGACAGCAGCACAGAGTATTTCAGGAGAGCAGTGTGCTGGTCTATTGGGGGCACAGAGGGAGATATATGGGGAGGAGCAGGGTGACAGCAGCACAGAGTATTTCAGGAGCGCAGTGTGCTGGTCTATGTGGGGCACAGAGGGAGATATATGGGGGAGGAGCAGGGTGACAGCAGCACAGAATATTTCAGGAGAGCAGTGTGCGGGTCTATGGGGGAAGTCACAGAGGGAGATATATGGAGGAGCAGGGTGACAGCAGCATAGAGTATTTCAGGAGAGCAGTGTGCTGGTCTATGGGGGGGACAGAGGGAGATATATGGGGGAGGAGCAGGGTGACAGCAGCACAGAATATTTCAGGAGAGCAGTGTGCGGGTCTATGGGGGGCACAGAGGGAGATATATGGGGGAGGAGCAAGGTGACAGCACCAGAGAAATCCAGGAAACATTTCTGCTGATTGATGGCCTGTTCTGATCCAGACTTTGCATGCAAAGACCCCATTCCCCTACTCAGATCCTGTCCTGGCGGTGTGTGAAAGTGAGGCGACAGGCGCAGTCCGGGGTGACGCTGGGAAGCAGGCTGGGGGGAAATGTAGCCATACAGTAACAATAAAAATGAGACCCCTCTCTTCAGCTGCCTCACCAGCCCTCCCCTCACTGCACCTAACTATTACCCCTGACCCGTGTGCAGGTGCTCAGCCAGAACCACCCTAGAATGGGTCCCCTTTTAGCAGATAATACTACCATAGTGTTCACACATAATGCCGCCATATAGATCACACATAATACCACCATATAGATCGCACATAAAACCAGCAGGGTGACAGCAGCACAGAGTATTTCAGGAGAGCAGTATCACACGGCAGAGGATTAGATACACGGCTCAGCAGTCAGTATCACACAGAATAGGATTAGATACACAGCTCAGCACACAGTATCACACAGAGTAGGATTAGATACATGGCTCAGCAGACAGTATCACACAGGATAGGATTAGATACACGGCTCAGCAATCAGTATCACACAGGATAGGATTAGATACACGGCTCAGCAATCAGTATCACACAGGATAGGATTAGATACACGGCTCAGCAATCAGTATCACACAGGACAGGATTATATATTCAGCTCAGCAGACAGTATCACACAGGATAGAATTAGATACACGGCTCAGCAGTCAGTATCACACAGGAGAGGATTAGATACACGGCTCAGCAGACAGTATCACACAGGAGAGGATTAGATACATGGCTCAGCAGACTGTATCACACAGGACAGGATTAGATACAAGGCTCAGCAGTCAGTATCACACAGGATAGGATTAGATTCACGGCTTAGCAGACTATCACACAGGAGAGGATTAGATACACGGCTCAGCAGTCAGTATCACACAGGATAGGATTAGATGTCCAGCAGACGGCCAAGTGTTTTGCAAGAGCAGGGGCAGCAGCTGGTCGGGTGTTTTGGAAAGAGCAGCTCGGTTTCCAGGAGCTTGTCCTGTATCCTCACCTGTAGCTGGTATGTGTAGAGTGAACATCCAAGCCCTGCATCCGGCATAACAGGGCTTGCAATATTGTGTAAATGGAGCTAAAAGGAAAGCACTGGGCTCTAATAAAATGGTGCCTGGCCACACCTACAGCTGTGAATTGAGCTGCCCACAGAGGCGTGCCCAGTTTACAGCTAATGCTGCTGCAATGATACAAATATGGTCGGGAGCCGACTGTTATGGCTTATGCCCAGGGACTACCGTAAATGAGCATGGAAAGTGTCGTTCAGCAGCCAGAAAGGTAAGATGGCAGCCCCCAAAAACATACACACCACTGAGTCAACCTTAGGGGACAATATCTTTTTATACTATTTTCTTTTTTACATTAAAAAGGAAAGGTTGCAGGAATTGGGAATGTTTAGTTTGCAAAAGAGAAGACTGAGAGGAGACTTAATAGCTGTCTACAAATATCTAAAGGGCTGTCACATTGTAGAAGGATCAACTTTATTCTCATTTGCACAAGGAAAGACTAGAAGCAATGGGATGAAACTGAATGGGAGGAGACACAGATTAGATATTAGAAAAAACTTTTTGACAGAGTGATCAATGAGTGGAACAGGCTGCCACGAGAAGTGGTGAGTTCTCCTTCAATGGAAGTCTTCAAACAGAGGCTGGACAGACATCTGACTGGGATGATTTAGCGAATCCTGCTTTGAGCAGGGGGTTGGACCAGATGGCCCAGGAGGTCCCTTTCAACTCTACAATTCTATGATTCTATGATTCTAAATTATGAAAAAACACGGCACCTTCCCTTTAAGGTCATGCTATAGCATCTCAATCGGATTAAGGTCAGGACTTTGACAAGGCCACTCCAAAGTCTTAATTTTGTTTTTCTTAAGCTATTCAGAGGTGGACTTGCTTGTGTGTTTTCGATCGTTGTCCTATTGCATAACTCAAGTGCGCTTCAGCTTGAGGTCACAAAATGATGGCTTGGTCATCATTCTCCTTCAGGACTTTTTAGTAGACAGCAGAATTCATGGTTCCATTTACCACAGGGGGTCTTCCAGGTCCTGAAGCAGTAAAACAGCCCCAGACCATGACACTACCACCACCATATTTTACTGTTGGTATGCTGATCCTTTTCTGAAATGTTGTGTCACTTGTTCACCAGATATAATAGGACAAAAACCTTCCAAAAAGTTCAACTTTTGTCTTGTCAGTCCACAGAGTATTCTTACAAAAGTCTTAGGAATCAAGATTTTTTTTGGCACAACTGAGACGAGCCTTTATGTTCTTATTGTTCAGCAGTGGTTTTCATCTTGAAACTCTTTCATGCAAGCCATTTTTGCCCAGTCTCTTTCTTATGGTGAAGTCATGAACACTGACCTTAACTGAGGAAGTGAGACCTACAGTTCTTTAGATGTTGTTGTGGGGTCTTTTGTGACCTCTTGGATGAGTCACTACTGCATTCTTGGTATAATTTTGTTCAGCTGGCCACTTCTGGAAAGGTTCACCACTGTTCCATGTTTTTGACATTTGTGGATAATGACTCTCACTCAGGGTCACTGGAGTCCCAAAGCTTTAGAAATGGCTTTATAGCCTTTTCCAAACTGACAGATCTCATTTATTTTTTTCTTATTTGTTCCAGAATTTCTTTGAATTGCGGCATGATATATAGCTTTTGAGGATCTTTTGGTCTACTTTACTTTGTCAGGCAGGTCCTATTTAAATGATTTCTTGATTGAGAACTGGGAGTGATCAGTCCTGAGTGTGGCTAGGGAATTTAAATTCACCTTCCCAAAGATGTGATAAACCACAGTTAATTTATGTTTTAAGGATGGTGGGAGGCAATCACTTTTTCACACAGGGCCCTGTAGGTTTGGATTTTTTTTCCCCTTAATAATAAAGACCTTCATTTAAAAACTGCATTTTGTTTTAATTGTGTTATCTTTGTCTAATATTTACATTTGTTTGGTAATATGAAACATTTAAGTGTGACGAACATGCAAGAGAATAGGAAATCAGGAAGGGGGCAAACACTTTTGCACACGACTGTATGCGCCATCCATAAGGAAAGAAGGAAGTACTGCCATAGCAAATAACTGCACAGAAGAGTAGAGGCCTGTTGTGGTGTTTTGGTGTAGAGAGACCTGCCCCTGAGGAAAAAGCAAGGAGAAACTGAAACCTTTGAGTGTGGTGTTTCGCCAAAGAAGGGGAGGGACAGATATCAGAAGTGTGCTGATGAACAAATAGGTCAGAAGACTGTGATTGGGAAGCCTTAAGTAAAGTACCACTGTTCTGTTGGGTGACTATTTTTCCACACCAACCCAAAAGGGTCACATTGCAGCGTGTACATTAGGGCCCTCATGTTCGGTCCGGTGGGTCAGTAGGACCTTTACACCCATACTATTAGTTTCAATTGTACAATCATCTAGACAGGTTTCCACAACAGTATGCTATGTTTTCGAAATTCTATGGTCTTAAGGATTCATCTTTATGCAAACAACAAAACCAGACTTACCCACTGCTCCAGCACTGCCTCTCCTGCTTCCCGCCGACATGTCTGCAAAAGTTACATAATTTTTATAGCACGTGACCCCTGCAATCAGTCATTGGGCTTTACAGCCATGCAAGCCATATAATTCCAAAGGGAGCTTCCCTGCATTTCTTCTCCATAAATTATTTAATTTGGACTCCCACCGATCTGATATTGATAATCTATCCTAGGGTTAGATCATCAATATCTAAGTCCTGGACAACCCCTGTAAGGTGCTCACATACCATACATCCCAGAAAAATTGAAGGAAGCAAATTATTTCAGCTGAACTATCTTTGTATGGAGTGTCCCGACTCTCCCCAATGGCAGATATCAAAAAGAAGGAAGGATTGGGCATACTAGATTTCAACATGGTCAATCCTTTGTGACAGAGGAGTCTGGAAGTGGCTTATTTCACCTCCCCATGAAAAACACATGAGCATTCATGTGTGATTGTATTTGATGATTCAGAAACAATAACTATTGGTAGAAAGTCAATGTGACTCATCACTATTATAAGTATATCATTCTCTTATGAATATCTTATTAACTAATATTGAAATCCATTGACCACTCTCACATGGTAAACATGCAAATAAAATTGCAGCTGTCAATGAAACTTTAATAGTTTTTTTCTTTCGTATAGTAACAAAGTTATTAAGGTTGAAGGGAGACTTTAAGTCCATCTAGTTCAACCCATATCCTATCCTAACTTGCCCTAACATGTTGATCCACCTGCAATCTTTTTACCGTCACCTACTCGACAGTAGTGTTGGAGATTTCTGTCACTGGGATGCTGGTAAAAAACAATGCCATTGATTTTAATCTCTATTTTATCGACCCTCTATGAAAAAAAATTATCATGCCGTCTGATAAGAAATCTTATAATTTGATGATTAACGCCTTCCCAACATGTGACGTAAGTGATGAGCGAACGTGCTCAGATAAGGAGTTATCTGAGCATGCTTGGGTGTTGACTGAGTGACTTCGGCGTGCTCGAGAAATATGTCTGAGTTCCCGCGGTTGCATGACTCACAGCTGTTCGACAGCCGCAACAAAAGTAGGGATTGTCAGGAGCTGAGACTCAAACATATTTTTCGAGCACGCCGAAGTCACTTGGCTAGCACTCAAGCATGCTCGGATAACACTTTATCCAAGCGCGTTTGCTCATCACTATGGGTAACATGATCTTTCCTCTTTTTGAATTCCCTCTTTTAATTTCTCCCATTTGTGTAACCAACATAGATGGGAGAAGTGATAGGAGGGTAATTTTTTTTTTTTAATTTCTTCATAATATTATTTTTTTCTAGTGTTATGTATTGTTATATTATTGTTTTTTTCAAAGGCAAAAGCTAAAAGTTGAAAACAGCCATTTTCTCATTTCATATGAAAACCCCCCACAGTGTAATAAAAAGTAATATATGGGATCAAAGCATCTGTAACAACTATTAAAAGATCACATTATTATTATTTGGTAAGATGAATGCTGTAAAAATAAATTACAGAATTGTGTTCCTTCCAAAAACAAATGGAATGAAAGGTGTTGGACCCCCACTGATCTAATATTGGGGTAGTTTTTCAATAATTAGTGAATAAAACCTTTCAAGTTGTGGTGTGAACCCAGCCTTACACAGCTATGAAGGTAATCAGAGATTCATTAGTCAATTTGTTTTACAAAGGATTTACAAAGTAGTGTGTTATATTGTTAATTACCTAATACATTAATGTAGCTCATAAATCAAGTGTTAAATTAGGGGAACTGCTACAGTAAACACTTGGATTTGTTTGCCATTTATAATTTTCATTTTCATGTTTCATATTTCTTTTTTATTCTTTCTAGTGTATATACCTATATAAACCTGTAAGAGAACAAAAAAAAAAATAATTCACAGAAAACGGCTTTAGGCTATGTGCCCACGATGCGATTTTTAAGCATTTTTGCAGCGATTTTCGGCGCGAAAATGCTGCGAAAACGTTTAAAAATCGTGTACAGAAGGCGGCCCATGCATTCCTATGGCATTCCGCACATGCTGTGCTAATGCTGCGCTTTTTTCCGCTGCAGAATCACATCACGGAAAAAATCGCAGCATGATCATTCTTTTTTGCGGAATCGCAAAGAATTGCCGTGATTCCGCACCCATAGGAATGCATGAGAACCGCTTACTTCCCGCATGTGGCGTCTCATGTGCGGTTGGTACCCATGGTGTGGAGGAGAGGAGACTGTCCTCCAGGTCCTGGGTACCATACCCCTGTAAAAAAAAGAATAAAAAAATAAAAAATCGGGGTATATTTACCTTCCAACGTCCCGCGCTGCATTCCCGGCCTAAGCGTTCCCAGTAATGCCTTGCGGCAAGGACCTGTGATGACGTAGTCTCGCGTGACTCTAGCGGTCTCGCGAGATCGCTATAGTAACGCGAGACCAACGTCATCACAGGTCTCGCAAGGCATCGCTGGGAACACTGAGGCCCGGTTTTTATCATTTTTAACATTTTATCTTTTACTATTGATGCCGCATAGGCAGCCTCAATAGTAAAAAGCTGCTCACACTTGTCAAACACTATGTTTGACGAGTGTGACCAACCTGTCAATCACTTTCCAAGCGATGCTTCAAATGGCTTGGAAAGTGCGTGAGAAAATCGCGGCAAAATCGCGAACAGAATCGCGGTGAAATCGCGCAGAAAAAACCGCGCGATTTCTGGGAAGGAGTCCGGTTTTCACTGTGCGTTTTAAAATGCTACGTGGGCCCATAGCCTTAAAGCGTTTTTAGTTAATAATATGGGCATACAGGTTGTATACAGGCGAAATTAGTCATACCTATCTATATGCCTCTTTGATGTGACCTTGTTTAGTAAAAAATCATCTTTTTTAGCTTTGATCTTCCAGGCTATGGGGAATATGATGCCTGGAAGATAAGACTGCGTCCGGTCTTCATTATACAGCTTTTCTTCTCTCTTTCTCTTCAAGTCCATTTGACGTCATGTGTGAGATTGCCGTCTCTCCACTTCACTATTTCGTCCTTCTGGGGGCGTTGTCTTACATTTTGATGCACGCAGGCACCGTATAGTCACTGTAGCTTCCAGTTCCAGTGTCTCCGGTGCACAGTAAATGTGAATTCCCACAGCGCAGAGGAATGACGGCAGGCAGAATGCGCAGGTGCGGGATTTCTGGCAGCGCACATGATGTCAAGCCCATATGATGGTAACTGGGAGTTAATTTACATAGGACGGCATGTTGCAGAACTCTATTGAAATCATTTCCATCCATCTAAATAGATTTTTTTTCCAGCAATAAGCATTTCTGCAAGTAATATGATGATGAATCTGGCAGTCTCAAGTAAAAAATAAAATGTTGGTGCTCTTTATGAAAAAAACCTGGTTTGGCCAATCATTGGCTAGGACTGCACGACTTATCAGCAACTTGCTTTAACATTGTCACCTTAAATGGGTTATCCAGACTTGGGGCACAAGTCTGCAGTCATTTTATGTGACTGCAGACTTGTGAATCCTCACATCGCTCAAAATGCGCACTCTTAGGATTCTCCAGTCCCAGTGCTGGGAGTGGGCAGATGGTCACGTGCTGACTAGACATGCGCAACCTCGCTCAATACAAGTGAATTAAGAATCTAGTGTCCAGAAGTATTTAAATTGCATACTTATTTTCACATGATTATCTGCTCCCAGTACCGGCGACTTCTTACGGCACACATTATGCATGCTGTGAGGATTCACAAATCTGCAGTCACACAGAGGAAGTGCAGGCTTGAGTCCCAAGTTTGGAAAACCCCTTTAACATTAGTGCCATTAACCAATAACAGGGCAGTGGCTCCCTGTATTTCCGGGGGTTTCGTCCTGTTTCTCTGGTTTTCTCCCACACTCCAAAGAAATAATAGGGAATTTAGATTGTGAGCCCCAATGGAGATAGTGGTGATGATGATGTCTGTAAAGCGCTGTGGCATAAGACAGCGCTATATAACTAAGATAAATAACCACTTTCAGAGTTGATCTTGCCAGTGTGGCAAATGCTCTGCTAGGGCTCGCTCATATTAGCTTGAAAAAAATAACTGAAAAGTTACAAGAGTGGAATCCGTATAGTTCAGCTTATGTCATGTGAGTGCTATGCGAGTGTGCGATATTTTTTTTTTCCTCACCTAGCATCCGTATGACATCTGTATGCAGTGCGTTTTTATCAGCTTTTACATACTGTAATTCTCTATGTAATTTAAAGCTAGTTTACAAACTAATAAAACAATCATATATAAAGATATAGATAGATATGAGATAGAATAAATAGGTTAGATGTCCTGTACATTTTTTATGTCATAAGTCCCCTACATATAATAAACTGGCACCCTTTAGTGCCTTTCATATCGTGCTAAAGGGTATTTAGAGCTTTTTTGCCCTATTAAAAAAACAATTAATTTAAAAAAAGGGTTTTAATAACCCGCAAAAGTCTAAGCACGCAGCTGCGGCTGATAGTAATAGGTTGGGAAGGACCATGGTTATTGGCCCTTTCCCAGACTAATAACACCAGCCCTCAGCAGCCCCAGAAGTGGCGCATCCATTAGATGCACCAATTTTTTAGCTTAGCCTTGCATCTTTCTGATTGCCCTGGTGCGGTGGCAATCGGGGTAATGGTAACCTTACTTATGTCACCACTAGCAGTATGAGAATGTACTGATGGTTCTAACACTGCGAGCCGTGAAATTTTCCCACGGCGCTCGCATTGTCGTCAGAAAGGTGAAGTGAGATCACTGGCTGTGAACTCGTAGGACATGTCTGATGACACCACGAACAGGAGAACTTTCTCAAGCTCGCAGTGCCCTCAGAGAGGGAATAGGAGTTAACAGGAAGCACATGGTGCTCAGTGTCTGCTGAATGACAGGCTGTATGGTCGCATCATGCAACCATGCAGCCTGCCATCTAGATGTAGCAGAGCTAGACCTGTTGTGGGACAAATGGATCAGCAGCATCTCTGCGGAAAACTGAGGAATATAATTGTTTGTGTTTTTCAACTCTTTTGCAGATGACGACGGCATCGGGAATGGGCGATGTCTTAAATATGGTTTAATTAACATTATTAAAGGAGTCTGTGTCATTCTTTGAATTAAAGGAGTTTTTCTGGGTATCTGTGTTTTCTTACAATGTGAATATGAGATTAGTAATGGGGGCATCTTATTGACTCCTCTCCATTACTAATCTCGGAGCTTGATGTCACCTGACAATACTAAGGTGACGTCAACCCCCCTAACTATCACCCCACTTGCCACTGCTACAAGGCAAGCAGGAAAAATGAGGCTAAGTGCCAAAATTGGCACATCTTAGAGATGCTCCTTTTCTGGGGTGGCTGAGAGATGATGCTTTTAGTATGGTTTGGGGGCAGTATACATGGCCCCTTCCTAGGATATTAATATCAGTCCACAGCTGTCAGCGTAGCCTTTGCTGGTTATTAATTAAAGGGGACCCTATGTAATTTTTTTTTAGGGTCCCCCATTTTAATAGCCAGTAAAGGCTAAGTATACAGTTGTGAGCTAATATTAATAGCCTCGGAAAGCTCCAAAGGTATTACCTAAGCTATAAATATCGTCCCCCAGCAACTGGCTTTCCCTCTGCTGGTTACGAAAATTGTGCGGGAGCACACACCATTTTTTCCCCAAAAAAATACTCTTTTTTTAATTAAATACACGTACAGTAAGCTGAACACACACTGTACTAATTGTATTTGTCCCAGACATCTGTATATCTACCTATTCTACTTGTATTTACTGTATGTAATCCATCTCTTCTATCCTGTTCGTTCCTGCAGTGATTTTACAGTACACAGCAGATAAATTACCGATGCTTCTTCTATCTATGTGTCACGGTCATGTGTGTCTGGACGCAGCGAGTACCGCAAGGCGAACCCATGACACGCGTGACCCTGGATAACCGCCTCCAGTGGGGTGAATTTAAATACTAAAACGTGCAGCTGGATACACCGCCTCCAACTGGCGAATTTAGATATTACATGTATATATAAAGTAGTCTGGAAACCCCGCCTCCAGTAAGGCGAATATAAATAATAAAGGGGAACCTGGGTAACATTAACAATGGTGGGCCCTGCAATAGGGAATAGGGAAGTGGAGACCTCCTGTACTCCCCTGAGCCAGTGTCCCTGCACTCCTAACATTCCCTATGCCAGTTCCGCACCGGGCGACACACAGGAACCTAAAAACCCTAGCTCGCCCTGAACCTAAACCCTCACTAGGGAATTGGTCAGTGCGGAAACTAATCCCACCACTGCACTAAACACACATGAGGGAAAATGACAATACAGGGGAAACACCACTTAGCTTTGCTCTGTTGCGTACGCTCCTAGCAATAGAGCCCACCACCTGTGTGCATCTTCGCCTCCACCCGGATCCATCACCATAACTGGATCCTTCACCATAGTGCAGCCTTGGAGCAGAGTCCACCACCAGTTGCAGCTAACCAGTAAACAGAGTCCCAAAGATGAGTCCAGCTTCTGCCAAAAAGTCCAGCATGCTTGAGTCCAGTTTTCAGCAACCAAGTCCAGCATGCTGAGTGCAACTCTCACCATCGTCGCCACTCCACCAAGCCATGCAAGCACCTCCTGCTGACACCGTAAACTGTGACTCCACCACGCCATGCCAGCCCTTCCTGCAGACCACATAGCTGCCACTCGTCCCCTTTGGGTGGGCTGCGCAGGACTCATGTTCATTTCCTTCTTTCACCCAGGCTTCCATGTGAATGACTAACACACGATATCACCAACCGTCATCAAACACACCTGAACTCTTTTATAGAGCCTCACACCTGATTTAAAATTACGTGCACTAAACCAAAGAAACTAAAGTGCACTACCACCACTGGGGCAACTTAGAATGAACGACACCATGTGTAATAATTCTAATGGCCACCGGGGGCAATCACATCACTTTGGCACCTAGCCAAAGGAAAAAAGTTCACTTATCCATTTAATCTGTCAGATCCACGCTGGATCATGACACTATGTATGTAAAATATATATATATATATATATATATATATATACATACACACTGCTCAAAAAAATAAAGGGAACACTTAAACAACAGAGTATAACTCTAAGTAAATCAAACTTCTGTGAAATCAAACTGTGCACTTAGGAAGCAACACTGATTGACAATAAATTTCACATGCTGTTGTGCAAATGGAATAGACAACAGACAGAAATTATTGGCAATTATCAAGACACCCTTAATAAAGGAATGGTTCTGCAGGTGGGGACCACAGACCAAATCTCAGTACCAATGCTTTCTGGCTGATGTTTTGGTCACTTTTGAATGTTGGTTGTGCTTTCACACTCGTGGTAGCATGAGACGGACTCTACAACCCACACAAGTGGCTCAGGTAGTGCAGCTCATCCAGGATGGCACATCAATGTGAGCTGTGGCAAGAAGGTTTGCTGTGTCTGTCAGCGTAGTGTCCAGAGGCTGGAGGTGCTACCAGGAGACAGGCCAGTATACCAGGAGATGTGGAGGGGGCCATAGGAGGGCAACAACCCAGCAGCAGGACCGCTACCTCTGCCTGTGTGTAAGGAGGAACAGGAGGAGCACTGCCAGAGCCCTGCAAAATGACCTCCAGCAGGCCACAAATGTGCTTGTGTCTGCACAAATGGTTAGAAACCAACTCCATGAGGATGGTCTGAGGGCACGACGTCCACAGATGGGGGTTGTGCTCACAGCCCAACACCATGCAGGGCGCTTGGCATTTGCCACAGAAACCAGGATTGGCAAATTCGCCACTGGCGCCTTGTGCTCTTCACAGATGAAAGCAGGTTCACATTGAGCACATGTCACAGATGTGACAGAGTCTGGAGACGCCATGGAGAGTGATCTGCTGCCTGCAACATCCTTCAGCATGACCGGTTTGGCAGTGGGTCAGTAATGGTGTGGGGTGGCATTTCTTTGGAGGGCCGTACAGCCCTCCATTTGCTCGCCAGAGGTAGCCTGACTGCCATTAGGTACCGAGATGAGATCCTCAGACCCCTTGTGAGACCATATGCTGGTACAGTTGGCCCTGGGTTCCTCCTAATGCAGGACAATGCCAGACCTCATGTGGCTGGAGTGTGTCAGCAGTTCCTGCAAGATGAAGGCGTTGAAGCTATGGAGTGGTCCAGCCATTCCCCAGACCTGAATCCGATTGAGCACATCTGGGACATCACGTCTCGCTCCATCCACCAACGTCACATTGCACCACAGACTGTCCAGGAGTTGGCGGATGCTTTAGTCCAGGTCTTGGAGGAGATCCCTCAGGAGACCATCCGCCACCTCATCAGGAGCATGCCCAGGCATTGTACAGAAGGGAGGTCATACAGGCACGTGGAGGCCACACACAATACTGAGCATCTTTTCCTTGTCATGATGCATTTCCACTGAAGTTGTATCAGCCTGTAATTTGATTTTATACTTTGATTTTGAGTATCATTCCAAATCCAGACCTCCATGGGATATTCATTTTAATTTACATTGATAATTATGTTTTATTGTTCTGAACACATTCCACTATGCAATGAATAAAAATTTGCAACTGGAATAATTCATTCAGAGATATTGAGGATGTGGTAGTTTAGTGTTTCCTTTATTTTTTTGAGCAGTGTATATATATATATGTGTGTGTGTGCCACTGACATCTAGAGCGCTGGCAAAAATTAAGAGACCACTGCACAGTTTTATAAAAATCAGCTTCTCTACATGTCTGACAGCCATTCCATTCCAGTGTCAGTTGAAATCCAACCAGACTACACCTCATTCTACTTAATGTGCTTCTGATTAGGTAATCATTTGAACCAATTCTTATTTAACAAAGGAAAGTATAAAAAACACTGTTGTGGTGTTCACAATCCTCTTGCAATAGGACAAGCTGGATGGCAAAACAAGTGCTAGTAATATCCCAAAAATAATAGGATGAAAAATAACTTTTAACCTTGCCAAAGGAGTTGAAAAGAAAAGTCTTGAGTGAGGAAAAGAAGGGCTCAATTTTGGATTTACTAGCAGAGGGATACAGTGAGCATCATGTTGCCTCCATCCTTAATATTTCTAAGGCGGCAGTCCATTACAACAAAGTCAAGCAGCAGAAATTGGGGACAACAAAGATACAGACCGGCAGAGGGCGAAAACGACTCTCCACTAGGCAAGGATGACCGTCATCTTATTCGAATGTCACTCAGCAACTGCAGAATGACATCAGGTGACCTACAAAAGGAATTACAAATGGCAGCTGGGGTGAAGTGCACGGCACGAACAGTTCGTAACAGGCTTCTAGAGGCAGGGCTCAAGTCATGTAAAGCTAGAAAAAAGCCTTTCATCAAAGGAGAGCCAGGCTGAAGTTTGCCAAAGACCATAAGGATTGGACCACAGAGGACTGGAGTAAGGTAATCTTCTCTGCTGAATCTAATTTTCAGCTTTGCCCAACACCTAGTCTTCTAATGGTTAGATGGAGACCTGGAGAGGCGTACAAGCCACAGTATCTTGCACACACTGTCAAATTTGGTGGAGGATTGGTGATGATCTGGGGATGCTTCAGCAAGGCTGGAATTGGGTAGGTTAATCTTTGCGAAGGATGTATGAATCAAGCCGCATACAAGGTTATCCTGGAAAAACAGTTGATTCCTTCTGCTCACGGCAATGTTCCCCAACTCTGAGGGCTGTTTTTTACAGCAGGACAATGTGCCATGCCACACAGCTAGGTCAATCAATGTGTGGATGAAGGACCACCACATCAAATCCCTGTCATGGCAGTCCAATCTTCAGACCTGAACCCCATTGAAAACCTCTGGAATGCAATCAAGAGGAAGATGGATATAGTCACAAGCCATCAAACAAAGAAGGACTGCTAATTTTTTGTACCAGGAGTGGCATAAGGTCACCTAAAAGCAGTGTGAAAGACTGGTGGAAAGTATGCCAAGACGCATGAAAGCTGTGATTAAAAATCATGGTTATTCCACAAAATATTGATTTCTGAACTCTTCCTGAGTTAAAACATTAGTATTGTTGTTTCTAAATGTTTATGAACTTGTTTTCTTAGCATTATTTGAGGTCTGCTGCAAGCACTGCATTATTTTGTTCTTTTGACCATTTCTCATTTTCTGAAAATAAATACAAAATTTATTGCTTGGAAATTCAAAGACATGTTGTCTGTAGTTTATAGAATAAAAGAACATGTCACTACCTATAAGTCTGGAGTCACACACAACATATAAAAATATGGTCCGTTTTACATGACAGGATATGAAACATGGTTTACACACAGTAAACTATTGCATATCCATTAGATTTATATATGTCCCTCCCTAATAATGTTAGTAGTGTCTGTGTGTAAAATTTTGGAGCTATAGGTGTTAAATTAAAGGATTAATTCACAGAAAAAACTGGCGTGGGCTCCTGCGCAATTTTTGTCCGCCAGAGAGGGAAAGCCAGTGACTGAGGGCAGAAATTAATAGCCTAGAGAAGGACCATTGTTTTTGGGCCCCCCTGGTTAAAAAATCTGCCCCCAGCCACCCCAAAAAAGGCGCATCTGTAAGATGCGCCTATTCCGGCACTTACCCTCTCTCTTCCCATTGCCCTGTAGCGGGTGGCAAATGGGGTAATGAGGGGTTAATGTCACCTTGCTATTGTAAGATGACATTAAGCCTGGTTAATAATGGAGAGGTGTCAATAAGACACCTCTCCATTATTAATCCACTAGTCTGAAAGGGTTAAAAAACACACACATTAAGAATAAAGACTTTTAATGAAATAAATAAACACACAGGTTTACCATCTTTATTTAACTCCCAATCCAATCGAAGCCCTTGTTCTCCTGCAAAAAATCCAAAATAAAAAAGCAACAATATCCCATACCTGTCCGCTGTACAGTCATGTCCCATGGTGCAATCCATCTCAAGGGGTTAAATAGTTTGTAAATGGGAGCGGTGCTAATGCGACCACCCCGGCTGTAAACCACGGCGGAATGAATAAAAAGCCGCCTGTGCAGGCTCCCCGCCTGACCGGACATGAACTCATTAGTGTGGGAAAGTTTCTGAACATTTTCCCACGCTGTCAATTCACCCTGGGTCAGGCAAAGAGTCAGCACAGTGACATCAGCGGTAGTCACTGAGTGTTAATGTGTTTATTTATTTCAGTTAGTTGCATATATCTATGTATTCTATGTGTATATATCTATGCTATCTATTCTATTCTAACCTGTCAGTGTGATTTTACTGTACGCCGCTCATGAATTGTCGGCTTTTCAAAGGACACAAGTGCGTATAAATCAGACATCACTCGCATGGTCCGAGTGCTGTGTGATTTTTTTATTTTTTTTTGCACCCATAGGCTTGCATTGGCAAGTTTCAGCCGAGTCTTGATGATGATCGCAGAATGCTGCGATTTTACATGCATGCTGAATACGCCCGAGAAAATAAATGGTGATGTGAGCTGCCCCATAGATTAACACTGGGCCGAGTGCTATGTGTTTTCTTGCATAGCACTCACCCGTATTCTACGGTAGTGTGATGCTGGCCTTGCAATGATAATGAATTACATCATTCAGCATGTATAGCCCTAAAAAGAAGCATCAAGTAACATTTTCTAACCAGGAGAAATGATATATATGGTGCACCCACCTTCCCACACCGCTTTGTAGTCAGCTATTAAACTCTTTAGTAGCTGCAATGATTAGATCTACCTGGTTTTTCTGAGTATTTGTGGGTTGTAATTCTCTCTGGTGGTGTATAGAAGGAAAGGTGAGATGGGACTGTTTCAATAAAGACAAGAAAGTGTCTGATCTGTAGTCGGCCAGCTCTGATCTCTCTACAGGGAGCATTTTACATTCAGACCAGCCCAGCTAATATCGCCACATTGCCAAATGTTCAGGCAGCAATCCCAGCTAATCTCAGCCGTCCTTCTCCGGACAGTGCTAACATGCAACCTACGGCTGTGAAAAGCCATTGAGACAAGCTCATGTCTGGGAAGAAGTCTTAGTTACGCTAATAGACGACTCGTGTCCCAAGGAAGGACAAGATCATCATCTAAAGCTGCCCTGAATACTACAGCGACTCTCACAAAGTTAGGCTAGGTTCATATTTGCGTATGAAGGAGCTGCGGACTTCCTCTGTGAAGCTCCGCCCCCCCTGCCTCGACTCCTCCGGTCAGGTCCGCCTACGTCTGCATACTTCTGCATGCGGCCTGCGTACCCTATCTTAAACATTAGGTACGCAGGTCGTGCGGATGTATGCGGATGCCTCCGCATGCATCGTTTTGACGATGCGGCGACCACATCAAATTCCAACATGTTGCGTTCGATGCAAGTTGCCGCATCGTCAAAACGACGCATGCAGAGGCATCCGCATGCATCCTCACGACCTGTGTACCCAATGTTAAATATAGGGTACGCAGGCCGCATGCAGAAGTATGCGGATGTAGGCGGAGCTGACCGGAGGAGGCATGGCAGGGGGCGGAGCTTCATGGAGGAAGTCCGCAGCCCTTCGCAGCTCCTCCATATGCAAATGTGAATCTAGCCTTATTAGTAGATTTATAAAGAAGGTGATGATAAACCAGGGAGTGCCATGATTTCATATGTAATATTAAAAAATATGGTCCAGGATTAGAAATAATGTTTTTTTTTTTCTGAAACAGCACCACCTCTGTCCGTGGGTGAAGTCTGTTATTACACCTAATTTTTATGCAAGTGAAGAAGGTTGAGCTTCAGTACCAGACACACCTCATAGACAGACATGGTGCTATTTATTTTTGGAAAAAAGGACTGTCATTTTTTTTATAATCCTGGACAGTCCCTTTAATCACCTCGTATATGATGTATACGTACAGTGTATAGAGGGGGCTCCAGAGCTGGCTGTGGTACACAGCTGACAACCACATGTAATTGCTGCAGTCAGTGCTAGCGCAGACAATGTTTGTTTAGCCCCTTTGAAGCCATGGTCAGTAGTGATCTTAAAGGGGTTTTACACATAGCGATATCGCTAGCAATATCGCTAAAACGTCCCTGATTTTGTGACGTTATAGCGATATCGCTATATGTGTGATACTTTCCTCCGACCGGCTCCCCCGCTGCCCATCGCTGATCGCACGAGATTGTCCGGCTCCATTTCTCGTTGTCAGCTTCCTGCTGTGACGACGAGCGACACGTGGAGGCGGGCGGGAGGACGTCAGGATCGCTGTGTGTGAAAGGTGAGTATCGTGCGCTGCGTTGCTGCTGCATCGCTGTGAGATCTGCTTGTGTGACAGCTCACTAGCGATCATTATGGATGCACCAGCGATCCTGACTGGGTCGGATCGCTGGTGCATCGCTAAATGTAAAAGGGCCTTTAGTGTTCAGTGAGCATCTAAGTGGTCAGATAGAGCATGAGGGCCCTTTGTGACTTAAGCTGGAGTCACACATAGCGACTTATCAGCGATCCCGACAGCGATATCAACATGTCACGATCGCTGGTAAGTTGCTATGTGATCGCTGGTGAGCTGTCACACAGACAGCTTCACCAGCGATCAGCACGCCGACGCCGAGGTGAGGAGCGAGCCCGGGAGCAGCGGACAAGTGTGCCTGCTGTTCCAGTCCTCCACCAGCAGAGGGCGCGCCTGCATCCCCGGTCTCTCCTGGCGGCATCCTGCTGCCTCCTGGTCCCCAGCGGCGGCAATTAAGGTACACACTCCGCGGGCTCCTGGTCCCCAGCGTGAGGCGGCACCTGTAACTCGCTGGTAACTAACATACACATCGGGTATCCAAGGGACGTGCATCCCTTGGATACCCGATGTGTACGTTAGTTACCAGCTAATCGCTGGTCTCCCGCCTGTCACACGCAGCGATGCGTGCTGGCCAGCGGGAGATCAGCGACGAAAAAAATGTCCAGAGGTTTCTTGCAGCGATCAGCGATACCGGCAGGGGGGCCGCTCGCTGATCGTTGTCACATACAGCGATCTCGCTGGTGAGATCGCTGTTGTGTCACAAAACTTGTGACTCAGCAGCGATCTCGCTAGCGAGATCGCTATGTGTGACGGGGCCCTTATTCTGCCTTCCCCTTGTTATCGCAGGGTGCCATCGGGCTGTCACGGCAGCCTGAAGCAGCCTAGTTATCTGCCATCTTTTTATTGCTACTCTCAATACAGAAGTATTGCATAGTATTGTACTAGCATTCAAAGAAGTGATGAAAAAGTCATTTGTACCCCAAAATTATACAAATAAAAATTACCATACTGCTTACCATAAAAAAAAGTAATTACATGGCTCCATAGATGAAAAATAAAATCTTAATAATAGTAGAATATGGCTACATAACCCACAATTTTCAGTTATTTAAAGTTTTATTTTATTTCTTAAAAGTAGTAAAACATAAAAACTATACACACTTAGCATTGCCATCATAGTAGTACAGAATAAAGCCAGTGTCATTTTTATCACACAGTGAGCCATGTAAAAGCAAAACCCAATCTGCAATGGTAGAAATGCATTTACCCATTGCACCCCACAAAGAAGTTTTTGTTTTATCACTTATATGATTAGTTAATTGGTAAAATTCAAAGCTTTAACTCATCAAAAGAAGCGAAAAAACAAAAAAGTTTATAGTAGTAAAGAAAAAGCGTCAAAGTAAAAAAAAATGGCAGTTTAAGGGATTAATATCTAAATTGCTCCCTCTAAGCATTGTGATTCCCTAAAACCTCCATGCCAGTCAATGAACTGAATCCAGACTTGTGACAGTAATCCTGGCACCATGAACATGTGCATGCTACTACTGTCCCACAGCCTTATGTCTCATATAAAACAGTAATTCCAATAAAAACATTTACACTAGAGAGTTGATTCCTAGAGAAAAGAACAGTTTATTATAGTTTGTGCAATGCCACCATCTTCATTTATGGGCTTGATACCACTGGATCCTTGGTTTTGTGTAGACAAATTAATAAGCAGTACTATTCCCGTAAGCTGGTTCTTTATAGGACTCCAGGTCCTGCCTTGCCAATGGCGTCTCATGATTGGCGCCACAGCCCCTTTGTGCTTAGCATTGTAGATTTGGCATGGGTCCCAGCTATCAGACTCCCCCAGATGAGGCATCTCTGGCAATTGAAATCAATATGTCACCAACGCATATGGTGGGAAAAAACGTTAAAAGGGTTTTACGGCAATAGTCATTCATCATCTGTCCACAGGATAGGTGATAAATGTTTGACCCCCATCGATCAATAGAACAAGGGTCCTGAGTAGAGATGAGCGAATTTGTTCAGATTTTGGCCCCGAATCTGATTTTGACATATTCGGGCCATATTCGAACACTATTCGTTCCGAATGTATGTCTTATGATCGGTTCTGAACATATTCAATAATTTCAAGTCCCATTGACTCAAATGAAGTTCGACTGTGTTCGACAAATATTGCAAAAACAATATTTGATTCCGATCGTATTCGGAACCGAATCCGAAGAAATTTGCTCATCTCTAGTCCTAAGTAGTGATGAGCGATCAAGCTCGGATAAGCGAGCATGCTCTGGTGCTAACCGAGTGACTTCAGCGTGCTCGAAAAATATGTTCAAGTCCCTGCTGCTGCGTGATTCGCGGCTGTTAGACAGCCACAACACATGCAGGGATTGCTAGACGAACAGGTAATCCATGCATGTGTTGTGGCTATCGAACAGCCGCGAGACATGCAGCTGCGGGGAGACTCAGACATTTTTCAAGCAAGCCGAAGTCACTCGGTTAGCACGTGAGTGTGCTCAGATAACACCTTCTCCAAGCAAATTCACTCAATCACAAGTCCTCAGCTTGGAATGGGCAAAACTTACTGGACTTAGCTGTCTCCATCAGCCCCATAGCCACTAAATGGAGGACTAGGGCTCAAGATTGGCCGTTGTTCTATTCAAGTTCCTCATTGCTGTAGATGTGCAGTAAAGAGGACTGGAAGCTTGGGAACCCCAAATAGTTCACGTATGAATAAGTGAAAAGTGTTTTTGAGTAAGCACCTCTTTAAGAAGAATTATAACTAAAGGGTATGTCAACTGAAGACTATTTTAGAGTTTATATAAAGATTTAACATTGAATAACTTTGTAAATGCAGATACTGAATGATACTTGTTTTGCGCTGATCCTGATTTACAGCCCATATTAAACTTTGGAGCTCCATTCATTATTGTGCTAATTATTATCAAATGTATTGTCAACTAATATATCCAATGCGTCCAAGAATATAATGGACATGTGCATTAACCCTTTTACGACCTATTAAAAAAAATGTACGTAATGATGAGGTGCTAATCATAGCGATCCAGGGAGTGATGAAAAAATCATAAAAACGGACACTGTACTTTGCAAACGCTTTAGACAGGTGGGAAAAAAATGCTGCAAAGTAAGTGATTTAAAAATTAGAAGTGTGAATAGTTTATTTTTTATCAATGAACACAATGCCAAGTGAATGAATCAAAGATAATTCAAAATGAAATCATTATTTGATGTGACTGCCCTTTTTTTTCAAAAAGGAATTTTAGCATCAATCCTTCTCGGTACGTTTACAGACAGTTTTTGGTGGAACTTGAGAGATAGGTTGTTCCAAATATCTTGGAGAATTAACCACAGACTTTCTGTGGATGTCGCTTGTGCAAATCATTCTATCTCTTCATATAATCCCAGACAGACTTGATGAAGCTGAGATGAGAACTCTGCGGGAGCCATATCATCACTTCCAAGACTCCTTATTCTTTACACTGAAGATAATTTTTAATGACATCAGTTGTATGTTTCAGGTTGTTGTTCGGCTGCAGAATAAATTTATAGCCAATCAGTTGCCTCCCTGATGGTATTGCAGGATGGATAAGTATCTGCCTGTATTTCTCAGAATTGAGGACACCATTAATTCGCATCAAATTCCCAACTTGTAAGGAACCTCCTCCATACTCTTCGATGAACAAACTGCCTTCAATTACAGCCAAATATTTCATATTTTGATTCATCAGTCCAGAGCCCTGCTGCAATTTTTCTGTAGCTGGGTCTTGTGGTTTTTACCATTTCTAAGCTGATGGCACTGCTGAACATCTTCCAATTACATTGGTAAGCCTGATGTGTTTTTCATCTGCTGCACTAAGTTTCCATGTCCAATCACTGTGTCTTCAGCCCTGAACATTGCCAATTTATTGGTGTCTTTAAAGTTGAGACATACATGCAGATACTTATCTATCCTGCAATACCATCAGGGAGGTGTCTGATTGGCTACAAATTTATTCTGCAGCAGGACCACGACCCCAAACATACAGCCAATGACATTAAAAACAAGGCCGGGATCACACATGCGAGAAACATGGCCGAGTCTCGCATGTTAATTCCCGGCACTGCCCCCGGCACTCGGGAGCGGAGCGTGCGGCAGCATGTATTGCAATGCCGCCGCACGCTCCGATCCAAGTGTCGGATTAGTTCTCCAAGATGTTTGGAACAGCCTCCCTGCTGAACGCCTTCAAAAACTGTGTGCAAGTGTATTTGAATTGATGCCTTGATTCTGTTTTGAAAGTAAAGGGTGTTCAGACCAAATACTGATCTACATTTCTCTTTTCACATACTTTCCATTTTGTCAATTCATACAAATAAACCATTAACTCATCGATCTTTATCTCCTTTATGACATATGACATATATGTAGGGTCGGTGGGCCGAGCTGGGGGGTGGTCCCTCTTCTTACCGCGCAGAGACGAAACAGAGACAAGATGGAGGCAAGTTCAGGGTGCAACAGGTCCAAGCTTTATTCTCTGGCCTTCCACTTGACAGCCTCCACACTATACCGCACTTCAAAGCAATACACTTTACTTCGCTTCCCTTGTCGGCCCTCCGTTTCCAGAGCCGCTTCTCACACCGTACTTTATACTAGGGACGTGTCTGCACACACCGTCCCCTCCTCACTCGTCGACGCTCCTGACAGGTCCGTCACTGTGGCCGCCTTAGGCCCGTAAACCAACAGCGCTTCCACTGATCAGTCGTCGTGTCAAATACAGTGTCTCACACCCAGTGCCTCGTCCCTTCTGCGGTTCTTCCTGTCAGGACCACCCCCCTGACGTTCTCTCTCCTCAGTCCCCCTGGTTTAGATTCTCCTCACAGCGCACAGACTGTCGCAGTCCTCCTGTCACTGGAGCTCCCCCTGGGGACTGGAACCTTCTGGAACCCTCCCTCAGTATTTATAGCTCTCCCGGTCCCCTGTCACTGTAACCCCGCCCCCATGACCAACGGTTTCTAAAGCCCTAAGCTGTTGTCAAGTCCTTTACTCACACTCCTCCCTGCCATCTAATGGTCAACCCAAGGTACTGCACGTCCACTACACTTTCCTAGCTGTTTCCCCACTGTACACCTACCTACACTGTGCAAACCTTTCCTTCTTCACTCTGACTAGTCCGTCCGTCAGGTCACCTTCCCTACATATACAGTATATATGTCATATGTTGTGCCTCCCTCTATGATGCAGCTCCAGCACTGAGCCCGCATCTTTTCCGGTACATGACAGCTGATTTCATCAGCTGACATGTGCCCCTAACAGCCGCTGGAGGAATAGTGATCCACCTGTGACTGTTAGGCCGGGATTACACTACCGTGCAGTGTCGGACTGGGGTGCCAAGGGCCAACCAGTAACGTTGACTTTGAGGGGCCCACTTTTCACCTCCATTCAAATATTACACTCACCTCATTCACAAATGCACCTATATCTCTAAATAATAATAAGCTGGGTGGTTTGGTTAATGAATGATGAGATGCTGCTTTTTTTCTGTTCAGAGTAAATCAACTGAATTATGCCAAGTACTATCCATATAGTGGGGTTGGGGGCCCAGATCTGCACAGGGATCCCACCAGGGGATTCCCCTGTTACCCTGTGCGCCAGTCCAAGCCTGCAACCTTGTGTGATGCGAGAAACTCGCACGAATCTCTCGCATCAACACCCGGTGCTGCCGGTGGCACTCAGGACCGGAGCTGTGGCTGCATAGAAATACACGATACATGATAGTGTGATCCTGGCCTTAACATGTTAAGCAGAAATGCAACACCAGCTCTGCACCTGTCACATGATTATGGGGCGCCAATGGGTTGACATGACAACCCGAGGTCTGCAGGAGGTTGTCATTGCCGATCTTCTATGAATGCCGCCTCTTGGTCGGCGTTCATAGCAGATGATGAGTTCTGCTACACATAGCAGGACTGAAGCCCTGCTATATGCAGCACAAGCAATCGGATGATCGCAGTTTCAAGTTTCCTAAGGAGACTATTGAAGCAAGCAAAAAGTGTAAAAAAAAAAGATTTTAGAAATATAAAAAAATACAAAAATATAAAAGTTCAAGTCAAATATAAAAAAATACAAAAATATAAAATTTCAAGTCACCCCCTTTCAAAATAAAACAATAAAAAAATGTAAAAAATACACATATTTGGTATCGCTAGGTTCAGAAATGCCCAATCTATCACAATATAAGAATAATCCAATCGGTAAATGGCATAACAAGAAAAAAAATTAAATGCCAAAATTATGTTTTTATGGTCTCCTCAACTTTCCGATAAAATACAATAACAGACAATCAAAAGATCGCATCTACCCCAAAATAGTGTAAATAAAATCACCAGCTTGGCATGCAAAAAATAAGCTCTCACCCGGCCCCAGATGCCAAAAAATGGAGATGCTATGCGTCTCAAAAAAAGGCACAATTTTTTTTAACAAACTTTGGATTTTTTTTCACCACTTAAATAAAAAAAAACCTAGACATGTTTGGTGTCTATGAACTCGTAATGACCTGGAGAATCATAATGGCAAGTCAGATTTAGCATTTAGTCAACATGGTAAAAAAGACAAACAAACAATCGTGGAATTGCACTTTTTTGCAATTTCACAGCACTTGGAATTTTTTTTTAACCATTTTCAAGTAAATGGTAAAGTCAATTGTCCTGTTCAACAAAACAACTTGTCCCACAAAAAAACAAGCCATCAAATGGCCATATTGATGGAAAAATAAAAAAGTTATGGCTCTTGGAAGAAGGGGAGTGAAAAACGAAAAAAAACAAACAGAAAAACAAAAAACAAAATGGAAAATGGCCCCGGCTTGAAGGGCTTAAAATAATTCTTATTTTGTTGCATTTTGCCACACCTGCCTAAAACATTTGCACAGTACTGTTTATCTATCTGGTATCACCATAGCTCTGCTGACTCAGAGAACAAAGTAAATAAAGTTACTGCAAAATGAAGAAACAATTTTTTTTCCACCCCACTCAGAATTTCTTTCTTATACCATACTTTGTATGGTAAAGTGAATGGTTTGTATGGTAAAGTGAATGGTATCATTGAAACCAAAAACTCATCCTGAAAAAAACAAACCCTTATATGCCTATATTGATGGAAAAATAGAAAAGTTCTGGCTCTTCAAGTGAGAGAAGGAAAAAAATAAATAAAATGACTGCGTGTTAAATAGATCTGTCACCAGGATTTTGCCACCAAACCTGAGATTTGCAGGATGTAGAGTAAGGCTGGTTTCACATTAGCGCTTTTGTGCGCAGCGCATCGGGCGCATCAGTGCGCATGCGCACTGCGCACCTATATTTTACATGATGTGCGCATGGTTTTGCGCATTTTTGCGCTTTCGTGCGCATGCGTTTTTTTGTCTTTCGCGCCAGGCGCGTCAGACGCAACATGTTGCATTTTTGGTTCCACCCTGTCTCGTTAAAACAACGCATGCGCACGGAATGCGCACGGAATGCGCAAAAACACCACATTGGAGCCTATGGGAGCGCAATACTTGCGCATGGTCTTGCGCACGCTTGCGTTTTTATGCGCATGCGTCTTTTAAATAAACATGACTGAAATTTGGTCTAGACAGTAAAAAAAAAAAAAAAAAACCAAGGTGATAAAATGGTGTGGGCACTGGGATTCCACAATACTTTAAGGATTGCTCACTAGTGGACACACAGCACAAGCTGCACCAATGTAAGTATGAAAAACCTAATGTCTGGCTGAAATTTCAATACATTTCTATGTACTTATGTCTCTTTTTTTTTTTATTGCAGCATGTCTTCATCTGGTGAAGAATATGTCCCCGGGACAGGGCAAGAGGCAGAAGAAGTGAGTACTATGCTTCCGTATGGATTTGAAAAAATAAACACATGTGATTAATTTTTTACGTTTAATTTTCAGACCTCATCCTCCATCACGCCACCACCACCGGAGGAACGGCAGGAGCAGCAAGGCCAAGTGCGGGCGGGTAGACGTGATGTAAGTACAGACGGACTGTTTTTTTTTTTTTTTTTTTACTTATTTTCTAGTCTGGTTTATTTATTTATTTATTTTTTTTAAATTTTCATGGTTGTTTTTTTCGATGTTTGTTGCTTTTTTTGCATTTATTTTCATGTTTGTTTGTTTGGGTATATGGGCAAGGGACTATGGGATGGAGGATATATATGATGGGTATATGGGCATGGGATAGAGGATATGTATGATGGTATATGGGCACGGGACTATGGGATGGCGAATATGTATGATGTGTATATGGGCACAGGCATATGAGATGGCGAATATGTATGATGGGTATATGGGGACAGGACTATGGGATGGAGGATATGTATGATGGAATATGGGCACGGGACTATGGGATGGAGGATATATATGATGGGTATATGGGCATGGGATAGAGGATATGTATGATGGTATATGGGCACGGGACTATGGGATGGCGAATATGTATGATGGGTATATGGGCACAGGCATATGAGATGGCGAATATGTATGATGGGTATATGGGCACAGGACTATGGGATGGAGGATATGTATGATGGAATATGGGCACGGGACTATGGGATGGAGGATAATTTTAAATTTCTATAACTAACCACAGTAGTTACTATGCCCGGGCAGCGCCGGGCTCTTCAGCTAGTTTTAGATATTTTTTATTTTAAAATCTTTCAAAGATTAATGTTTGTCTTTCTTTTCTAGGCTCCACAGCGGGAGGAGGACCTCGCCCTGGACAACGACGAGCTCATCCGTCTAGTCCAGGAGCGAGTCCCGTTGTGGGACACCCGTCACCAACTGCACTCGGACAACGTGGTGATCCGGCGGCTCTGGAACGAGGTGGCCGCATCGCTGATGGATGGCTGGGACAACGCCTCTCCCCGGGTCCGCAAGGATTTTCGTAAGTATTTAAATGCAGTGTGATGCAGCAGTGATCTTGGCCGGGATCACCCAACTGTGTGTGATGCTATTAACTCCATGGAGTTTCTATCATCACACACAGTTGGATGATCACAGCCTCCAGTGCATAGTCTTACTTTTTTTTTTTTTTTTTTTTCCATCACAGTGAACAAAGTCAGAACCCGTTGGCGCTCGATGAAGGACCGCTTCAACAGGGATATCCGTCAGGAGAATAAGGTTCGCAGTGGTGCTGCGGCAAGGACCGGCACGAAGTACCGATACCATCGTGCCTTGGCATTTTTAAGACCGGTCCTTGCCTCCCGAACGTAAGTATTTTCTAGTTGTATTGTGTTTTATTCTGTGCTTTTCTATTCCACAGGAGTTGGCGATTGTTAATTTATGGTAGTAATTTCTTTCTTTTCTTTTCACAGCACCTGGAGCAGCACCCTGCAACCTGGTCCCGAAGCGGTCCTTCATCAAGCTGCCCCGGACCCCTCCCAGCCATCCATCAGCGAGGAAGCACCTTGCAGGTCTGCACCACAGTCATCTGGAGACCAGGAAGCTGGTCGCTCAGGTGTTCCCCTGTCCCAGGTCTCTGCCACTGGTTTTGCGGGCACTTCCCGCCAGCAGCGGCAGAGGACCTTGGACAGGCCTCTCATGCCCGAGTTCGTTGAATTGAGCTCGGTCTTTCAGAGTAGCCTCAAGGCACTCTCCGATAGACTTGAGAGTGGTTTCCTCCTTTTGGACCAACGCTACAAGTCTATCGAGGGGCGCCTTGAGCGCCTGGAAGTCGACCTCGCCAGACCAGCGCATCATTTTTACACCCAAATAGCTCGGGACACGGCGGAACACCTTACCCCTGACCTCCAGTTGACTGTCATGCAGGCCTGCAACAATGCTTTTATGCAGGCTATGCAGCAGAGTAGGATTATGCAGCAGTCCGTGGTGGCATTTCCACCGGTGCCACCACTGACTCGTTTTACAGCATTACCTACTTCTGCTGCATATCACTGCACAGCCACCACACTTCCAAGCCTCGCCGGACACCAATATACCGCCACAAGTCCGAGTGCAGCTGGACACTTACCCGCCAACACCATGCCAAGCGCTGCTCCTGCCTGGCCCACCACTGCTGCCGCCACCACCACTGGATGGCCCGTCGTCACCACCCCTGCCTGTAGCGCCGCCACCACCACCACCAGCGGGAGGACCACCCCGGTATGGACCGCCACAGCCACCACGCCTGCATGGCCCGCCACCACCACCACCACCACCTCGGAGCAGCATCAGCTGGGGGACCCGCATTCAATATTTACGGCCCCTGCCAGGACATCCACCACCACCAGCATGCCACAGCTGGAACAAGATCCTGGCAGGCGGTCCACAAGCGCCAGGCGGTCCCCCAGCTCCAGCCAGTCCACAGCCTCCAGGCGTTCCAGAGGCTCAAGGCGGTCCAGAGGCTCAAGGCGGTCCAGAGGCTCAAGGCGGTCCCCGGGGTCTAGCCAGTCCTCAGGCTCAAGCAAGGACAGCAGGAAGACGACGGGCCACCGTCCTAAAAAAACTAAGAGGAGGACTCTTACCCTCCCTCCTCCATCACCTCCCACTTCACAACTTTCCTTGCCTCGGCTCCCTTTTTATATATTTATATATATTTATATATATATATATATATATATTTATATATATATATATATATATATATATATACAGTGCCTACAAGTAGTATTCAACCCCCTGCAGATTTAGCAGGTTTACACATTCGGAATTAACTTGGCATTATGACATTTGGACTGTAGATCAGCCTGGAAGTGTGAAATGCACTGCAGCAAAAAAGAATGTTATTTCTTTGTTTAATTTTTTTTTAAATTGTGAAAAGTTTATTCAGAGGGTCATTTATTATTCAACCCCTCAAACCACCAGAATTCTGTTTGGTTCCCCTAAAGTATTAAGAAGTATTTCAGGCACAAAGAACAATGAGCTTCACATGTTTGGATTAATTATTTTTCCAGCCTTTTCTGACTATCTAAGACCCTCCCCAAACTTGTGAACAGCACTCATACATGGTCAACATGGGAAAGACAAAGGAGCATTCCAAGGCCATCAGAGACAAGATCGTGGAGGGTCACGAGGCTGGCAAGGGGTACAAAACCCTTTCCAAGGAGTTGGGCCTACCTGTCTCCACTGTTGGGAGCATCATCCGGAAGTGGAAGGCTTATGGAACTACTGTTAGCCTTCCACGGCCTGGACAGCCTTTGAAAGTTTCCTCCCGTGCCGAGGTCAGGCTTGTCCGAAGAGTCAAGGCTAACCCAAGGACAACAAGGAAGGAGCTCCGGGAAGATCTCATGGCAGTGGGGACATTGGTTTCAGTCAATACCACAAGTAACGTACTCCACCGCAATGGTCTCCGTTCCAGACGAGCCCTTTACTTTCAAAGCGTCATGTCATGGCTCGTCTACAGTTTGCTCATGATCACTTGGAGGACTCTGAGACAGACTGGTTCAAGGTTCTCTGGTCTGATGAGACCAAGATCGAGATCTTTGGTGCCAACCACACACGTGACGTTTGGAGACTGGATGGCACTGCATACGACCCCAAGAATACCATCCCTACAGTCAAGCATGGTGGTGGCAGCATCATGCTGTGGGGCTGTTTCTCAGCCAAGGGGCCTGGCCATCTGGTCCGCATCCATGGGAAGATGGATAGCATGGCCTACCTGGAGATTTTGGCCAAGAACCTCCGCTCCTCCATCAAGGATCTTAAGATGGGTCGTCATTTCATCTTCCAACAAGACAACGACCCAAAGCACACAGCCAAGAAAACCAAGGCCTGGTTCAAGAGGCAAAAAATCAAGGTGTTGGAGTGGCCTAGTCAGTCTCCTGACCTTAACCCAATTGAAAACTTGTG
The DNA here is from genome assembly GCF_039654945.1 of Dendrobates tinctorius. NCBI lineage: Eukaryota > Metazoa > Chordata > Amphibia > Anura > Dendrobatidae > Dendrobates > Dendrobates tinctorius. Next base: position 1,097,611 of record NW_027361870.1, read on the forward strand.
GAAGGAGCTCAAGATTAAAGTCCACATGAGAAACCCAAAGAACCTAGATAACTGGGAGAAGATCTGCATGGAGGAGTGGGCCAAGATAACTCCAGAGACCTGTGCCGGCCTGATCAGGTCTTATAAAAGACGATTATTAGTTGTAATTGCAAACAAGGGTTATTCCACAAAATATTAAACCTAGGGGTTGAATAATAATTGACCCACACTTGTATGTTTAAAATTTATTAAAATTTAACTGAGCAACATAACTTTTTGGTTTGTAAGATTTATGCATCTGTTAATAAATCCTGCTCTTGTGTGAAGTTTGAAGGCTCTAACTTATTTGCATCTTATCAAACCTGCTAAATCTGCAGGGGGTTGAATACTACTTGTAGGCACTGTATATATTTATATATATATATATATATATATATATATATTTATATATATATATTTATATATATATATATATATATTTAGATATATATATATTTAGATATATATATATATATATTTAGATATATATATATTTATATATAATATATATATAAATATATATAATATATATATAAATTATATATATATATGTATATATATATATATATATATATAATTTATATATATATTTATATATTTATTTTTTTTATGGTGGTTTCCCTTTCTTCAATTTAACCTGGGCAGATGAGTAGTGGAGTTTATTAAGACACAGTACACTGGGTACAGGTAGAAAAAACCATGTATTTTATTTTTAACAAACAACAAAACTATTAAACCATTTGATCCTGCCATGCTACACGACCAACATCGGATAAAAAGTAGTCCGCAAATTGGTCCCTCATTTGGGCAACTTCGACTGAGGACCGAAGAGGGTGCTGAGTAAAATCTGGCAAAGGGTTGGCAGCAGGCTCATCCATGTCAAAGTTCGGCCGCTCCTTTGCCATAACAAAATTGTGGAGAACCACGCATGCCTTCACCACCTCATCTACTGTTTCCATTTTGAGATTGATGGCGGTGCTGAGAATTCGCCATCTGGACACTAGAATGCCAAAGGCGCACTCTACAGTCCTGCGAGCCCTCGTAAGCCTGTAGTTGAAAATTTTCTTGCGGTGGTCCAAGTCACGGCTGGAGTACGGCTTCAGCAGGTTTGGGCACATCTGAAATGCCTCATCCCCAACCACTACAAATGGCAGTGGTGGAGTTTGGGTTTGGGGAAGAGGCCGTGCCAGTGGAAAATTGAAATGGTTGCCGTACAACCTCCAGCCCATATCAGAGTTCTTAAAAGTCTGGGAATCGTTGCCCCGTCCGAATGCCCCTATGTCCACCGCCACAAACCGGCAGTCTGCATCCGCAATGGCCATTAGGACTGTGGAAAAGTACTTCTTGTAGTTGTAGTACTCGGAGCCACTTCTTGCGGGTTTTGTGATGCGGATGTGCTTCCCGTCCACCGCTCCTAGGCAGTTCGGGAAATTGCAGACTGCCCAGAATTTCTCCGATATTTGAAGCCACTTTTCGGCAGTGGGCAATGGCAGAAACTCCGGACACAGAACATCCCACAGAGCCCTGCAGGTGTCGGCAACAATCCCGGATAAAGTAGAGATTCCCAGCCGGTACTGGAAATGCAGGGATGAAAGACTCTCTCCAGTTGCCAGGAACCTGCCAAACATAAAAAGAAAAAATAATTATATTTCTGTCTTGGGTATTACTAAAAACACTGAAAATAAAAAAGTACATGGCCTAACTATTTTGCATGTTTTTTTAATACAACATAGCAAAAAAACATTTTATAAAGGCTTGGGATTAGTACATGACAGAAGAAAAACCATTATGCAAAAAAGCAATTTCCCAAAAATAATGTTCAAATTCAATAGCCAAAAAAAACCAAATTTTTTGGACCAAAAAAAAAAAAAAAAAAAAAAAAAAAAGCCAAAAAAATTATGCAAACATAACAACATACATACCGTAAGGTGACAAGGAGCCTTTCTTCGGGAGGAATGGCACGCCGGAGCTGAGTGTCCCTTCTCCGGATGTTTCCTTCAACCATACCCAGCAAGTCAAGGAAGCTTTCCTGGGACATCCGTGTATAGTCAGCAAATTTCTCCGGGTTTTCCTGTAGCTCGCTGTACAGCGTGTGATATGCTCCACGGCTTGGCCGGAGTTCGATGATTGGATGCCTCCAAAACCGACGCCGCTGCCGTCTCTGCTGTCTCTCCCTCTCCCTTTCTTGCTGGCAACAAAAGACATACGCCTGAGACAGCGCAATGTCAAGATCCAGCTTGAAGCGGAAATTATCCAGATGCAGGTCCATCTTGACACCGGAAACAGCAGCAAAATCTGATGAATTCAGCAGTACAGGGTCTATAAAACATTCCAATGACACACGCCCACTGGTGACCCATTGGTGTTCAAGGATTTTTCTATTGTGAAATGTCACACCTAAAAACGCATGCGCATAAAAAAACGCAACCGCATGCAAAAACGCATGTAAAACGCAAGTAACACTGCGTTATTTTGACGCATCAGCGTGCGCATGATGAAAAAAAACGCACATTTGTTTTGCGTTTTTCTTTGCGTTTTTTATGCGCACGATGCGCTGCGCAAAAAAACGCTAATGTGAAACTAGCCATAGAGACGCTGATTCCAATGATTTTACTTATCATTGTTTTATCAACTGGAGATTATTACTTGAGGACTAGTAAACCTGCTGCTATGAGTCCTTCATATTCAAGACCTCTTTACACCCTCGCCCCTACCACCGATTGGCAGCTTTCAGCCTATCACAGTGTACATAGAAAGCTGCCAATCAGTGGTGTGTGTGTGTGTGGGGGGGTATACAGGGCTACACATTCAGGGAACCGCTAGATCTGCAGTGCGTAAAGCCGAGTAAGGCTGTGTTCACACACAGCATTTTTTTAGCGGTTTTTACCGCGGTTTTCACTATAAAACCACTAAAAATAAGCTTCCCAGTCATTTCTATGCATTTTGCACTTTTTGTGCACATTGATGCGTTTTTTACCGCGAAAAAACCGCATCGCGGTAAAAACCGCAGCATGCTAATTAATTTTGCAGATTTTTCCGCGGTTTTGGCTTCTTCCATGCAGTTTGAAACCACTGCGGAAAAAACGCATCAAAAACGCATCAAAACTGCGCAAAAACCGCCGTGGAAAAATAGGTGCGGTTTCTGGGAAAGGATTCAGGTTTTTGAGCAGAAATTTTCTGCAACGTGTGCACTTAGCCTAAGTGACACACCACCGGAATCCGGGACTTTGTCCCTATATCACACTAATTTCAGATGTTGTAGGAAAACCTCTTGATAGAGTCTCTTTAAAGAGGTATTCCCATCTCCAAGATCCTATTCCAATATGTAGTAGTTGTAATAACAATAATAATATTAGCAAATACCTACAATTAGAAATGTAGTATATTTTTTCTGATTAGCTATGTCTCTTTCCTCATGTTCAGGCATTGCAGGACCTTAGGTATCCATGGTTATGACCACTATTATAGTGACAGTTAGCTAGTTGATGGTGGTCGTAACAATAGATGCTTAAGGTCCTGCAATGCCTGCACATGAGGAAAGAGACACAGTGAATCAGAAAAACTATACTGCATTTCTAATTGGAGGTGTTTGCTAATATTATTATAATTACACCTACTACATATTGTGATAGGATCTTGCAGATGGGAATACCTCTTTAAGCTGAAATGTGAGAAGTTGCATTCTCCATTCACCTGTCGCCTGAACCTGCTGCATTTATGTTCCCCCTGGAGAGGAACTGCTGCCCTGACCTACACATATCACAGTAATATTCCATGTTCCTGTGCCATAGGTGTGGGAGGTATAATTTGTGGCATTTTATGTCTCTAGTGTGAGAGCATGGCTTACACCTGTGGGAATAGCATTAGCCTGCACTTTGGCAGATTGCTGGTAACAGAGCCCTGATTACATATCTATGTGTTTCCTTGTCCATATAGGATGACTGTGGCCTTGGTTTGTAATTTGAACATCCAGTTTGCTTCTGATTTAGCCTTTGATAATCCAAGTAATGCTGCGGCATACCCCTGATTAAACATAATATTTTGTGGCCTGCCTCAGTTCTTCATTTTGACTCAGTGGCAAGCATAGGAAATGAACATATTCTCTTGCAGCTGATATACTGTCATGAACCATTTGAACACTATTATATCTCGTCTCATACTCCTGGCTTAGAGCCTCGGTGATGTATTTTCTAGTTTTCACATTATCTGAAGAAATGTTATTAAGACTCGCATCTTGTTTGAGAGTTCTGGTGTAGGGATAAAATATTATGCTAAACTTTTATGCAGGTCTCGAAAAAATGCTAAAAAGTAGGAATGCTTTAAAAATACAAGTACTAATATATTTTTTTATAAATACAAAATGCAAAGTTAATGTGAATGAGCAAAAGAGAAATATTTGGTGTGACCGCCCTTAGTCTTGAAAACAGCATCATTTCTTCTACGTACACTTGCATTATACAGGTGACAATGATCAACATTTGCATATGTAGGTTGAAACACAGTCATTAACTGAAACAAAAACAGTTGTATAGTAGGCTTAAAACTGGATGAGGCACAGCTAAACTCTGCTACAAAGGTAAGGTTGTGGAAGACAGTTACATGTCACAAGTTATACACCATGGCAAGACTGAGTCTAACAACATGACACAAGGTAGTTATACTGCATCAGCAATAACTCTCCCAGGCAAAGACTTCAAGCAGAGTGGGGTTTAAACATTTGTTTTGAAGAAGCACCAAGAAATGTATAACACTGAGGACCATAGACACAGTGGTTGGCCATGGAAACTTATTGTGGAAGATGAAATACCCGTTATACTTACTTCCCTTTGAAATTGTAAGATGTCCAGCAGTGCCATCAATTTAGAACTGGCAGCAACCAGCGGCACAGAGCTATATCCATCTACTGTTCGGAGAAGTCTAGAAAAAAGTGGTGTTCATGGAAGACGTACAGCCACAAAGCTATACCTTTGACATAGAGACAAGGTCAATTATGCTTGAAAAAGTAGGAAAAGGGGTGCAGAAAAATGACACCAGGTGCTCTGGACTGAAGGCAGTTTATTCGCCAATGGGCTGGAGAGCGGTACAATAATGAGGGTGTGCAGGCAGCTTTGAAGCATGGTTGAGATTACATGAAAGTTTGGGGTTACATTTCAGCAAATGGAGTTGGGGATTTGGTCCCAATTAATAGTATCCTCAATGCTGAGAAATACAGGCAGATGCTTATCCATCATACAGTACCATCAGTGAGGTGTCTGATTGGTTCCCAATTTTTTTCTATGGCAGGACAACTTCAAACATACAGCCAATGTAATTAAAGAATATTTCTGTTGCGGAGATATTAGCAATCAAAGCATTTGGCACCTAATGAGTTAACTTTAGTTAAGTCCAAATGGGTGGTTTCACTAGCTTGTACTTCTCCTTGTATGAGTTGCTATCTGATAACACCCACTTTGACTTAACAAACATTATCTAATTATGTGCTAATACTTTGCTTGCTAACATCTACACAAATTTTGCAAAAAAAAAAAAAAAATTAAAAAAAAAGTTTCATACCACTCTGCGGCCACTATTACATTGTTTGTCCAGCTCAACATGAAAAGTTTTAGAAAAGTCCTCTTTAAGAACTATCTTCAGCCTAAGAAGTCCTGGAAGTGATGATATAGTCCCCACAGAGCTCTGATCTGAACATCATCCATCATGGCCATGTCTACCATTGTGTAGCATTCCCTCTACTTTTTACAACAGCCTGTAAACATCTGGGAAATGTGACCAATTGCGAGAGTTTTTGGAGAGGAATGTTGGCCCATTCTTGGTTGTTGGAGGATTTTCATTGCTCTCCAGGCCTGGGTCTTTGCCGGATTTTTTTGTTTGATAATGCGCCAAATGTTTCTATTGGTGAAGTGTCTGGGCTACAGGCGACCGGTTTATCACTCGAACTCTTCTTCTTTGAAGACATACTGTTGTGATGGATGCAGTATGTGGTTTTGCATTTTCTTGCTGAAATATGCAAGACATCCCCCAAAATAGACCGAAATAGATGTTGTCTGGATCTAGGATACACTATTCTAAATCCTCCATATAATGCTCAGCATCGATGGTGTCTTTCATGTACAAACTGCCCATGCCATAAGTACTAATGCAGCCCAATACCATCAGAGAGACAGAACTGTGCACTGATAACAAGCTGGATGGTCACTGCCCTCTTGAGTCCACAGGACACAACGTCCCTGATCTCCATGAAGAATTTCACATTTTGATTCATCTGACCACAGAACAGTTTTCCATTTTGCCTCAGTCCATCTTTAATGAGTTTTAGCTCAAAGAAGGTGGCAGCGTTTCTGTCTTGTGTTGATATATGGCTTCTACTTTGCATAATAGAGCTTTTACTTGACCAAATACTGCCTGTTTTTAATGCAGTGCCACCTGAGGGCTTGTGGATTTTGAGCATCCTCAGCAATGTCGCTCATGCACATTAATTTTTCCTGAATGTCTGAATCTTTTGATGATATCATGTGCTGGAGCTAGGGGGATATTCAAAGTCTTTGCATTTTTTCATGTTGAACATTTTTCTGAAATTGTTCAACAAGCTTTAGATGTAGTTGTTCATAGATTGGTGAACTTCAGACCATCTTTGTTTCTGAAAGACTCTGCCTCTCTAACATGCTCCTAATATAGTCATTGGACTTAGCTGAAAATTTACCCTTCAGTTGTTTTTCATTAGAACCAATTACTTTTCTAACCTTTTGTCTCAACATTTTGGAGATGTGTTGCTGCCATCAATTTCTAAATGTGTTCATTTTTTCAAATGAAATGGTGAAATGTCTAATGTTAAACTTCTGATCGGTGTTCTAAATAAAATATGGCTATATGAAATTTCCTAAATCATCCTTTCTTTTTCTCTTTAGATTTTACACAGCATTCCAACTTTTTTGGAATTGGGGTTGTAAGTCTTCCGACTGAAATGATATGCAAAGCAAATAGCAATAAAAATGATAACTGTGGTTAGCATAAAGCCCCCGTTACACACTGCGATATCACTAGCAATATCGCTGTAAAGTCACCGATTTTGTGACGTAGCAGCGATATTGCTAGCGATATCGCTACATGTGATACTTACCTCCCCCGCTGGTTATCGCTGATCGCGCGAGAAGGTCCTGGATCATTTCTCGTCATCAGCTTCCTGCGGCGCTTCCTGCTGTGACGACGAGCGACGTGTGGACGCGGGCGGGAGGACGCAGGATCGCCGCGTCTGACAGGTAAGTGGCGACCCCCGACCCTGCGATGTCGCTGGTGAGATCTGCCTGTGTGGCAGCTCACTAGCGACCACCTAGCGATGTACCAGCGATCCATATCGTTGTCGGGATCGCTGGTGCATCGCTAAGTGTAACGGTACCCTTAGAGATACAAAATCTATTTGCACATCCAAATTACTTTACAGATGTCAAAATTTAATTTTTTTTTCATCAATGTAGGTTAAAAAAATTGTTTTTGACAGAATATGTGATCTAAATACCACAATGACTTTATTCTGGGTCATTAGTTGGGAAGTAAGAGAATCGATTTAATGCAAATCGAATTTTTGCAGAATTTTTAGGAGTTCACTTTCACTTGTTGAATTTGAACAATTTGAGTTTTGCTAAAACTATTATTTGACACAATGCAAAAGATTTAATCAGACTTTGGGTGAAGCTGCACGGGTTTCTCCATAATGCCTTGCAGCTATCACATAACATGGAATAGCACATGAGTAGGGACTAACAGGGCCACTATAAAAGCTGAGGAAGGAAAGCAGCAACCATTTTGTGGCAAATCTTATTAGGGAGAGGGCATCACAGTTCACAGCTTAGCCATAGTGATAATGATAAAAAGTCATTAAACAGTGAAGAAATTGTACAAATAGGGTGAAGAGTAATATCTGACGAACGGGCCACTATCCATGTGCCCAAAACCATATATACTGAGGTCACTTTAATATTACTAATGATGTGTTTGGGTGAAAGAGCTTGAAAGGGGCTGGATACAGTCTTAGGAGACCTCAAATTGTCATATATGTCTTTTCAGGACATTTGAAGGATTTGCAGTACTTTCGATGAATACGTCACAATCTCCAGTCAAATCAGGCTGCTATTAGAATAGAAATAGAAAGGGTTTGCTGAAAAATTCAAATTTCAAAAGATTTGCTCTTTTCTATTTCATATGAATACTGTTACAACAAATTTGTGTAGCTTTATTCTATGTTTTTATCATTTTCATAAAAGCAAATAGGTTTTGTGTTGCTCCATTCAAACCGCCACAACAGTTTAATTTTGTGTTGATGGAGCTGTGAAACCATTTTTTTTTATTGGTTTCATTTTTGTTTAATTTTAATGTACATAAGACTTTTTTGATCACTCAGAGAAACAGGATGAACGAAAAACAGCAATTTTTTTTTTTTTTACAGTTACAGTGGACACAGCGATTTTGCTATTTATTTAATTGTATGGGCAGGGCCGGTTTTAGGCAAAGTGGGGCCCTAGGCAAAGTTTAAAATGGGGCCCCAAATGCTAACATTGCATATCACACAGAAGCGTTTCAGTTGTATTTACATGCGCTGAGTTCAGGATGCTAAATGAGTGTGATGGGCAATATTGAAGTCATTCAACATGTTATCAGCAGCACATCTACAGTTTACACCCCATAGTCCTCCATATAATATAATGTGCCCCATAGTCCTCAATATGGTATAATACACTCCTTAGGCCTCCATATAGTATAATACACTCCCCATAGTCCTCCATATAGTATAATACACAGCTCATAGTCCTCCATCTAGTATAATACACTCAGTCCGCCATATAGTATAATACACTCCTCATGGTGCTCCATATAGTATAATACACCGCCAGTCATCCATGTAGTACAATTCACTTCCCATAGTATAATGCACCCCATAGTTCTTCACATAGTATAATGTATTCCCCATAGTCCTTGATACAGTATAATGCAACCCACATATAGTATAATGCAGCCACCCCACAGAGTATAATGCAGCCCCGCCATACAATATAATGTAACCTCCCACAGAATATAATGCAGCCCCCCTCTTATAGTATAATGCAGCCACCCCTTAGAGCATAATGCAACCACCCCACAGAATATAATATAATCCCCCATAGAATATAATTCAGCCCCCCTCATATAGTATAATGCAGCCCCTCCATAGAATATATGGCAGCCCCCTCATAGAGTATAATGCAGCACCCCATAGAATATAATGCAGCCTGTTATGATTGGGTCACCGAGGAGTAGAGCAAGACCAAGCTAAGCCACAGAAAACCAGAGAAGTTGGTAACTAAGTGGACACACACGGCCACATCATGTCCTATCCTGCTCCCACCTTCTAATGCTCTGTCTACTACTCCTTATTGCTGGCGACGTATCCCCAAATCCTGGCCCTCTTCAACACATCCCTACACTCACTTCTACCACCCTGCCACGATCCTTTACATGTCCTCGCAACCATGATAACCTCATACCCATTCATCCAGCCCCCACTCCCTCAACCCCCTTACCTGGAGCCCTATGGAACGCACACTCTGTCTGCAACAAGTTATCATTTATCCATGACCTCGTTATCACCAACAAACTCTCCTTCCTCGCCATCACTGAAACCTGGCTCACTCCCTCTGACACAGCCTCTCCAGCTGCGCTTTCCTATGGCGGATTCCATCTCTCTCACACCCCTCGCCCCAGCAACAAACGTGGTGGAGGAGATGGCTTGCTCCTGTCTGATACCTGCTCCTTTACCCCAATTCCTCTGCCACCCTCCGCTACTCTTCCCTCGTTTGAGGTGCACTCCGTCCGTATCTATTCCCCTTCCAACCTCTAACTGGCTGTCATCTACCGCCCCCCAGAACTAGCCATCTCCACCTTTCTCAACCACTTCACCACCTGGCTACTCCATTTCCTTTCTGCTGACATCCCCACCATCATCATGGGCGACTTCAACATCCCCATTGACCCTTCCACCCCGGCTGCCTCTAAACTTCCATCGCTCACGGCTTCCCTCGGCCTCACTCAATGGTCCTCTGCGGCCACTCACAAAGATGGTCACACACTGGACCTTATCTTCACTTGTCTCTGTTCCCTCACTAATCTCAATAACTCACCCCTCCCCCTGTCTGACCACAACCTACTGATATTCTCTTCCCTCTCCTCTCCTACTGTGCAACCCCCGCTCCATAAACTCGCTCACCCTCGCAGGAATCTCAAACACCTCAATTTACAATCACTCTCTGAGTCCCTTCTCCCTCTTACAGACATAGCTTCCCTTCATGACACAGATGCTGCTGCCACTTTTTATAACACCACAATAACAGCAACACTTGATTCGGCTGCCCCCCTCACGCAGAGCAAAACTCGAACAATCAACAGGCAGCCCTGGCTGACCAGCCTGACCAAAGAACTGAGACGGGTTTCCAGGGCCGCTGAGCGGAGATGGAAGAGAACCCATTCTACTGAGCACTTCAACGCATACAGGCAGTACCTTGTCAGCTTTAAGTCCACGCTCTCTGCCGCAAAACAAACTTACTTCGCATCTCTCATATCCTCCCTGTCTCACAACCCTAAACAGCTCTTCAACACTTTCAATTCCCTACTCGGTCCCACAACACCTCCTCCCCTCCTCTCATTTCTGCTGAAGACTTTGCCTCCTTCTTTAAGCAGAAGATCGACGCGATCAGACAAAACTTTGGCCCGCAGCCCCCAGTGCCCCTCTTAGCCGCTCAGCCCTGTTCTGCAAAAGCCAGCTTCTCCACCATGACAGAAGATCAGTTCTCCACCCTTCTGTCAAGATCACACCTCAACACTTGTGCCCTCGACCCACTCGCGTCTCACCTCATCCCTAACTTGGCCACAGTCCTCATCCCATCTCTAACACACCTTTTCAACCTTTCACTTACAAATGGTGTCTTTCCCTCCTCCTTCAACCATGCCTCAATCACACCCATCCTCAAAAAGCCCACCCTTGACCAATCCTCTGTGTCTAACTATCGCCCGATATCTCTTCTTCCTTACGCCTCAAAACTACTGGAACAGCATGTATATCTTGAACTGTCCTCCCACCTCTCCTCCTGTTCCCTCTTTGACAGGTTACAATCTGGCTTCCGACCGCATCACTCAACTGAAATTACCCTAACTAAAGTCACTAACGACTTACTAACCGCCAAGAGCAAGCGACACTACTCTGTCCTCCTTCTCCTGGACCTGTCCTCTGCCTTCGACACGGTAGACCATTCCCTCCTGCTACAGACTCTCTCATCTCTTGGCATCACAGATCTGGCCCTATCCTGGACAAAAGGGAGACTTGAGGGCACTACCGAAAATGTAAATGGGGGACTGCTGACCACACACATAAACAATGGAAATAGAAAGCAAAAAAAAGATGTGTGTATCAGAGGTGCGATCAACCCCAAAATCAAAATTATACAATAATATCCAAAGATACTGAAAGAATGATAATAATAAATTTGTTTATTATCATATGAAAAAACACACTCAAATGACAAAAAAATTCAATAAAAAGAATTAAAAAGCCAAAAAATGACCATGAAAAACACTCCAAGGACAAAAAGATCCCATGGTGGGGATCTATTGCTCACCTCCTCCAAAGTGCTGGGCAAAGGTACACGAAATAGAAATGTATCATGCAATGTATAAATACATATAGAAAATGGGACCTGAATAAAGCATGTAAAAATCTCACTTTATAACATGACAAGGCATTGTGCACATGATATTAGAGAATATAGTACATATAAAACCTGGAGTCTAATTAGATGAATGAACATGAGAACTTAAGCCTCTATTATAACACCTGAGAGAATAAACCAGATAATGAATATCACACAATAGTTCTCAATATAAGTTATGCTAACAGGCTAAAATAACAAATAAATTTGTACCAATATGAATTGCCATAAAGATTAGACCTCTATCCCGCAAATGGCAAGACAAAAAAGATCTCCAGGAAATAAGGCAGAAATTGCCTGCATGAAAGAAAACCCAAATCCGGGCAAGAGAATCCTAACAAGGTCCTAACACATGACCAAATAATGCCCGCATGATGTACCAGGAGGGGGTGGGTGGCCCTATCCTCGATCTCATCATACCTAACGGACCGAATATTTAGTGTCTCCCTCTCACACATCACCTCCTCACCTCGCCCCCTGTCTGTCGGTGTTCCCCAAGGCTCTGTCCTAGGACCCCTACTATTCTACATCTATACCTTTGGCTTGGGACAGCTCATAGAATCCCACGGTTTGCAGTATCACCTCTATGCCGATGACACGCAGATCTACCTATCTGGACCCGACCTTGCCTCCTTACTGACTGAAATCCCACAATGTCTGTCTGGTATCTCAGCCTTCTTCTCTGCTCGCTTTCTCAAACTGAACATGGACAAAACAGAATTCATCATCTTTCCCCCATCTCAGTCTACCCCTCCACCAGACCTATCCATCAATGTCAACGGCTGCTCTCTTTCCCCAGTCCCGCACGCTCGGTGCCTTGGGGTGATCCTCGACTCTGCGCTCTCTTTCACACCATATTTCCAAGCCCTCACCTCCTCCTGCCGCCTCCAACTCAAAAATATTTCCCGGATCCGCTCATTCCTCAACCACGAAACCACAAAAACACTAGTGCATGCTCTTATCATCTCCAGCCTCGACTACTGCAACCTCCTACTCTCCGGCCTCCCCTCTAGCACTCTGGCTCCACTCCAGTCCATCCTACACTCTGCTGCCCGACTAATCCACCTGTCTCCCCGCTATTCCCCAGCCTCCCCCCTACGCCGGGCCCTTCACTGGCTTCCTATTGCCCAGAGGCTACAATTCAAAACCCTAACCATGACATACAAAGCCATCCACAACCTGTCTCCTCCATACATCTGTGACATGGTCTCTAGGTACCTACCCGCACGCAACCTTTGATCATCTCAAGATCTCCTTCTCTACTCCCCCCTTATCTCTTCTTCCCACAACCGCATACAAGACTTCTCCCGTGCTTCCCCCATACTCTGGAACTCCCTGTCGCAACACATCAGACTCTCACCATCAACGGAAACCTTCAAGAAGAACCTGAAGACCCACCTGTTCTGACAAGCCTACAGCCTGCAATGATCCTTGTGTAAGGTACTCCTGGGGTGGACCCACTAGACCGTGGCAACGAACCTCCCGAGGGCGAGCTGACCAGGTGGACCACCCCCTATACAGGGAGTGTATGGGGCAGGCCCACGGGGAACTATCACCACGGTAGCTGGTACCCGGGAAGGTCAGAGCGGACAGACAGGTAGATCCGAAGAGCTGGCACTGGACAGACGACACGGCTCGGAGACACAGGAGAGACGGCACGTCTTGGCGAGACAGGAGGGATGGCAAGGCTTGAAGACACAGGAGGGAAACGGACGAGAACCGAAACCACAGAACCTAGGAGAGGAAGCACAAGAGGAACTAGGTAAATGCACGGGAAAAGGCAGGGGAGCGCTAGGAGAGCGGCCAGAGTCACTAGCAAGTACTAATGATAGTCAGGCATCGCCTCCAGAAGGAGGCGGCCTGATATAGGGAGAGCGAAGGCCTTCCAGGTCATGACCTCCAGCTGGAGGAGGAGACGCGCGTCCTCAGGTGGGGGAGAGCGCGCGCCCGGCCATAGCGAGGAGACGCACCCGCCGAGGAGGAGGAGCGGGAGCGCGCACCAGGGGGCAGGACAGAGGCAATCGTGGGCCGTGGACGGGGGGGCCGGGAGAGACCGCGCCGAGGCCCGCAGCGGCCGGTGCGGCAGAGAGGTGACCCCCGGAGAGCGGGTGAGCCGGGGCCGGAGGGAGGTAAGAGAGGAAGTCCGCGGCAGCCGCCGCGTGACAGTACCCCCCCTTACGCGCCCCCCCCCGCAGACCGGACAAAAATTTAGCCAGGATTCGAGGAGCTTGGATATTCTCCTGGGGCTCCCAGGATCTCTCCTCAGGACCAAAGCCCTTCCAATCAACCAAAAAAAAGGTTTTCCCTTTTTGCTTTCTCATGGCCAAAATATCTCTCACCTCAAATACATCGTCTGCGGCGGCAGGCGGAGGTGAGTGAGGAGCTTCAGAAAGGAAACGATTGAAAATAACTGGCTTAAGCAAAGACACATGGAAAGCATTAGGGATGCGGAGAGAGGCGGGAAGACGCAATTTATAGGAGACATCATTAATACGGGACAAGACCTCAAAAGGTCCAATATAGCGGGGACCCAGTTTGTGGGATGGGACTTTGAGGCGAATAAACTTGGAGGCTAGCCAAACTTTATCACCTGGGTGATATGGTGGGACATCCAGGCGCCTCTTGTCCGCGAATCCTTTTACCCTGTTACGCACCAACTCGAGAGCGGTCTTGGTCTCCTGCCAGATCCTGGAGAATTCGCCGGACAGAAGATCAGCCGCCGGTACACCCGAGGCGGGGGGAACTGGTAGAGGTACACCAGGATGTAGACCGTAGACGACAAAAAACGGGGATTTGCCAGAAGATTCACTGATGTGGTTATTATAGGAAAACTCAGCCCACGGGAGTAATTCAGACCAGTCGTTATGGTGGATATTAGAAAAGTGCCGGAGGTAGTTCACCAAACTCTGATTCGTCCGTTCTGCCTGACCGTTGGACTGTGGATGATAAGATGAGGAGAAGTCAAGGGTGACATCCATCGATTTGCATAGAGCTCTCCAGAAGCGAGAGGTGAATTGGACTCCTCTGTCCGAGACAATATGTTGGGGCAGTCCATGGAGACGAAAGATGTGCTGGACGAAAATCTTCGCCAAGGCGGAAGCCGATGGCAAGCCAGGCAAAGGGATGAAGTGGGCCATTTTAGAGAATCTATCCACTACCACTAAGACGACAGTACACTTGGCAGAGGAGGGTAGGTCCGTAATAAAGTCCATGGCAATGTGTTGCCAAGGCGACGAGGGTACTGGAAGTGGATGTAGAAGACCAGAAGGCAACTGCCGAGGCACCTTGATTTTGGCACACGAGAGACAGGAGGCGACGAAATCCCGGACATCTTGGGAAAGGGTCGGCCACCAGTAATAGCGGGACACCAGAAGAAGTGTCTTTTTATGGCCGAGATGACCCGCCAGTTTAGAAGCATGGCCCCAGTGGAGGATTCGTCTTCGGTCCCTCTCAGAAACAAAAGTCTTACCAGGTGGGGTAGCGAGGAGAGAAAGCGGTGCCACGGTGATGAACCTGGATGGATCCAAAATATGTGCAGGTTCTTCCTCGATATCCGTGGAAAGAGAGGACCTGGACAAGGCGTCGGCTTTGAGGTTCTTGTTGCCTGGACGAAAATGCAGGTCAAAATCGAATCGGCCAAAGAACAGAGACCACCTGGCCTGCCGAGGGTTGAGTCTTTGTGCAGACCGCAGGTACGCCAGATTCTTATGGTCTGTGTAGATTGTGAAGGGATGTGCGGCACCCTCCAACAAGTACCTCCACTCTTCTAGGGCTAACTTGATGGCAAGCAGTTCTCGGTCTCCGATGGAATAATTCCGCTCTGGGGTGGAGAAAGATTTTGAAAAGAAACCGCACGTAACGAGCCTGCCGGAGGAGGACCTCTGAGACAAAACAGCTCCGGCTCCCGTTGCGGATGCATCTACCTCAAGGACGAATGGTTTGTTGACCTCAGGGCGATGGAGTACGGGGGCCGTGGCAAAGGCACGTTTCAGAGATAGAAAGGCTTCTTCTGCTTCAGGGGTCCAGACGTGTGGGTTGGCTCCCTTACGGATCAAAGATGAGATAGCGCCAGTCAAAGAGGAGAAATGGGAGATGAACTGCCGGTAGTAGTTTGCGAAGCCGAGAAAGCGCTGAATGGCTTTCACCCCTTGAGGACGTGGCCAGTTAAGCACGGCCGAGACCTTCTCAGGATCCATACGCAGACCAGAGTCGGAGATGATATAGCCCAGAAATGGAAGAGAGGACTGCTCAAAGGCACACTTCTCCAACTTGGCATACAGACGATTCTCCCTCAAACGGAGCAGCACGCGCCGGACATCTCTTCTATGAGTGGACAGATCAGGAGAAAAGACCAGGATATCGTCGAGGTACACAACCACGCAGGAATACAGAAGGTCTCGGAAGACGTCGTTCACAAATTCCTGAAAGACTGCGGGAGCGTTGCATAACCCAAAGGGCATGACGAGATACTCATAGTGTCCATCTCTGGTGTTGAAGGCGGTCTTCCACTCATCTCCAGAGCGAATACGGATGAGATTATAGGCTCCACGGAGATCCAATTTAGAAAAGATTCGTGCCCCACGTAGCCGGTCGAACAACTCGGGGATGAGAGGTAGCGGATATCTATTCTTAACGGTAATCTCGTTGAGACCACGATAGTCAATACAGGGGCGCAGGGACCCGTCTTTTTTCTTGACAAAAAAGAAGCCAGCTCCAGCAGGGGAAGAAGACTTTCGGATGAAGCCCCTAGCCAAATTCTCCTGTACATATTCGGTCATGGCCTGGGACTCGAGTGGACTCAACGGATAGATCCGCCCTCGGGGCGGAGTCGAGCCAGGAACAAGCTCGATGGGACAATCATATTGCCGGTGTGGAGGAAGGACCTCTGCTTCCTTTTTATCGAAGACGTCCGCGAAGGCCCAGTAAGCCGAAGGCAACTCCGCAGGGCCCGAGACAGGAGACGAGCATTTGAGGGGACGTACTGGGCGGAGACATCTGGTTTGGCAGAAACGGCCCCAGCGAAGGATGTCTCCGGACCGCCAATCCAGAACAGGTTCATGCATCCGCAACCACGGAAGACCCAGAAGCACGGTGTGGGACAAAGACGGCAGCACGAAGAAGGTTATCTTTTCACGGTTCAAGACCCCGATCTGTAACTCCAGCTCTTCAGTGACCAGAGTAACGGCTTCGTGCAAGGGAGCACCGTCGACAGAGGCTAACTGCCGGGGAACCTCCAAGGACCTGACAGGTATCCCTAATCTCTTCACCGCCTCGAGTTGGATGAAGTTTCCCGCAGCCCCCGAATCAATATAGGCTAACTCCGAAAAACGTTTGGAGCCCAGGAAAAACACAACAGAAAGGGTCAAGGGTAGAGAGGTGTCAGTGACACCTAGGGAGGCCTCTCTTACCTGTCCTAGGCGGAGGAGTTTCCCGGCCTCACAGGACAGGAACGCAGGAGATGGGAGGCGCTGCCACAATAGAGACAAAGGCCATGAGCGAGTCTGTCCTGGCGGCGAAGCTCCGCGGGCCTTAGTCGGTCCACTTGCATGGGTTCGGGAGCTGCGGCTGCGGCGGAGGACCGTGAGCGTGGTGGGCTGTGTGTAGGAGGAGAAAAACGATTGGGCCTTCTCTCCCTGGCGATCTCGCGGGAACGCTCCCGGAAACGCAGATCAACTCGTGTTGCCAGCGAGATGAGGTCCTCCAAAGTCGAGGGTGTATCCCGGCCTGCCAGCTCGTCCTTGATTCGGGACGATAAGCCTCGCCAAAAAGCCCCAACCAGGGCCTCATTGTTCCACCCCAGCTCCGAGGATAACGTACGGAACTGGATGGCGTACTGTCCTACCGAGAGGGTACCCTGGCGAAGGCAGAACAAAGACTCGGTAGCAGAGACCAGGCGACCGGGCTCATCGAAGACCTTACGAAAGGTCTCCAAGAAAGTCGCGAGCTGGGAGACTATCGGGTCATCGCGTTCCCACAAGGGATTCACCCAGGCCAGTGCCTCACCCTCAAAGTGGGAAATCATAAAGGCCACTTTGGCCCGGTCGGAGGGATACTGTAGGGGAGCCAACTCGAAATGCAACTGGCACTGGTTGATGAACCCCCGACAGAGTTTGGGATCTCCGCTATAACGTGGGGGTTTGGCCAACCGGGGAGAGGAGTGTGGAACTGCCACAGGTGCCGGAACTGCGGCTGCCGCCTGTAGGGCTAGTAAGCGGTTATCTACAGAGGCAATGTAGTTCAAAATATGGGCCTGGGTGTCGCGCTGCTGGGCCAGTTCCTGCTGCAGGCCGGAGATCTGGGAGGCAATTCCCGGATCGGAGGTCTGCAAAGAGGAAAGTCGGGAATCCATCGATTTGAGGAACGACATGATCCTCGCCTGGTTCTCACGAAGGAACAAAAGTTCCTTTTGGGTCAGGGTCGAGGTACCAGCGGGATCCATGGCCTGACTATACTGTAAGGTACTCCTGGGGTGGACCCACTAGACCGTGGCAACGAACCTCCCGAGGGCGAGCTGACCAGGTGGACCACCCCCTATACAGGGAGTGTATGGGGCAGGCCCACGGGGAACTATCACCACGGTAGCTGGTACCCGGGAAGGTCAGAGCGGACAGACAGGTAGATCCGAAGAGCTGGCACTGGACAGACGACACGGCTCGGAGACACAGGAGAGACGGCACGTCTTGGCGAGACAGGAGGGATGGCAAGGCTTGAAGACACAGGAGGGAAAACGACGAGAACCGAAACCACAGAACCTAGGAGAGGAAGCACAAGAGGAACTAGGTAAATGCACGGGAAAAGGCAGGGGAGCGCTAGGATAGCGGCCAGAGTCACTAGCAAGTACTAATGATAGTCAGGCATCGCCTCCAGAAGGAGGCGGCCTGATATAGGGAGAGCGAAGGCCTTCCAGGTCATGACCTCCAGCTGGAGGAGGAGACGCGCGTCCTCAGGTGGGGGAGAGCGCGCGCCCGGCCATAGCGAGGAGACGCACCCGCCGAGGAGGAGGAGCGGGAGCGCACACCAGGGGGCTGGACAGAGGCAATCGTGGGCCGTGGACGGGGGGCCGGGAGAGACCGCACCGAGGCCCGCAGCGGCCGGTGCGGCAGAGAGGTGACCCCCGGAGAGCGGGTGAGCCGGGGCCAGAGGGAGGTAAGAGAGGAAGTCCGCGGCAGCCGCCGTGTGACACCTTGGTCTACTGAACCACAGCAAGACCTGCTCTACCCTCTCCTACTGTATCCTCACCCATCCTTGTAGACTGTGAGCCCTCGCGGGCAGGGTCCCCTCTAATTATGTACTTGTGTGTCCCTTGTCTTAGGCTGGTTTCACATTTGCGTTTTTTAGCGCTGGAAAAAAACGCATATGTGCGCATGCGTTTTTTCCCCTATATTTAACATGGGTGCGCATACCTGCGCGCTTGTAAGCGCATGTATGCGATTTTCATGCGCTGCGTTTTTTTGGGGTGTGCGTTTGTATTTTCCAGACGCAGCATGTTGCATTTTTTGGCCCTGCAAAAAAGCGCATGCGCACATATGCGCACGTTTTGCGCTAAAAATGGCCATTATAGCCTATGGATGCGCATATGTGCGCACTGGCATGCTCATGTATGCGTTTTTTTGCATATGCGGTTTTTTTTTTTAACCATGGAATTTAGGGATTTGGGTTAGAGTTAGGGTTAGTTAAGGGGGTTTAGGGTTAGGGTTAGGGTCAGGGTCAGGGTTAGGGTTGGGGTTTGGGTCAGGGTTAGGGTTAAGTATGGTTTGGTTAAGGGTTAGGGTCAGGGTTAGGGTCAGGATTAGGGTTAAGTATGGTTTGGTTAAGGGTTAGGGTCAGGGTTAGGGTTAGGGTTAGGGTTAGGGTCAGGGTTAGGGTTAGGGTTAGGGTCAGGGTTAGGGTTAGGGTCAGGGTTAGGGTTAAGTATGGTTTTGTTAAGGGTTAGGGTCAGGGTTAGGGTCAGGATTAGGGTTAAGTATGGTTTGGTTAAGGGTTAGGGTCAGGGTTAGGGTTAGGGTTAGGGTTAGGGTCAGGGTTAGGGTTAGGGTCAGGGTTAGGGTTAGGGTCAGGGTTAGGGTTAAGTATGGTTTGGTTAAGGGTTAGGGTCAGGGTTAGGGTCAGGATTAGGGTTAAGTATGGTTTGGTTAAGGGTTAGGGTCAGGGTTAGGGTTAGGGTTAGGGTCAGGGTTAGGGTTAGGGTTATGGTCAGGGTTAGGGTTAGGGTCAGGGTTAGGGTTAAGTATGGTTTTGTTAAGGGTTAGGGTCAGGGTTAGGGTTAGGGTTAGGGTCAGGGTTAGGGTTAGGGTTAGGGTTAGGGTCAGGGTTAGGGTTAGGGTTAGGGTTAGGGTCAGGGTTAGGGTTAGGGTTAGTTAGGATTTAGGGTTTGGGTTAGGGTTAAGTATGATTTGGTTAAGGGTTAGGGTCAGGGTTAGGGTTAGGGTTAGGGTCAGGGTTAGGGTTAGGGTTAGGGTCAGGTTTAGGGTTAGTAAAGTCATGGTTTGGGTTAGTGTGAGGGGCCACCTAATGTTGGAAAAAACGCAAACGCGGTAAAAACGCACTAAAAACGCATACAAACGCATAAAAACGCTGCGTTTTTTTCATGCATGCTCATAAAAATGCTTGAAAAAAACGCAGCAGTTGTATG
Source organism: Dendrobates tinctorius (assembly GCF_039654945.1). Classification (NCBI taxonomy): domain Eukaryota; kingdom Metazoa; phylum Chordata; class Amphibia; order Anura; family Dendrobatidae; genus Dendrobates; species Dendrobates tinctorius. Next base: position 1,117,990 of record NW_027361870.1, read on the forward strand.
CTTTTGTATGCGTTTTTTTCAATGCGTTTTTTTGCGGGAAAAACGCGCTGCAAAAAAAAGCAAGTGTGAAACTAGCCTTACACATGTTTATTATACTTGTCTATATTTCCCCTTTTCACATGTAAAGCGCCATGGAATAAATGGCGCTATATAAATGAATAATAATAATAATAATAATAATAATAATTGCAGACTCCTGATCCTATCCACACAACTAGCAGTAGACGTCCTACGATGATCCTAGATGCCTCGGCACAGCCGGAGAACTAAACAAGCCTAAAGCAAGAAAGGGGAAATCTAAACTGCCCCAGAACAGACCCCAAAGGAATAGATAGCCCCCAATCATATATTATCGGTGAGACAAGATGAAAACACAAACGCAGGTAGGAAAATAGACTGAGCAAACGATGGGGCCCACACTAACTAGACAGGACAGGAAAGGAAAGACACTGTCTGCAATCACGCAAAAAACCTGCAAAAAATGCCCAGCACGTCTGATAGAAAAATACTGAAGTCACTCGACTTCGCCCACTATATCAGCACTCTGGTATATTCTGACAGCAGAGCAAAAAGAGGCCAATCTAATTAGGGACAAAAACAAACTGGCACAAGCAGTAACATAAGGATGGAAATTCAGCACAGCCCCAGCCGGAGCTGGCTGACCACACAAAACTTAAATAGACAAAATCAGATCAAATGTGAACAATAGCAAAAGAACACTTAGCTGAGCATGCAGGGACTGAGCTGGAAACCAAGACCTCAGGAGGCAGGAAAAAATCACCAGCAGGTATAGAGGGAGTCGGCTGTCTTAAATCTAGTCAGAAACTCCAGATGTCCAATCGTCCTCTTCATTATCAGGTGGCAGGCCTCTGTTAATTAGATCAGCTCCATTACCTCCAGTAACCACCAGAGGGAGCCCAGAAAGAGAACTCGCGACCCCTCTGTCAATATGACCAGCTCCACTACCTTCACTAGTAACCAGAGGCAGGCCAGAAAGCGAATTCACAACAGTAGCCCCTCCACAGAATACAATGTAGCCCTCCTCATATAGTATAATGCAGGCTCATAAAGTATAATGAGGCCCCCATACAATATAATCTAGCCCCCCATAGAATACAATGTAGCCCCCTCATAGAGTATGATTCGATCACCCCCATAGAATATAATACAGCCCCCCATAGAATATAATGTAGCCCAGAATAGAATATAATATAGCCCACCTCCCCATAGAATATAATGTAGCCCCCCATTTTATGTAACACAGCCTCCCCCATAGAATATAATGTATAATGTACCCCCTATGGTATATAACACAACCACATAGTATATAGCACGGCCACAAAGTATATAACACAGTCACATAGTATATAGCACATCTGCATAGTATATAGCACATCTGCATAGTATATAACACAACCCCACATAGTATATAACACAGCTCCACATGGTATATAGCACAGCATCACATGGTATATAGCACAGCACCACATGGTATATAGCACAGCCAATATGGTATTTAGCACAGCACCATGGTATACTGCACAGCCCCATATGGTATATAGCACAGCCCCACATGATATATAACACAGCCCCACATGGTATATAGCACAGCCCCACATGGTATATAGCACAGTCCCACATGGTATATAGCACAGCACCATGGTATATAGCACAGCACCACATGGTATACAGCACTGCACTACATGGTATATAGCACAGCACCACATAGTATATAGCACAGCATCACATGGCATACAGCAAAGCACCATGGTATATAGCACAGCACCACATAGTATATAGCACAGCACCACATAGTATACAGCACAGCACCACATGGAATATAGCACAGCACCACATGGTATATACACTACCATTCAAAAGTTTAGGGTCACTTAGAAATGTCCTTATTATTGAAAGAAAAGCAGTTTTTTCCAATGAAGCTAACATTAAATGATTCAGAAATACACTCTATACATTGCTAATGTGGTAAATGACTATTTTAGCTGCAAACATCTGGTTTGTAATGCAATATCTTCATAGGTGTATAGAGGCCCATTTCCAACAACTATCACTCCAGTGTTCTTATGGTACTTTGTGTTTGCTAACTGCGTAAGAAGGCTAATGGATGGTTAGCATACCCTTGAAAACCCTTGTGCAAGTATGTTAGCACAGCTGAAAACAGTTTGTCTGATTAGAGAAGCTATAAACCTGACCTTTCTTTGAGCTAGTTGAGAATCTGGAGCATTACATTTGTTGGTTCCATTAAATTCTCAAAATGGCCAGAAAAAAAGAACTTTCATGTGAAACTCGACAGTCTATTCTTGTTCTTAGAAATGAAGGTTATTCCATGCGAGAAATTGCCAAGAAACTGTAGATTTCCTACAACGGTGTGTACTACTCCCTTCAGAGGAGAGCACAAACAGGCTCTAACCAGAGTAGAGGGAGAAGCGGGAGGCCCCGCTGCACAACTGAGCAACAAGACAAGTACATTAGAGTCTGTAGTTTGAGAAATCGATGCCTTACAGATCCTCAACTGGCAGTTTCATTAAATAGTACACGCAAAACACCAGTGTCAATGTCTACTGTGAAGAGGCGACTCCGGGATGCTGGTCTTCAGGGCAGAGTGGCAAAGAAAAAACCATATATGAGACTGGCTAATAAAAGGAAAAGATTAATATGGGCAAAAGAACACAGACATTGGACAGAGGAAGATTGATAAAAAGTGGAGTGGCCAGTGCAATCACCAGATCTCAACTCCATTGAGCTGTTGTGGGAGCAGCTTGACCGTATGGTACACAAAAGTGCCCAGCAAGCCAAACCAACTTGTGGGAGAGGCTTCTGGAAGCATGGGGTGAAATTTCTCCAGATTACCTCAGCAAATTAACTGCTAGAATGCCAAAGGACAGCAATGCTGGAATTGCTGCAAAGGGAGAATTCTTTGACGAAAGCAAAGTTTGAAGGAAAAAATTATTATTTCAAATAAAAATCTTTTTTTCGAACCTTGTCAATGTCTGGACTAGATTTTAAATTCATTTGGCAATTTAATTGATTAATAAAAGTATGAGTGTTCATGGAAAATACAAAATTGTCTGGGTGACCCCAAATTTTGAACGGTAGTGTAGCACAGCACCACATAGCATATAGCATAGCACCACATGGTGTACAGCACAGCACCATGGTATATAGCACAGTACCACATGATATATAGCACAGCACCACATGGTATATAGCACAGTACCACATGATATACAGCACAGTACCATGGAATACAGCACAGCCCCACATGGTATACAGCACAGCACCATGGTATATAGCACAGCCTCACATGGTATACAGCACAGCACCATGGTATATAGTACAGCCCGCATCTCTCCTCCTCCCCCTGAGAATGGCCCCACAGTCCAGTACTCACTGTTACATTAAAAAAAAACACACTCCTCACCTTCTCCTCGTGCCCGTGCTGCTCCCGGCTCTTGTCTCAGCCTGCAATGCCTGGCACACAGTGAGAGCGCGATGATGTCATCGCGCACCTGCAGTATCAGAGGCAGAGCGGGGAATGATGGGAGAGGGAGCGTCAGCTGACGCTCTCTCCTCCATCATTGCTTGAACTGTACCGGTGTCTATGACACCGGTATAGTTCAATGCGGCGGCAGGTAGAGTCGGCGCTGGCGGCAGTCGGGCCCCCCTGCCTCACGGGCCCCATAGCGGTTGTGTGGTGTGCTGCTAGCTGGGGGCCCCTGGGGGAGCGGGGGCCTAGTCAGCTGCCTGGGCTGCCTGCCCCTAACGCCGGCCCTGTGTATGGGTCATCACAGACGAGGGAATGCAAAATTATATAGTTTATAGTAATGTTAATAATAAAGGATTTCTAGGGGACAAAGTCATTTTAAGTTAGAACTTTTTTTTAACTTAAATGGGTTTCCCAGGCTAAAAAAAAATTCCGAAAGTGTGCGTTATGTACACTGAGAGAAGCGTAGGGAAGTCTAGTTGGCACATGACCACAGGTATACAAATGGCATAGATGCTGACCCATGACGAACCACAAAGGTCTGCAAATACAGGTGGAATTGTGACACTATACGCATTGCACACTGTCACAATTCGCAGTTTGCAGTCACATAAAATGACCACAGACTTTTCAAAACAGCTGGGAAATCCCATTTAATTGTACATTTTTTTTAAATTCCCGGTAGGGGCCATGAACATTTCTGTTTTTGACATTTGTAAGAATATTTTTTTTGTGTGTTGCTAGTTTCTGAGAGGTAGTGCTTTTTTTTTTCTCTCTTTTTGCTCTCAATGGAGCTCTACGAGGGAGGAGCAGTTTGGTGTCACTGGAGATACACAGAATGTGTTAATTATTTATTATTATAATTTTTTTAGAACAGGAAACACAAAAAACACTACTATTGCTTTTTGTTTGTTTTTTATTTTTATGGCATTCCAAATGTGGGAGTGTGTATTTTTAATTATTTTTTTTCATAATAAAATAATCTGTAAGAGAAATAAAAGTTGTTGTTTTTTCATTGATTTTTTTTTTGCCAGGAACATTTTGTTTATTTATTTACAGGTGTTTTTTTTTTTTTTTTTTTAAATCTAACTAAGGTATGTGTTCTGTTCATAATTTATGTAATATACTGCTGAACTTTTGTATTATACCTGCTTACATTGATGGGTAGACTACTAAGCTCAAATACCTCTGTTATTCACTGAGCTGAAGAATGGGTGACGGATCTCTGCCTAATCATATAGATACCTATTGACTGTGGCATCAAATATAGAAAAAATGGTTATGATTTACAATACGCTATCTCTGATGCTAGCAATTGCTAATTAATATATTGCAGTCATCATAATATATAGCACTATGTACTTACAATTGCTCATTTTGCCTTTCTACCCGGCTAATTCTTCTCTTTTCCATTGGGTCTACGACATCATGTGATTAAAAAGTGACTAGCTGAATCCTTACACTTTAAGCTCTATGTAGGAATAAGAAGTCTCTTTTCTCCACATTAGTCATCCCGCTCTTTAGCAATTGACCCAGCTGCTTCTCTAAACACCACCCCCACCGCCAGGGACTTTTGCAGTGACTGATGACTCACGCAGGGAAAGAGACTTCCTGTTTCTACATAGCGCTTAGAATGATTCAGACGGTCAGTTTTTAGTCATGTGATGTCATAAACCTAATGGAAAAGAGAATAATTACCTGGGTTGAAAGCAAAAATGAGCAATTGTAAGTGCACAGTGCTAGTTAATATGACGACTACAATATATTAAGAGGATAAAACATTTGATGGGAATGCTTCTTTAAAGGCAAACTCCAGTAAGAACAATTTATCATTTATTCATAGACCAGGTGCTAAAGGCTAGATGGGTGGGGGTACTACTCTACTTAAAAAAATGAATGAAATGGCAGCTTCTTGTTCTGTTGATCCATGGAGGTCTTAGTCCTCGATTTCCCTTACTTCTAGTAGGTACGATTACTTGTCCTTTGGATATTTTTATTTATTTTACCCTACAGACATCATCATCAATGTCCCCATTGGGACTCACAATCTAGATTCCCTATCAGAATGTCTTTGGAGTATGAGAGGAAACCAACGAAGAACATGCAAACTCTTGCAGATGTTGTCATTAGTGGGATTTGAACCCACGATATCAGCGCTGCAAAGTTACAGTGATAACCACTGAGCCACCGTGCTACCCAGATAGAGCATAACTTATTCTTAAAGGAATCCCCTTTAATTGGTTACAGAGGAATGGAAATGGAACTTAATGGGTCGCACTGTTGTAACAGGACTGGATGGATGCTCACGTACCCTTCATTGTCTAACTGGTGGAATTTTTTAGTTCGGGCCTCCATTCCATGTCTATATTTCAAAGCCCTCCGAAATCCCTTCTAATTTTATAAACTTCCAACAGTGCAGAAAATCTGCTAATGCCAGTGTAGATATTTCAGGCATCTTTAATGTCATGCTACCTTCATATTAATATTTCATTCAAACACAAGTCCCAGTATTTAAATAATGAATTTTTTTCACTATAATTTACTATGTTAAATGGCTAACACCTTTGCTAATAGCTGATAAATGTTAACGTAGAAAAGATATAAAATACAATTCGAGTCCCTTAATGTCGGTCATAACCCGAAGCGACATCTCCATATCATTTTGTCTTTAATGATCCACTAAAGCGACTGTTCCCTAGTATAATAACACTCGAGGACTGCTCATAAAAGTGACCATTAGTCATGAGCCTACAGACCAAGGACTGATCATTTGGTGAACTGGGATGTTTAGTGCTGTAATCATAGTTCTGCTTTTATTTCAGACAGCATTGTGAACACGTTTTAGGTTAATGTGTAGAAAAAGCCCATAATTGCATCTTATTTGTCCTGCCTCGTTCACAGATGAGACGTACGCTATTGTTACGGAATGGATTAATGGACATCTGAAAATTTGCTGCAGATGCCAGGTAATTCTTATCTTCCATACTGTATACAGAATGTTCCAGTTCGTTATGTGTCAGCAGGAGGAATGTTTTTTTTTTCATCTTGTCAGAGTAAAATTAAATCATAGGAATGATGGATAAAGCTCCATCTCTAAATTTGTGTCACAGAGAATAGAGACTCTGCTGGTTAGATAGGCATTACAAGGCTTTCTTTAAGGGTAGGTTCACACAAGCGTATGAAAAACCGGTCAGGGTTTCATCCAGAAAAGTGGGACGATTTTTTTTCTCAATTGTCATCAGTTTAAGGCTATGTGCCCACGAAGCGTTTTAAAACGCACACTGAAAACCGGACTCCTTCCCAGAAATCGCGCAGTTTTTTCCGCGCGATTTCACCGCGATTATGTTTGCGATTTTGCCGCGATTTTCGCGTGCGATAGTCAAGCACTTTCCAAGCGATTTGAAGCATCGCTTGGAAAGTGATTGACAGGTTGGTCACACTCGTCAAACATAGTGTTTGACAAGTGTGAGCAGCTTTTTACTACTGAGGCCGCCTATGCAGCATCAATAGTAAATCGGGGTATATTTACCTTCCGACGTCCCGCGCTGCATTCCCGGCCTCAGCGTTCCCAGCGATGCCTTGCGAGACCTGTGATGACGTTGGTCTCGCTTTACTATAGCGATCTCGCGAGACCGCTAGAGTAACGCGAGACTACGTCATTACAGGACCTTGCCGCAAGGCATTACTGGGAACGCTGAGGCCGGGAATGCAGCGCGGGACGTCGGAAGGTAAATATACCCCAATTTTTTTATTCTTTTTTTTATAGGGGTATGGTACCCAGGGCCTGGAGGACAGTCTCCTCTCCTCCACACCGTGGGTACCAACCGCACATGAGACGATTAACTTCACGCATGGTGGGCATAGCCACATGCGGGAAGTAAGCGATTCTCATGCATTCCTATGGGTGCGGAATCGCGGCAATTCTTTGCGATTCCGCACAAAAGAATGAGCATGCTGTGATTTTTTCCGCGATGCGATTCCGCCGCGGAAAAAAGCGCAGCATTAGCACAGCATGTGCGGAATGCCATAGGAATGCATGGGGGGCGTTCTGTACACGATTTTTAAATGTTTTCGCAGTGTTTTCGCGCTGAAAATCGCGGCAAAAACGCTTAAAAATCGCATCATGGGCACACAGCCTAAAATCTGTTTTTTACAGCAGGAGATATTAATAATTTACAAGACCATTTACATTTCCCTATGTTACAGAATTACACTGCATCCATAAAAATCAGATGCTGCACTGTGGCTGCGTATGGCGTCCCATTTTTTAGAGCACCCATAGACTTGATTGCGTGAATCTCATCTGATTTTTGGTAGAAACCACTGTAGTGCTTGCTTCCATTTCTTTCACATGCAGATTCATTCAGAGAAAAAAATTGCTCACCTGCACTGCCCCATTGAGTAACGTAGGTCTGAGATTTGTCCGTTTTTTCGACCAAAAAGTATGGTTGTGTGAACCAGCCCAAACCATCAGCAAATTTGCTTTCTTGTGGAAGAAAAGCAAGCTGAATGGATGCAGTTACTCTATAGGTCAATGTCCGGCCTCTTAATAATCCTTGTAACATAAATTGGCCAAATCAGACACCCATCTTCTTTAAGGGTAAGTGCACACGCTGCGGATTGGTCTGCGGATTTTTCCGTGCGGATTTGGCAAAATCTGCAGGTCAAAAGACCTGCTGTTTCGGATTAGCCCTGCGGTTTCACACCTCTACAATGGAGAAGGTGTGAAACCTCTGCGGATTCCGCACAAAGAATTGACATGCTGCGGATTTGAAACCGCAGCAAACCCGCGGGGGAAAAATCCGCAGCATGTGCACAGCGTTTTTGTTTTTCATTGATTTTAATGGTACTGTACACCGCAGCAGAATCCGCAGCGTGTGCACACACCCTAAGGGGTTGTCCAGTGAAAATAAGCTACCATCCATTCATCCAAGCTATCACCTATCTGTTTCATTGGCAGAATGAGAATTTTTATTTTTACAAGGCACTTTTATCCCAGTTACAAATGTAGCAGCAGGCCAGATGCCCATCCACTGGTCCATTCATTATCTATGGCACTGATATTAAAAGACAAGAGCAGCGCTCTGCAGCAGCTAAGGGATTGGATGGAGTGGCAGTGAAGCATATGCTTCATTCAAATGGCAATAAAAGTTCCCCCGTACTGACGATCAGTGCAGGTCCCAGCACACAGATAAATCACAAATGAAGAAGTGTTCACTTAGAATTATAGAATCATAGAATATTAGAATTGAAAGGGACCTCAAGGGTCATCATGTCCAACCCCCTGGTCAATGCAGGATTCACTAAACCATCTCAGACAGGTGTCTGTCCAGCCTCTGTTTGAAGACTTCCATTGAAGGAAAACTCACCACCTCTCGTGGCAGCCTGTTCCACTCATTGATCACCCTCACTGTCAAAAAGTTTTTTCTAATATCTAATCTGTATCTTCTACATTTCAGTTTCATTTCATTGCTTCACGTGTTTCTATGTGCAAATGAGAATAAGGATGGTCCCTCTACACTGTGACATCCCTTCAGATATTTGTAGACAGCTGCTAAGTCTCCTCTTAGCCTTCTTTTTTGCAAGCTAAACATTCCCAGATCCTTTACCGTCCCTCGTAGGACATACTTTGCAGTCTGCTCATCATCCTGGTAGCTCTTCTCTGAACTTGATAGAGTTTATCAATGTCTTTTTTTAAAATGTAGTGCTCAGAACTGGACACAGTATTCCTTATGAGGCCTGACCAAGGAGGAATATAAGGGGATAATTACTTCACGTAATCTAGACTGTATGCTTTTATTAATACATCCTAGAACTGTGTTTGCCTTTTTTTTGCTGCAGCATCACACAGTTGATTCATGTGCAGTCTGTGATCTATTAGTATACCCAAGTCTTTTTCACACGTGCTGTTGCTTAGTTCTATTCCTCCCATTTTGTAGATGTAATTTTCGGTTTTCTTGCCCAGATGTAGAATCTTGAATTTCTCCCTGTTAAATATTATTCTATTAGTCGCTGCCTATTGTTCAAGCTTATCTAGTTCCATCTGAATCCTATCTCTGTCTTCTATACTGTTAGCTATCCCTCCTTTACATCATCTGCAAATGTGATTAGTTTACTTTCAGTTCCCTTATCTAGATCAGTTATAAAAATGTTAAACAACACAGGGACCAGGACAGAGCCTTGTGGTACTCCACTTTAAACACTCTTCTAATTGGATGTTCAACCATTTTACTTATCTTGTATATAATTATTTTTCACCAAACAACGCCTTATAGGAATGCCTTTGTTCTCAAAGCTACAGTGAGGGTATCTCATTGAGTCTGCCAAAACCTGCCCTGTTCTGTTGCAGAAACGACAGTGTCAAGTCACTTTTCGGCTCACTAGCTTATCTTTATTTCCCAATTCAAAATAATTTAAAACGTCATTCTGGAAACAGCTTCACATGATGAATGTCTGTCTCTAATATATAAGGGCAGGTCCAAGTAAGGCAAATTTATAATGAGTTAAAGGAAATCTGAGAAATCTGAGAGCAGCATAATATAGAGGCTGAGACCCTGATTCCAGTGATGTGTCACTTACTGGCGCATGCTGTCATTTTTAAACAATCACAGTTTTTTCTGTAGCAGATCTCGTAGTTCTCTGAACACTGAGCCCTGTATAACTCCACCCACACCACTGATTGGCAGCTTTCCATGGACATCGAAAGCTGCCAATCAATGGTGGGAGTGGGATTATACAGAGCAGTTGACTAGGAGAAAGGAGACCCTTAGTCCTGTAGTGATAATCTTCGGCTGATAAAACACTGATTTTATTGAAACAGCAACATACAGCCTAGTAAGTGACGCATCACTGGAATCAGGGTCACAGCCCCTACATAGTGATACTTTCAGATTACATAACAAAATCCTGCTGACATAGTACATTTACTTTGCCTAAATAAGCAGGTGAGCAAGTAAAAGCGTGCAGTATATGCTTTCTATATCATCTCCTTATGGTTTTTAAAGGCTATTCTCAAGTTGTCTCTTGAGCAACATAGAGCTATGCAATCTCTATGTAATGGTATCTAGCAGGATGAGATCTCTTCTTTGGGGGACATTTCTGGTGAGCAGCAGAACTGACGTATTAGGCTTACAAACTCTGATGTAAAATACTGACCAAATACTGATAGTGTGAACGTTGCCTTAGGATTCGCTCACACTTGTGTATAAATAATCGGTCCCATTCTCTTCCGGAAGAGTGGGACATTTTCTTCTCACTTGTCATCCGTTTACAATCCATTTTTTTACTCAGCAGCTATTAATCTTTTACCGGATCATTTACAGTTTCCTACACTACAAAGTAGTAATGTATCCATAAAAATTGGATGATACGCTCATGGTCCATATGGCATGACATGTTTTTCCTCGCACTGTCCGATTTTAGAGTGAAATCGCAGCATGCTTCGCTTATTTTCTCATGCAGAATACAGCTGAGAAAATCCACTGATCTGCACTGCCTCACTGAGTAACATTGAGTGCAATCTGATTTTTTACTGTTTTGCAGTCCGTTTATACGCAAGTGTGAGCGAACCCAATAGAACTATAAAGTGCAAAACAACTTCTGCTGTAATTGCATATAGAGTTAACAGGGCATTTGAACAACCATACAGCTCAGGACAGCTAGAGCCATAATTAGGAAAACTGCTGTGGGAGAGGCTGATGCTGATGGCTGGTGATTTTGCAAAATATATAAAAGCATCTTGTCAGGAGCTGAGAGGGAGGGGGAAGGAGGCTAGCAGCTAACTGCTGTGTATAAATCAATGAGCTGAGGAGAGGTGGCTGGCATGTTAGGAGTTAACTTCTCTCCTGTAATGTAGCTACTGAATACTCTTGTTCAATGTCTGCACTCTGCACAGACACTTGTGGTCAAGTTCCATGGACCCAGCTGCACACTATGTAAGATAAAGCCCTCATTGCAAAAGAATGACAGCTGAATGAAAAAGCAAGTCATTTGGAAGCTTGCTTACTTTCATGCTTTCTAATGAAAGTAATTTAATAATTTGAGAATACCCCTTTAAGTTCTCCGCCTGCAGTCATTCAGTAGGAATCTTTGTACATGTTGGTGCAGAACTTGTTACAATTGTATAACTTTTGTTATTATTCTTTAATTTGGCTCCGCGTCATTTTATACTATTGACTGATCTTTCACGTTTTTGTTAAAAAAAAAAAAATCGCAGGCAGGTTTGTGCAAGCAAGTTATTTCAAGTCATCGTTAACACAAGAATGTATTTAGTTTCCCATGTTCAGGACAAGAACTAGAGGTTACAATAATGAAATGCAGCGCTCCCTAACATGACGAGACAAAATGCTTTCACCGTGTGTCACCTGAAATAGGACTTTGAACTTTTCTTTTAAATATTATCTGGAGGTTTGCTGTCTCAAGAGAAGCACTTGCCATAGAAATATGTTACGTGTCCTGCATTACCGGCCTGCTGGAGCTTATTACTTACACAAAACATATAATATATACTCATGTAGATTTCTATAAATTACCGTTGTTGTGCGAGTTGATTAATCATCCCGTTTCCACCACTTTTCTAGTGTAATTTGAGCTATCTTCTTTATGTTCTTTGGGCACAGACCAATCCAATATTAACTTGTGCCAAATTTTACTTCACTGCCCTGATCATTTTTAATGTCTGCCATAGCTTAGGGTGTGGTTTAGGCAGCAAAAAATCTGCTGCTTATGATTGAGGCACATTGGTATTCAATAATGCCAAAATTGTTGCTTGAATTATACCTGGAACGGCAGAAACAAAGACTAGGGCCACGTGCACACATTGAGTATTTGATCAGTATTTTACCTCAGGATTTGTAAGCCAAAGCCAGGAGTGGTTTGAACAATCCGAGGAAACGTATAATTGAAATGCGTCACCACTTCTGTATTTATCACCCACTTCTGGTATTGTCTTACGAGTACTGGGGTAAAAAAAAATTACCAAATACTGAACGTGTGTGGGTCGCCCTCCCAGGGCTGTGGGGTACTCAGTACCGGGCCGGTGTCAGGGGAATGTGTCACAGCAGCGGTGACCTGGTCCATGGCCCTGGGTGCCCAAGTAATGGGAGAATGTAGTTAATGGAATGGAATAGTTTGTGACGCCACCTGTGGTGTTCGGCAAGGGAGATGTTAAGGCGACGCTGCAGGCAGATCCGCTGGGACTGATGGTATGGTGCAGCAAAGATGTAATAGCTCCCCACAGGTGAAGCTATAGTCCCAGGGCAGTGTGGAGGTGGTTGGCACGGGGATGTAGCAGTGCCGTAAGGGTAGGAAGCAGACAAGACACAGCGGGGTGCAATTTCTGTACCTTTACTTGATAACTGCAGTCCAGGGTCCTGATTACAGATGGTAACAGAGCAGGCTAGCCTGGAAGCAATTCAGGGATTCTCTCTCAGCAGACGGGCTGTGCAGTCTCCTTCCTTACGCTGGTTTGAATGAAGCACCCCAGTACTAAGTTACTCTGAAGTTCCTCCTGTCAGATGTTCCCTAGAACCTTACTTGCACGGCAGACAGCTGTAGCCTCTCTCGGGGACTCCTATCTCTCTGAGTCCTGGCTCTCTATCCAAGCTGCTGTTGTGCCTCAAGTCTTAGATGGGAATAGGGCATTTACAGCCTCCTACTCCTCTGGTATCTGCTGTAGGGCCGTTAGTATCCGTACAGCCGTGGAGACCAGGCTCCAGTTTGTGTGCTCTCAAGCTGAGGGAGCTCTCCTTCCTAGCTCAACCTCCAGCTTCTCTCTCCACGTCTGCACACTTCACCCTCCGCAGACTAACTGACCACTCCTTCCTCTTGGCCCTCAGAGAGCACCCCTCCCCTTAATCCTGGTTCAGAGTTCCCCCTGCTGGCCTGAAGTGGAACTGTGTTGCATGTATGGATTGACTGCGAGAGAGACCCATCATTGCCTCCAAGCCTGGCATTATCCTCCCCTGGAGGAAGGCAAAGCCACTGTGGCGGCCATACTCCTGGGGGCGCCACATTCCCCCCTAGTGCAAGTCAGCACTCCTGGGCTGAACAAAAACATGAACATATAAACAATTAGACAAGAACAATTGTACAAGATTTAAAAATGAAAAATATACAAAAACCAAGTGCTTCAAAAATGGTCATATGATGATAAGTCCAGCATCAATGTCCATGGTCCATTCCTGGGCAAATGGTAAAAGTTTTTACAAGAAAAGTTTTTGACCACACACAAGTCGTGTGGTTCAGGGTCCATAAAACAAATTCCAAAGGAAACTCTTACATGTTACCTGTAGGCACAAAGCTTAAGAACAGTTCCATATTTACATACACAATTTCAACATTTACATTTATTTTGCTATATACGATATCTAAGGGGTGGTATACCTTGTGTACTGCGGGTAGACCTGCATAAGACTGGTGCAGTGAGTAATGTACTGGATACACTACTGGGGGTTCTATGTAACACAGGGATACTAGACTGACTGTGACCTCGTAGACTCACCAGGGGCACAACAGGTTCACCACTGGCAGGGCGAGGGTTCTCTGGCTCCACTGCTGGTGTGGCATCTGCTACCCAATTTTCCTGATTCTCTTGAGTCACATCTTCCTGTGCTACCAATTGGGGAAACAGCAACACTGGAACCACTATAGCATCGTTCACTCTAGTCCAATTTGCAGGGAACTCCCCAAGCACTGTGCTAACCTTCTCTTCTTCCACTATGGACTGAATGTTATCTGGTTCTTCTCTTCTTTCCTTTAACTGGTCAGGACACAACTTCAAATGATCTCTCGATACCGCTGCTGAGGTCTCTCCTCCATCTTTACTCACAAGGCATACCTTACCATTATCAAAGTTCGAGGGCAGAATGGTATAAGGTTCAGCTTTCCACTGATCATCCAATTTGTGCAATCTTCTCTTCCTTTTCAAGGATTGCTCTCCCGGCGACAAAGGAACAGCAGGTGCATTTTGGTTGTAAAGCTTCTCCTGCTTTTGTCTTGCCTGGGCCAAACTCTTCTCCACACATTCTTGAACTCTTCTTTACTGTTGCTGCCTCTCCGTGTCCCAATCAGCATCTGGGGACGCTACTTCTGGTGTCAGGACTCCCATGTCTAAGTCAATAGGCAGCTTACCAGGTCTTGCTCTCATTAAATAGGCTGGGGTACCGTTGGTAGAGTTCACTGGAATATGGTTGTAGAGGTCTACCAGATCGGGCAACTTCTCTGGCCACAGATTCCTCTCCTCCAAGGGCAAAGTCTTCAGAAGGTCAATCACTACCTGGTTCATCTTCTCGCACATGCCATTGGTCTGTGGGTGATACGGCGTTGTCCGGATCTTCTTACAACCACACAGGTTATAGAATTCGTGGAACACTTCTGCCTCGAAAGCTGGACCTTGATCCGTAAGCACTCTATCAGGATACCCATGTGGTCTACAGGAGTGCTGCTGGAACGCTCTGGCTGCTGTCCTGGCAGTTTGATCTTTGACAGGCACAACTACCAGGAATCTTGAGTAGTGGTCCACAATGGTAAGTATATAGATGTAGCCTGACTGGCTTGGAACCAGCTTCACATGGTCCAGGGCTACCAACTCAAGGGGCTGTTTGGTGATGATTGACTGTAGCGGAGCTCTCTGGCTGTCCCGATCCTTTCTGCGCAGGTTACATTGTCCACACTCCCGGCACCACCTCTCAATGGCTTTCCTCATACCAGCCCAGTAGAACCTCTCTCGGAGCAATACTTCCAACTTCTTCCATCCGAAGTGTCCAGCTCCATTGTGGTATGCTTCCAGGACCATTGATGCCTCTCTCTTTGGGACTATCACCTGCCAAACCAGCTCATGAGTGCGGGCATTGATACTCCTCCGACACAGCTTCCCTTCATAAATGAACAGCCGGCCTCTTTTCTTCCACAACTGCTGAGTTTCTTCAGGAGCATCCAACTCTAGACATGAGTCAGCTCGTGTCAGCAGCTCCTTCACCGGGCGGACTGCAGGGTCACTATCTTGCGTTTCTGCCCAATCATGATGGGGCAATGGGTTCAGGGTGACCTCCTTCAAGCCAGACCGTCTGTTTCTCACTCCTTGAGCACGCTGGGCCGCAAGTGGCCAGTGGAAGGGAGGTAGCTCTACCTCTTCAAGAGCCTCAGGGTCTTCTCCTGCATCTGGTAGGTTAGGCATCCAGGACAGCGCATCAGCATTGGCATTCTTGTGCCCTGCCCGGTACTTGATGGTAAACTCATAGTTCGATAGCCGAGCCATCCATCGCTGTTCTGTTCCAGTGCACCTAGTTTTGCAGTGTCCAAATGCGTCAACGGATTGTTGTCCGTGAAGATAGTGAACTTGGCGGAGGCTAGGTAATGCTTGAACCTTTCGGTCACAGCCCAGACTATGGCAAGGAATTCCAGCTTGAAAGAACTGTAGTTATCAGGGTTCCTTTCAGTGGGGCGCAGCTTCCTGCTGGCATAGGAGATCACTCTTTCTTTCCCATTCTGTACCTGCGACAGTACTGCTCCTAGTCCCACATTGCTGGCATCTGTGTACAGCACAAAGGGTTTGTCATAATCTGGGTAGGCCAGAACTTTGTCTCCTGTGAGAGCCATCTTCAATCTGGTAAAGGACCTTTCCAACTCTTCAGTCCATTCAAAGGTGGAATTTTTCTGTTTGGTCTTCTTGGACTGCCCCACCAGGAGATTTTGCATAGGGGTGGCTATTTCAGTAAAGCCCATGATGAATCTTCGGTAGTAGCCTACCAGTCCAAGGAATTGGCGTACTTCATGAAGGCTGCTGCGCTTCGGCCAGTCCCGGATGACTGTGACTTTATCAGGATCTGGTGCCACACCTTCTGCACTGACCACATGACCGAGGTACTGCACCTTGGGCTTCAGGAGGAGGCACTTGGAGGGCTTCACCTTCAGGCCAAAATTGGACAAAGCTTCAAACACTTCAGCCAGGTGTTCCAGATGATCTTCATAGGTTTTGGAGAAAACAATGACATTATCCAGATACAACAGGACCGTCTCAAAGTTCATGTGTCCCAGGCAGCACTCCATCAGCCGTTGAAATGTTCCTGGAGCAGTGCAGAGCCCAAATGGCATATAATTGAACTCACAGAGACCCATTGGAGTGGTAAATGCTGTTTTCTCCTTGTCTGCCTCTGCCACGGGAACCTGCCAATACCCACTGTTGAGATCCAAGGTGGAAAAGTAATTAGCAGTTTTAAGTGCAGCTAATGATTCCTCAATTCTAGGTAATGGGTAGGCATCTTTATGTGTAATGCTGTTAATTTTCCTGTAATCAACACGCATTCTCATGGTACCATCATTTTTCTTTACAAACACTATTGGAGCTGCCCAGGGGCTACAACTGTCTCTGATGACCCCTGCCTGCTTCATCTCCCTCAACATACTCTTAGCACACTGGTATTGTGTTGGGGGTATAGGTCTGTACCTCTCTTTTATGGGTGGATGGTCTCCCATGGGAATATGATGTTGAACCCCTTTTGCCTGCCCAAAATCTAGTAGGTGTTTGCTGAATACCCGCTCATACTCTTGTGTCACTCTGTAAACCCCATTTTTCTGGTATGAATGTGTAGAGTCAGTTCCCACCTGCAGTTACTGACACCACTCATCTGGCTGCTTCACAGAGCCATTGTCCTCCACCTGATCGGATGAGGCCAAGGGTTCTGCTGCCTGCAAAGAATTGTTATTAATGGTGAGCAGCTTAGCAACTGTGGCGTACCGAGGTATTGTGGCTTCCTCTTCCCCACAATTCAAAAGGCATACAGGTACTCTCCCTTTTCGTACATCAACCACCCCTCTGGCTGTCAGGACAGTGGGCCTGCTCTCGGAGTATACTGGTTCTACCAACGCCTGGTAATCTCTCCCTCTAAGACCTATAGCTGCCCGACACCAAACCAACATTTCACATCTGGGGGGTATTGCAATGG
Organism: Dendrobates tinctorius; assembly: GCF_039654945.1. Classification (NCBI taxonomy): domain Eukaryota; kingdom Metazoa; phylum Chordata; class Amphibia; order Anura; family Dendrobatidae; genus Dendrobates; species Dendrobates tinctorius. Next base: position 1,135,438 of record NW_027361870.1, read on the forward strand.
GAAAAGCATCACTCACTCTGACGCTGCCAATCTCTCCGCCAGAGAGTTCTACCTGTTGCCTTTGCATCAGGGCTCGGATCTCCTTCTGCAGGACTCGTTGTTCTCCGGAACCAGCAGTCTCAGCTACCTGTTGCAACAAGACAATAACCTCGGACAGACAATTTTCAATTACATTTGTACCAAGAGTCATCATGGGATTGCATTTACGTCGGTCAATATCAACAACTATTAGACCTTGAGACTTTAGCTCTACCCGCCCCACTTTGACAGTAATTTCTTTACATCCTATCTGCAGTAAAGACTGACCATTACTAGCAACTACTGTCAGTTCATCAGTGGGGCCACAGGTAAGTTCTGAATCAGCCCAACACCTCTTGTACAGAATATACAGCATAGTGGTCACCTGGGAGCCAGTGTCCAGCAAAGCGTTCATGGGGATGCCGTCAAACACCACAGGAAGGATTGGTCTCCCTCCAACATACTTGGCTCTCCAGTTCCTTGGGCCTGGGGATCCTACTCCTGGGGGTTGGCCCTCTGCCCCAGGGGTCGCTTGTTTAAAGGACAATATCTTGCAAGATGACCGGCCTTGTAGCAGCGACGACAGAGGGGTCGTCCGTCCTGGTCATAGTGATCGTTGTTCCTCCCTCGAAGTGGCGGGGCTCTCCTCCTCCGGAGCCACGGGACATCCTCTGGACTGGAAGCAAGCTGGATCTTTTCTTTGGAGGACACTTGTAGGGACTGCACGGTTTTGGTAAGTGCAGCAATCCCTTTGGTCAACTCCTGGACTTGAAGACGCAGCTCCTCAGTTGGATCTTTATCCAGAGTCTGTGCCTCAGCCTCCACAGGGATGGAAGGGAAAGATGTTGCTTCCTGATGGTAGGTGATCGCTGGGCGCCTAGGGGGCGCTGGACGGCTGTCAGTGGACTCCTGCAGTACCCGAATAGCCCTGTCCTTAAAATCAGCAAAGTCCAGATCAGGGCTTTGCAGGGTTATAATACACAACTGTCCTCTGTGGGTACTGGATAGGAGTCCTTCAATGAACTGCTCCTTTAACAGTTTATCTTCCTCCTTCACACTGTCAGGATCAACTTGCTTAACTGCTCGCAGCTCCTCCTGCAGGTTGAGAGCATAATCCCTTATCCTGTCCTGCTCTTTCTGTTTACAGCCAAAGAACCTCATCTTGATTTCAGCTGCATGCGGGTGTCAAAGGTGCTCCTCAGCTTGGCCATGATCTTTGCAACATTCTCTTTATCAGTGTCCTGCCAGGCTTTCACCTCTCTCTGTGCTGCACCCGTTAGCTGTCCAATCAGGATATTCACTTTCTGGCTTTCAGACAGAGGGTATACTTTAAACAAACTGCACAGTCTCTCTTTAAATTCACTCAGGGTATGCGACAAACCCGAGTACTGCGGTAGCCAGGCCGCTCCCGGTATGTAGGGCATAGACAGCGGCATTATGGAGACCGCTGCGGCGGCACTCCTCCTGGCGGTGCTGCAGGGTTGACAACGGCGCCTGCCGCTGCATCGCCATTCGACGTGGACATCCTCTTCCCCCCTAGTTAACGTTAGCCAGGGCCGGGGGTTATGTGAGCTCACCGGCGGCTGCTTCACAGGCCCGACGCTCCGGGCTGTAGGCCTCAGCTCCTCCTCTTCTCGCGCGCTGTCCTCTCTTCCCGCGCATCACTTCACTTCTTCGCGCTCTGCGGCAGGCTCCACCCACGAAGGCCTGCCTATTTCTTCCCGTGCGCGGCAAGCAGCACGGTAATGGCGGCTATTGGCGCCAATTATACACACAATCTTTTTGCACAAACACAGTCTATGGCACACAGGACCCGGGGATACCGGGCTCCGTAATCCTGTTCGTGACGCCAAATTGGGTCGCCCTCCCAGGGCTGTGGGGTACTCGGTACCGGGCCGGTGTCAGGGGAATGTGTCACAGCAGCAGTGACCCGGTCCGTGGCCCTGGGTGCCCAAGTAATGGGGGAATATAGTTAATGGAATGGAATAGTTTGTGACGCCACCTGTGGTGTTCGGCAAGGGAGATGTTAAGCCGACGCTGCAGACAGATCCGCTGGGACTGATGGTATGGTGCAGCAAAGATGTAATAGCTCCCCACAGGTGAAGCTATAGTCCCAGGGCAGTGTGGAGGTGGTTGGCACGGGGATGTAGCAGTGCCGTAAGGGTAGGAAACAGACAAGACATAGCGGGGTGCAATTTCTGTACCTTTACTTCATAACTGCAGTCCAGGGTCCTGATTACAGATGGTAACGGAGCAGGCTAGCCTGGAAGCAATTCAGGGATTCTCTCTCAGCAGACGGGCTGTGCAGTCTCCTTCCTAACGCTGGCTTGTATGAAGCACCCCAGTACTAAGTTACTCTGAAGTTCCTCCTGTCAGATGTTCCCAAGAACCTTACTTGCACGGCAGACAGCTGTAGCCTCTCTCGGGGACTCCTATCTCTCTGAGTCCTGGTTCTCTATCCAAGCTGCTGTTGTGCCTCAAGTCTTAGATGGGAATAGGGCATTTACAGCCTCCTACTCCTCTGGTATCTGTGGCAGGACCGTCAGTATCCGTACCACCGTGGAGACCAGACTCCAGTTCGTGCACTCTCAAGCTGAGGGAGCTCTCCTTCATAGCTCAACCACCTCCAGCTTCTTTCCACACGTCTGCACACTTTACCCTCCGCAGACTATCTGACCACTCCTTCCTCTTGGCCCTCAGGGAGCACCCCCTCACCTACATCCTGGTTCAGAGTTACCCCTGCTGGCCTGGAGTGGAACTGTGTTGCATGCATTAGGTTAACTGCTGGAGAGACCCATCACTGCTTCCAAGCCTGGCATTACCCTCCCCTGGTGGAAGGCAAGGCCAGAGTGGTGACCATACCCCTGGGGGCGCCACACTTATATAGCACCACTAATTCTGCAGACATTATCATCACTGTCCCCGATGGGGCTCACAATCTAAATTCCCTATCAGTATTTATTTGGAATGTGGGAGGAAACTGGAGAACCCGGATGTAACCCACACAATCACAGGGAGAACATACAGACTCCTTGCAGATGGGATTTGAACCAGATCTGCAAGGCTGCAGTGCTAACCACTGACCCTCCGTGCTGCCCGAACCAGTTTGTCAAGAGACACAACTCCACTGCTGTCTCCAATCATCAGGACAATTGCACAATTGACTGACCAGTGAGGGACGAGACTGCGGCTGCTTCCACTACTCGGCCGGTTATTTGGGGGGGGGCTCACACTATGTAATCCAATTTTTATTGGATTTCACTCTTCTGTTTTTAACGCAGATGAGTATGAGCCCTTACATTGGCATTCACCCCCAAATATATATCATTCCAATTTGACTTTTGGAGTTTATTTTCTGAGAATTCATGTAATTATCAAATCATGGATTCAGGAGATCGACAACGTTCACATAAATATTACACTGAAATAAAATTTATTAAAGCTACAAAAATTAGCTGTAAGATGTCATAGCATAACCTAGTTCTCCTAATGTTTCTTGTTCACTGAGTGCTTTGAATTTCCTCCCATCGGGTGTATGCAAGTGCTAACAACCGCAACAACAGTTTAGCGATGGAGACATCTTTCGAAGATCATTGCAAATAAATTGATAAATACATATGGAGACACGGCATTTAAAGTGAATCTTTCACCAGCTATTTCCTACCCCTTCTAAGAGCAGCATGATGTAGAGGCAGAGACCCTGATTCTGATGATGTATAACTTACTGGGCTACTTGCTGCAGTTTTGATAAAATGACAGTTTTATCTGCTGCAGGTCTACCAGTTCTCTGTATGTTGAGCTCTGTACAACCCCGCTAACGCCACTCATTGGAAGCTTTCTGCCTATGCACAGTGAATACATAAAGCCGCCAATCAGTGGTGGGGGTGGGGTTATACCATGGTCATGAATATGAATGACAACATGGCAGCAGGTTTACAAGTCCTCTAGTAAATAATCTCCAAAATTAAGTAGCCCAGGAAATGACACATTGTGAGAATTAGGGTCTCTGTCTGCACCCTGCTACTCTCTGATTAGGTGTTAAAAACCTGATGAAAAATCCCCTTTAAGTCATCTAGAAATGAATAAGTGTCCTATTTTCAATAAATAAGCAGGCATACTGTACATGAGAGTCTTGTAAAGGGTGCCATATTATAATCTAGGTCCTTCCTTGATATTTGCTAACCTGTGGCAGAAAACATATCACAGAAGGAAGTAGTAGAAGTATTTTTTTTTCTAAATGGATATTAGGTTGTCAGGGTAACTTGTAACTGCATTGTGTCTGCTTTTTACCTTGTAGTTGCAATTTAGCTGCACACATTGCCTACAAGTGAGCTTGTGTTGTAATATTCATGCTCAGGAGCTAGGTCACATGTCATAGCACTTGGTACAATATCTGAGCACTATGTATGCCATGTTTCTGAGAAGTTCTTTAAATTATTAATATCACAAATTATGCCAGAGGTAATGTTGCAAGATAATTTGACTGTTTTAGAAGGATTATATTAAAGGTAAACTCCAGAAAAATAATAATCTAGTAATAAAGATAAGCAATTTGTTTCACGCTGTACTGTTCCTGCCTCCAGTCCGGTCCTTCGCTGCAGCTAGCCTTCATTTCCGTGCCCGGCAATCCCATGCAGGACCTAGTTAGCGTCAGAAGCTTAAAGTATTCCCGTGATGTTGAATCACCTCTCACAGACAAGACATGAGAAGTGATAGTCAATGAGTCTGAGGTCAGAAGCCAGGAGGGTACGTTATAAACAGAAGGAAGAGAAAAAGGTGCAGCCAGTATCATTCCGAGGTCAGAATATCAGGAGATAGCGGATCAGAGCAGAAGGGGTTAAACAAACGGATGGTCAGAACAAGGTACAAGGTCAGGTAACGAAAGATCAACAAATAGAACACAAGGCACAGAGAGAACAAACCACACAGTAGCTGAATATACGACTAGTAGAGGTCTAGGATAAACAGCCCAGTGAAGTAGTCTGGCAGTCACCGAGGACAATGAACACCTGGAGACAGACAGCACCTCTTAGTCTCAGGTTGGACAGCTGAGCTATCAATCAACACGCCCACAGCTCAGCACGGCCCTGCAACAGACTGGACAACTGAGCTGTCAATCAAAGTACTGACAGCTTCAGCCCATCCCTGTACCAGATAGGGCTGCTGAGCTGTCAGTAACTGAATCTCACACACCCTTAGGGGTGGAACCATGACAGTGACCCCTTTTCTAGGGGGGGCCACCGAACCCCCAGGCTTCCCAGGAAATTCTAGACGGAAGGCCCTGACTAACCGCTCAAACTTCATATTTCGAGCTGGTGCTCAGGATCTTTCCACTGTTCCGCATCCCCTCCAGTGGATGAGGTATTGGAGGGAATTCTGAAACCTATGAGAATCCACAACCCTTTGAACCTCATACTCCAAGCCCTGGAGAAGGCAGGGATAAGGGAGACAATGCCGAAGGGACAAACTTCTCAATAGGGATTTATGAAACACGTTATGATGCGAAGGGATGGAGGAAACTTTAATCTGAATGCCACCAGATTGCCCACCTCTAGGATCTCATATGGGCCAATAAACTTTGGACCCAAATTCATCAATGACACTTTAAGCTTAATGTTCATAGACGACAACCAAACCTTATCCCTAATCTTAAAAATAGAAGCCACTGAATGTCTTCTATTGGCCTTCGGTTTTGTCAAATCTGAACAGCCCCAATATTCCTTTGTACCTCCCTCCAGACATCCCCAAGTTTCTACACAGCGACCTCAACCCCAAGACATTCACATCTAATCCTAGAAAATTCAGAAAAATAGGGCTGAAAATCCTAATTACAGAAAAATGGTGAAGATCCAGTAGATTGATTTATGCGACAATTAAAAGCAAACTTAGAAAGTGGTGAAAACAAAGACCAGTTCTCCTGAAGAGCTGCCACAAAGCACCTTAAAATTAGTTCTAAAGATTGATTTTTTTCAGTCCGACCATTGGTTTCAGGATGGTACACAGATGAAAATGACAAGTCAATCCTACGCTTACTACAAAAAAGTTCACCAGAATTTACAGACAAATTGTACTCCCCTATCAGACACAATGTTAAGAGGGATGACATGTAACCTTACAAAATGAGAAATAAACAAACTGGAGAGTGTCTCTGCATTAGGTAATCCTGTCGAAGGAGTGAAATGAGCTTGTTTGCTGAATCAGTCAACTACGATCCAGTAACAGTTTTCCCACCAGACAGAGGCAAAACTGTGATGAAATCCATGGACAAATGAGTCCATGGTCTTTCTGGAATTAGCAATAGAGTCAATTCCCTGGCCAGCTGGCTATGACTGATTTTAGCACATCCACAGACTCCACAAACATACCAAATTTTAATATCATTATGCACGGATAGCCACCAAAAAGTCTAGCAATGTCTTTCTGTGTAGCTGTAACTCCTTGGATGACCACTTAAGACGGAATCATGAAATTCCTGTAACATCTGGAATCTTAGCTACACAGGCACAAATAATTTGGACCCTGGAATAGCGGAAGGAGCCAACGACTGGACTTCACGGATTTTCTCTTCCAATTCCGAGGTTACCATGAAAACCACAATACCATAAGGAATAATGGAGGATGAAGGTTTTGGGAGAGAAACTGAATTGAGACTACAAAATAAAGCATCAGCTTTTATATTCTTAGACCCCGGCCTGATTGTATAGTAATCAAAAAATTAAATCTAGAGAAAAACAAGCACCATCTGGCCTGTCTCAGGCTGAGTTCACACGTGGCATTTTTTTTGCGTTTCCGCGGCGGTTTTAACCGCGCGATTTTGCCGCGAAAACGCGAAAAATAAGCATCCCATGCATTCCTATGGGATTCCGCAATGCTGTGCTAATGCTGCGGTTTTTACCGCTGCGGAATCGCTTTGCGGTAAAAAACGCAGCATGCTCATCAATTTTTCGGAATCGCGGCGATCCCGCACCCATAGGAATGCATTGTTCCGCTTACATCCCGCATGTGGCTGTGCACACAATGCGGAAAGTAAGCAGAACAATTGCGGATGGTACCCACGGTCCGGAGGAGAGCAGACTGTCCTCCGGGCTTTGGGTACCATATCCCTGTAGAAAATAGAATTTAAAATAAAAAATATTGTTATTCTCACCTTCCGACGTCCCTCGCAGCATTCCCGCCTCTCTCCACGCATCCGTTCCCAGTAATCCTTTGCGAAAATGCCCGCGATGGCGTCCGTTCTCACGGGATCGCGAAGTCTCGCGGTCATTCCCGCGACGTCATCGTGAATTACCGCGAGACATCGCGATCCCGCGAGAACTGACGTCATCGCGGGCATTTTCGCAAAGGATTACTGGGAACGGATGCGTGGGACACCGGAAGGTAAGAATAACACTATTTTTCATTTTTTTTTACATTCTATCTTTTACTACTGATGCCGCATAGGTGGCCTCAGTAGTAAAAAGTTGGTCACACTCGTCAAACACTATGTTTGATGAGTGTGACAACCTGTCAATCAGTTCTCCAAGCGATGCTACAGATCGCTTGGAAAACGCTAGCATTTTGCAAGCTAATTACGCTTGCAAAATGCTAGTTTTTCGCCGGGAAAATCGCGGGAATTTAAAATGCGATTTTCCCGCGGAATGGAATTCCGGAATTCTCACGGTAATTTCCGCGAGAGTTCCGGTACGTGTGCACTTAGCCTAAGAGTTGATTCAATGTAAGCTAGATTCTTGTGATCATCGACCACAGTAACTGGATGAACCACCGCATCCAAAAAATGCCTCCATTCCTTAAAGGCCAGTTCGACAGTAAGTAACTCACGATTCCCAACATCATAAATTCTTTCTGTAGATGAAAATGTTTTAGAAAAAAAGCACATGGACACAGCTTAGTCAGAGTTTTGGGCCCTTGTGATAAAACTGCCTCTACTTCGACTTCTGAAGCATCCACCTACACAATGAACAGTTGTTGGAGATCAGGTTGGATCAGAAAGAAAGCTAACATGAAACGCTCTTTTAATTTTTCAAAACCCTGATAGCACCTGGGGACAAAACCTTGAGATTCGCCTCCTTACATGTAAGGTCAGTAAGAGGTTTGGCAACCTGCGAAAAACTCTTTATATATTTCCTATAATATTTGTCAAATCCCAGAAAACGCAAAAAAGCCTTAAGATCAAAAGGTTTAATTCAGTCAATTATAGCCTGCACCTTCCCAGGGTCCATACCAAACCCTCCTACTGATAAGATAAACCCCAAAAATGAAATTTCCTTTACAGAAAAAACACATTTCTCTACTTTAGCAAACAAAAAGTTCTCCCTCAACCTTTGTAACACAACACTGACATGTTCCTGGTGAGAGTCAAAATCGGGAGGGAAATTATAATATCATCCAGGTAAAACACAACATATCTTCCAATGCAATCAGAGAAAATACCATTCATAATATTTTATAATACAGCAGGTGCACTGGATAACCCAAAGGGCATGAGAAGGTTTTCAAATAGACGCTCAAATGTTAAAAACTCAGTTTTTCACTCATCACCCTTCCGGACGGGTATCAAATTGTAAGCTCCTCTAAGATCACGTTTAGTAAACACCCTGGTCTCCAGAAGCTGATTATATAGGTTGGGGATGAGTGGCAGTGGGTAAATATTTTTAACCATGATTTTGTCTAGTTCTAGGAAATCGAGGCAAGGACAGAGATCCCCATCTTTCTTTTTTCACAAAGAAAAATCTGGCAGCTACAGAGGAGGAGGAAGGATGGATATGACCCTTCCTTAAACTTTCGTTAACATATTCTTTAATGGCGGTCCGTTCAGGCCCAGACAAATTGTAAAGGCGAGCTTTAGGCAATTTGGTGTTATGAATAAGATCAATAGCATGATCATAAGGATTATGGGGAGGTTGTATCTGCGCTTCTTTTATCAAGAACACATCTTTGAAATTCTTCAGGTACTCCGGCAGACCCTTGAGACTAGCGGAGCATATGCGTACAGTTTTTAGACATTTCTTGGGCTTCATTTAACAAACTCCTTCTGATACCAATCATTAACAACATTGTGAATCTGTATTGTGAATCTGCTCCTGTGAAGTCTAAAGGGCAGCCTGCTGTTCACTGCATCTGTCACAGATTCTGCAGTCCATTCATATGGCCTTGGTCATGGCCTCCACCAGAGAACAAGGGGCATCATGAACGAGAACAGCATCCTTGTAAGTTTCGGAAAGTCCCTTGTGGAACTGGCACCTGAGAGCTGCATCATTCCACCGAACTTTAGTGGACCAGTGCTGGAACTCAATACAGTAGTCCTCAGCTGTGCGATCCCCACTATGTCAGGTTCATGATATTAGCTTAATAGACCAGGATCTTGTCGGGGTTGTCATATATCAGAACCAAACTGTCGAAACAGGCGTCAACAGAAAACTCTTCTGGGGCTTGTGGGGACAAGGAAAATGCCCAGGACTCAGTAGAGACATAATTATTCCCACCCACTGAAACTCATCCCTTGACGGCGGGGATGCAGGGTAAAAAATAACCTACAGCTCTCCCTGAATACTCTAAATTGATCTTTCTCTCCTGAAAATTTATCAGGGAGGGCTATCACAGGTTTGTGAGAGATCAACTGTATATCAGAGGGTACTGGCATTGCTGGCTCCTGGTCATAGAGCGTGTGAACAGACACCATACTGGCAAGAAAAGAAAAATGTATTGGCCAGATGTAAAGTACTGACAGCTTCAGCACACCCCTGTACCAGACTGGATGGCTATGCTGTCAGTAACTGCATCCCAGACACACTGAAGAGTGGAACCATGAAAATTTCAAGCCAAAGATTCCGAGCACAGAAGTGAAGTCATGCTGCCATGGAGAATCAAACTGGAGGCTGTAACATAGCAGCACAAATTGAATTACTAATTTTCATTTACTAAAGAATGTGTTGAGTTTGCTAGGGAGCAATGGGTGCAAAGTATTCTCCATCCCTCGTCAACACCAACCTGGTCATGGCTTTTTGGGAATTTCAGTTATTTTTTTCTACATCCAATATTTATGCATCATCATTTGTCTGGTATGGCAGATACATTGACGACATGCTCACCACATGGCGGGGGCAATGTATCTGCCATACCAGACTTCATGAAATATCTCAATTGCAATTATTAAAACTTAAGATGTACCCATAAATGTGATTCTGTACATATTCATTTTTTAGATTTGGAATTACATGGTATACAAAAACGGGTAATATCCACAAACACACATTCTAAACCATTTAATGGTAATACAATACTTCATGGAACCAGCAGCCATCCTAAGCGTGCAATCAGATCAATCCCTGTGGGAGAATTCACAAAACTTAAAAGAAATCGCAGTAATGAAGAAAATTTACAGAGTTAAATTAGAGCTAGTGTTAAATCAGTCCTTTCGTAAGAAAGAAACATAAGGAACTTATTTTTCCCACACATGACAAACATGCAAATCAACAATTCAGACAAAAACCTTTTGTTTGTTTTCAATATAGTATGCAATTTTATAAAACTAGACATATCATTAACAAATTCCTAAATATTCTACGCAAGGATTAGACTTTAGCTTTGGTTTTACAGTCCAGATGCTATATAGTTGCGAGAAGAGCACCCAAACTTGGGAATATAATATATCACAGCATATTTCATTGCAGAGTTCCTCAAAAAACATGGTTGGATTGTAAGGGTTTCTTTAAATGCGGTACCACTAATTGCAGAACATGTAAACAGGTGGAAAAATACCAAAACATTTAATAATCATGATAATTACAATATTAAACAATTCATCAATTGCAATTCATCCAATATTATATACCAAATCAATAGTTCTATGTGCAATAAAGCATATGTAGGATGTAAGCTAACTCTCAAAAATTAAAAACTTGTATTTCTGAGCATTTATATGATATTTTAAAAACTGTAAACATGAATCGTAACATCTCCTTTGAAATGTGTAGCTTTTTTTCTGTATTGAGTGCAGTTCAGGAGCATGCACATGTTTTAATATGGACTGAATAAATTCTGGATTTTATTTAAGCAGCTGGCCCTTCCCAGTCTGAGAATACCAGCTGTCTGCTTTAGCTTGCCTGGCTATAAAAATGGAAGGACCCCATGGCATTTTTTAAAATTATTTATTTAAGTAATTAAGAAAAAAACAGTGTGGGGACCCCTTTATTTTTCATAACCATTCAAGATAAAGCTGGGTGCTGCAGCCCTTAGCTGTCAGTTTTGCCTGTGCTGGTTATCAAAAATAGTTGAGACCCCACATCTTTTTTTTTTTCTACACAGTGTGTGCCAGCCAATCACAGCCATGCCAATACTTGACATGGCTGCGATTGAGCCCGGAGTTGCTCACACAGTAAAGCTTGTTGGGCTGCCAAACCCGAACAGTAACATGGACTTTTGGGAGTAGTCCTTGTTCGGGGTCCATTTACGGACGCCGAACTTAACCATTTGGGTTTGCTCATTTCTAATTGTGACCTGACTTCAGCTTTGTTTGATTGATCTTGTAAATATTTAAACTGTATTATTTTCATTAGAAGTGGCATTGGCAAAATAAAAATGTTTATTAACATTTGTTAAATGAAGAATATTACAAAAGAACAGCAGCAAAACACAAAAATTAAAATATTTAATTCTAGTGTTTAATTATTTTGTAAAACATATAATATTTGAAACGCTTTTTTGAATTCCTATTCTAGAATGTATTTCAGATCCAATGGTACACATAGAAAGGAGAGCATCGGCAGATCCACAATATCTGAAGCATGAGGTGGTATCGCCACTCCACAAGTGAGAGAGAATGACATTTATTAGGGGGGCCCATGGAAGGAGCATTGGAAATACGAATGAATAGGACAATGCCATCACGGCATGGTGCTAACAGACAGATACTGGATGATCTACAGACAGATGGAAAAGAAAAATGTACAATGGATGTTAAGTCAGCAGGCTAGCATCTAATATTTTAGTGTAAAATAGTACTTTTTGTCATTTAAGATTATGCAGTTTTAGCCTTTTTATAGAAGAATATTTAGAGTTGAGAGTCCTAAATACAGGCTAGACTGATGAAGAGACCTGCGTATTCTCGAAAGCTTGCAATTTTTTAACATCTTTTCAGTTAGCCATTTAAAGGTATCAACCACTGAGGACTCTCACCTCTAAATATTCTTCTATCTACTGGCTAACACGGTACAAAGATATATATCTAGCCTTTTTATAGACATTTATTTAAATTTTGAGTATAGTATGAGAATATTATGGGACTCTACTGGTTAATTTACTTATTTAACTCATATAGTGTCATTAAGTCTATGAACGTTGGTTGAAACGTGAACTAATCTCATAGTCCTCATTAATTACTGTAGTGCTGCAAGGTCTGTTTTACTGAAGAGGAGAGGATCTATTATCAAGGTCAACTTCAGTGACATCTGTGTTTCAACACTTACAGTGGCGGATTATAATGAGGTCAATTTGGGCAGTTGCCCCGGGCCCAGTGGGGTTAAGGGGCCCACAGCCCAGGCCAGTAAATTGCCCCATTATAATCCGCCACCGCGCAGGGCCGGATTATAGGCAGGGCAGGCGGGGCTTCAGCCCCGGGGCCCCCACCACAAGAGCTTCTAAGGGGGCCCCCACCACATTCCTGCTGGCTGCTGCAATGGCACTCCATCTTCTCCCCACCTAAAAGTGAGTGACCGTGGGGGCGGCATTATGTGCTCTGCTACCAGCAGCATCTACAAGTAGCGTGAACGCTGATGCTGCTGGTAGCGTGCAAAGGCTTGTGATGAGATCACAGGAGGGAAGGTGTCAGGGCCCCCGATCATGTGACCCTGGTCTCCTCCCCTCCTGTGACCTCATCACAGGTCCTGTGCGCACAGCACAGAGCACTGAGAGCAGACATGTATGTGGAGTGCGGCTCTGCGGGTGGAGGTCGGTGCTGGAGGCTCCATTATTCTGTATGTGGAGTGCGGCTCTGCGGGTGGAGGTCGGTGCTGGAGGCTCCATTATTCTCTATGTGGAGTGTGGCTCTGCGGGTGGAGGTCGGTGCTGGAGGCTCCATTATTCTCTATGTGGAGTGTGGCTCTGCGGGTGGAGGTCGGAGCTGAAGGCTCCATTATTCTCTATGTGGAGTGGGGCTCTGCGGGTGGAGGTCGGTGCTGGAGGCTCCATTATTCTCTATGTGGAGTGTGGCTCTGCGGGTGGAGGTCGGAGCTGAAGGCTCCATTATTCTCTATGTGGAGTGCGGCTCTGCGGGTGGAGGTCGGTGCTGGAGGCTCCATTATTCTCTATGTGGAGTGCGGCTCTGCGGGTGGAGGTCGGTGCTGGAGGCTCCATTATTCTCTATGTGGAGTGCGGCTCTGCGGGTGGAGGTCGGTGCTGGAGGCTCCATTATTCTCTATGTGGAGTGTGGCTCTGCGGGTGGAGGTCGGTGCTGGAGGCTCCATTATTCTGTATGTGGAGTGCGGCTCTGCGGGTGGAGGTCGGTGCTGGAGGCTCCATTATTCTCTATGTGGAGTGTGGCTCTGCGGATGGAGGTCGGTGCTGGAGGCTCCATTATTCTCTATGTGGAGTGCGGCTCTGTGGGTGGAGGTCGGTGCTGGAGGCTCCATTATTCTCTATGTGGAGTGCGGCTCTGCGGGTGGAGGTCGGTGCTGGAGGCTCCATTATTCTCTATGTGGAGTGCGGCTCTGCAGGTGGAGGTCGGTGCTGGAGGCTCCATTATTCTCTATGTAGAGTGTGGCTCTGCGGGTGGAGGTCGGTGCTGGAGGCCCCATTATTCTCTATGTGGAGTGCGGCTCTGCGGGTGGAGGTCGGTGCTGGAGGCCCCATTATTCTCTATGTGGAGTGTGGCTCTGCGGGTGGAGGTCGGTGCTGGAGGCTCCATTATTCTCTATGTGGAGTGCGGCTCTGCGGGTGGAGGTCGGTGCTGGAGGCCCCATTATTCTCTATGTGGAGTGTGGCTCTGCGGGTGGAGGTCGGTGCTGGAGGCCCCATTATTCTCTATGTGGAGTGCGGCTCTACGGGTGGAGGTCGGTGCTGGAGGCCCCATTATTCTCTATGTAGAGTGTGGCTCTGCGGGTGGAGGTCGGTGCTGGAGGCCCCATTATTCTCTATGTGGAGTGCGGCTCTACGGGTGGAGGTCGGTGCTGGAGGCCCCATTATTCTCTATGTAGAGTGTGGCTCTGCGGGTGGAGGTCGGTGCTGGAGGCCCCATTATTCTCTATGTAGAGTGTGGCTCTACGATTCGTGACCCCCGTCACGTGACGAGGGGGGCCCACAGAGTCTGAACTGCCCCGGGCCCTGGCTACCCTTAATCCACCCTACAGTTCTTCAAAAAAAAGTAATCACATAACTAAATTTAAATCTATTCCTTTAAAACTACATTGTGCATGTGAAGGCTATAACAATTACAGCACATAATATTTATAATAATACTAATGATAAAACATATAATATTTGAAATGACTTTTTTTTACTCCTTCTAAAATATATTTAATCTGCAGCGGTATAAATAGAAAGGAGAGAACCGATCTACAATATCTGAAGTTTGTGGGGGTATCTCCATTCCACTGATAGAGAATGACATTTGTTTGGAAGGTGGTCCAATAATAATATGTAGAAGAAACAATCAGAGCTCAGCTTTCACTTTACCTCAGCAGCTTCAGTGATGAAAGCTCCCTGTATAGTAAGCAATAATGACAATCTTACTATGAGGCATTTCTTTCCTGACCAATATTGCTGCTCAATAAGGCTGCTTGCACACACTTTAACTCAGCAGCTCCAGTGATGAAAGCTCCCACACACATGTGATTCTTGTGTTTGTGCGTGCGCAGTGCAAGTGTCCATGGTGTGTGTGAGTACGCATGTGCTCTGTTCGTCTGTGTGCATAGGGTGCATCCATCTGAGTGTGTTTGCATGCGTGTGTGGTCCTTGTGTGTGTGTGTGGTGTGCATGTGGTATTTATGGGGTGGTGTTGTGTTATTTGTGGGGTGGTGTTTGTGTTGTGTGTGTCTAGAGTGGTCTTGTGTTTGTGTGGTGTGTTGTGGCATTTGTGTGGTGTTGTGCTTGTGGGTTGGTGTATGTGTGCTGCCTGTGTGATGTTTATATGGTGTTTGTGAACTGTTTGTGTGTTGTATGTGGTGGTGCGGCCTTTAGCAGCGACTGTTGTTTTCCCCTGAGCACTTTTACTTTCACCTTCACATTTCTCCATTATATGTATAGGGCCTAACTTCGGGGACCCCAATCTCATGACGGGGGTGACGCTAGAGAGATTTAGCGTACTCAGTATTTTGCTCCTGTGGGTGGAGAGGGGGGTGTGCCAAATTTCACCCAAAGCGGGCGAGAACTGTGAATTTGTATAGAGCTAGCTACTACAAATTTCACATTCCCCCATTATATGTATAGGGCCTAACTTCGGGGGCCCCAATCTCATGACAGGGGAATGCTAGCGAGATGTAACATGTGCAGTATTCTGCTCCTGTGGGTGGAGAGAGGACGTGCCAAATGTCACCCAAATTGGGCGAGAACTGTGGATTTGTGTAGAGCGGGCTACTACAGATTTTGAGTTTTATATATATATATAGATTGGTAAAGTGATGCTGAACAATGTATTATTCTGAAGTTATTTTTTATATAAATGTGTTCCTTTGTGGATTTGCTGCCCTTAGTCTGAGTCTACCATATGCACATTCCATTAGGAATAAGAAAAACCAAAGCATTGCATAAACAAGTGTGTCTGGTTATAGCTATACAACCACAAAAATAAACACACACACACGCATCGGGCACAGAGTGATTGTAGCATCTTCTCTTTCCATATAGAGCAGTACATCTGTAAATTCATGACACCACCAATGAAATGTAAATTCCCGACACCAGCAGCAGTCATGTAGCCCCACATGAGGACCCTGCCAACACATGTGTCACTGTAGCTACCATACATTTTTCTAAATTATTTTTTCCAAATCCATGGTGCCTACAGTGAAACATAGTGGTGACAGTATATAATATAACAAATATAGAATTTATATGGAAAATGCAGCTGATTTTTCCGAGTACCTACGCATCAGTAGCCAACTTATCCTGGGCAGCACGGATTTAAAATATAATGGCAAAACCGAGAGGATTGGAAAAGCCCAAAAAAGGAAAAAGTTAGATCACAAATTAATCCAGTGATAGTTAATATGCAAAATTACTAGATTTATTATAAATGTATATAAAAGTGAAAATGTATAAAATATGTTAACAATATATTTAAAAAGAGGATAAAAGAAATAAATAACTTACAAAATAGGCAACACATTTCAGTGATCTAGGTCCTCTTTTTCAGCCAGCAGAAATTGTTCTCAGTGAGTAATATAAGAAACATTTAGTCCACGTGCACACGTTGAGTATTTGGTGAGATTGTTACCCCAGTATTTGTAAGCTAAATCCAGGACTGGGTGATAAATTCATGATTGGTGCACATGTTTCTATTACACTTTTCCTTTGATTGTTCCACTCCTGGTTTTGGCTTACAAATACTGAGGTAGAATACTGACCAAATACTGAATGTGTGCACTTGGCTTTATCGTTACAAAAGGTGCCAAAAGCAAAAGCAAACTCCACCTCCCCAAAGGTGAGCAAACATGACAAACACCTCATATCAACCTGTGAAGCATGGCGGTAATTATTTGGACTTGTTTGCAACCACAGGACCTGGCTAATTGTAGTCATTGAGTCAGCCATGAACTTCCCTGAATACCAAAGTATTCTAGTCAAATGTGAGGCCATCTATCCATAAGCTAAAGCTTGTACAAAACGGAATCAAGCAACAGAACAATGATCCCCGGCACGTCAGCAGATCTACATCAGAATGGCTGGAAAAAAAAAGAAAAAAGGTGTTGTAATGGCCCCGACTTCAACCCAACTGAAATACAATGTTGGGACTCTAAGGGAGCTGTGCATAAACTAATGTCCGGAAACCTCAATGAACCACTTTGTAAAGAAGAGTGGACCAAAATGTCTTCAGAATGACAATATCAGAGACTGATAAAGTCACACAGAAAATGATTACTTCAAATTATTTCTCCTAAAGGTGATTATATAAGCTATTCACAAATGGGGTGTACTTATTTTTTTCGCTCACTGCTTCTGCATTTTTGGCCTAGCTTTTGTTAAATAAATAACAACAAGGTGTAATTTGACACGTAGCAGTAGAAAAGTAGATCTCCCACCAACACTACAGGCTCCAGGCATAGTAGCTCCATAGGACAAAAACCACATCAATCCGCCTCCAGATCAGGTCAGGAGCGCAGGTAACGGTGCCCAACTTTTCTGTAAATCCAAACAGAAAATAGCGGTACTTGGTACCAATGTATAATGCTAACCATTTATTCAAACATATGCACGATGTTCCAGGCAGACCTCACAACAATCGGTCAACCATTTCATGTGGACACACGCTTTCTCAAGGCTCCTTGGGAAATGCACGCACAGTCCCATGTCAGATAACATCAGACGGATTGTCCAGCGAAGCTGGAATTTGTTGGTTGATGACTCCAGTTTAAAAGAGAGGACATCTATTCCACCTATAGTTTCCTTTTGCAGGTGTCATAATTTGAGGGATTTATTAGTACAAGGAAGTTATGTGATAAAACCAAAAGTGGATGGTAATTGGTTAAGGAATGATCTCCTGCTGGGAAATTATCAATGTAGCCACTCATTTTCTCCTTAAAGGGTACTTAAAAGTGGATAGAGAAGAATTCTTGATAAAGGAGTTTATCATCTGCCAACTAGTTTTGTAGACTCTTGTACGTTCGGATTCGGGACCACTCAATTTATACTGGAAGGATGTGCTAAAGTAATGAAGCATGACTGTCATGGAGTGGACACTAGAAGTTTATCTTTCGCAGGACGATTGACGATCCTGCAGATGGTTCTCAAAGAATCACTAAATTATTGCAGATGGAGAGTAGGATTAGTAAATGTGATGTACTTCGTCCTCTTGAATGAAAAAAAAATATTTTGTGGTGTTTTTATCAATTTAGTATTATGTATATACTAATATATACTAATATAATGTGTATTTTCTTGCTTATTTCTATTGCTTGAGACATTCTCATTTAATCAAATGTTTTTGACGGTAGATACCAAGAGTGTCTTGCTGTGTATATCATAATTGGGAGTAAGTTGTGATATGGTTGCTCTTTAAACTGGGAGGGTGTGTGCTTTTCCCATGGGACCTTGAAAAAGCATGTGTTCATGCAAAACGCGTTGGAATATTGGAGTGATGTCTACCCTGCATAGCTTGTATATGTTTGAATAAAAGGGTAAGATTAAGGCTATGTGCCCATGTAGTTTTTTGTGCTGCGGATTTCTCCCTGCGGATTTTGTAAAATCCGCAGGTCAAAACACCTGCGGTTTATCTGCGGATTAGCCTACGGTTTTGCCCTGTGGTTTCTCACCTCACAATGGTGAAGGTAGGAAACCGCAGCGGAATCCGCACAAAGAATTGACATGCTGCGGATTGTAACCCGCAGCAAATCTGCACGGAAAAATCTGCAGCATATGCACTGCTTTTTTTTATTTCCATAGGAAATAAAGGTACTGTACAACGCAGCGGAATCTGCTGTGGACCCACAGGGCCAAATCCGCTGCGGATCCGCAGCAGAATCCGCAGCGTGTGCACATACCCTAATGGTACCTAGTGCCTTTCTTTTCTGCTTGTAATATATATGTTGTTCATCTGAGGTTTTAGTTACCTAAATTAAGACCTTCTTAAGGCCAAATTTTTTTTCCTACAGTTGTGGCCAAAAGTATTGACACCTCTGCAATTTTGTCAGATAATACTCAGTTTCTTCCTGAAAATGATTGCAAACACAATTCTTTGGTATTATTATCTTCATTTAAATTGCCTTAAATGAAAAAACACAAAAAGAATTGTCCTAAAGCCAAATTGGATATAATTCCACACCAAACATAAAAAAGAGGGTGGACAAATGTATTGGCACTGTTCGAAAAATCATGTGATGCTTCTCTAATTTGTGTAATTAACAGCACCTGTAACTTACCTGTGGCACCTAACAGGTGTTGGCAATAACTAAATCACACTTGCAGCCAGTTGACATGGATTAAAGTTGACTCAACCTCTGTCCTGTGTCCTTGTGTGTACCACATTGAGCATGGAGAAAAGAAAGAAGACCAAAGAACTGTCTGAGGACTTGAGAAACCAAATTGTGAGGAAGCATGAGCAATCTCAAGGCTACAAGTCCATCTCCAAAGACCTGAATGTTCCTGTGTCTACCGTGCGCAGTGTCATCAAGACGTTTAAAGCCCATGACACTGTGGCTAACCTCCCTAGATGTGGACGGAAAAGAAAAATTGACAAGCGATTTCAACGCAAGATTGTGCGGATGTTGGATAAAGGACCTCGACTAACATCCAAACAAGTTCAAGCTGCCCTGCAGTCCGAGGATACAACAGTGTCAACCTGTACTATCCGTCGGCGTCTGAATGAAAAGGGACTGTATGGTAGGAGACCCAGGAAGACCCCACTTCTTACCCCAAAAAGAGAAAGGCTGAAGTTTGCCAAAACTTACCTGAAAAAGCCTAAAACGTTTTGGAAGAATGTTCTCTGGTCAGATGAGACAAAAGTAGAGCTTTTTGGGCAAAGGCATCAACATAGCGTTTACAGGAGAAAAAAGAGGCATTCAAAGAAAAAAACACGGTCCCTACAGTCAAACATGGCGGAGGTTCCCTGATGTTTTGGGGTTACTTTGCTGCCTCTGGCACTGGACTGCTTGACTGTGTGCATGGCATTATGAAGTCTGAAGACTACCAACAAATTTTGCAGCATAATGTAGGGCCCAGTGTGAGAAAGCTGGGTCTTCCTCAGAGGTCATGGGTCTTCCAGCAGGACAATGACCCAAAACACACTTCAAAAAGCACTAGAAAATGGTTTGAGAGAAAGCACTGGAGACTTCTAAGGTGGCCAGCAATGAATCCAGACCTGAATCCCATAAAACACCTGTGGAGAGATCTAAAAATGGCAGTTTGGAGAAGGCACCCTTCAAATATCAGGGACCTGGATCAGTTTGTCAAAGAAGAATGGTCTAAAATTCCAGCAGAGCATTGTAAGAAACTCATTGATGGTTACCGGAAGCGGTTGGTCGCAGTTATTTTGGCTAAAGGTTCTGCAACCAAGTATTAGGCTGAGGGTGCCAATACTTTTGTCTGGCCCATTTTTGGAGTTTTGTGTGAAATGATCATTGTTTTGCTTTTTGCTTCATTCTCTTTTGTGTTTTTTCATTAAAGACAAACAAAATGAAGATAATAATACCGAAGAATTTGTGTTTACAATCATTTTCAGGAAGAAACTGAGTATTATCTGACAAAATTGCAGGGGTGTCAATACTTTTGCCACAACTGTATATCCTTATATGGAAAAGCATAGAATTCTAAGAGGACAGTAATAAAGAAAAAACACAAATTCAGACATCTGTTGTTGCTTTCGGAAGAGAAGTGTAGGTGAGTTACAGATTTTATGCAAGGCCATTAAAAAGAGATTTTTGCATAAATGGAATGATATCATGGAGATAGGTGAAGCATTTGTGGTAGGTTAAGAGAGAAAATTCTGAAGACAGCTTTGCTTGAACCCTCTCACCCCAGTGCCCTTTTCCATTTCTTTGCTTTTGTTTTTCCTCTCCTGCTTCCACGAGCCATAACGCTTTTTTATACATTTCCGCCAATATGGCCATATGAGGTCTTGTTTTTTACGGGACGAGTTGTACTTGTGAATGGCATCATTGATATTACCATATAGTGTATTGGAAAATAGGAATCAAAATTCCAAGTGTGGTGAAATTGCAAAAAAAAAAGTGCAATTCCACATTTTTTTTTTTTTTTTTTAATTTACCATGTGAAACTGACCTGGTGATATGATTCTCCAGGTCAGTGTGAATACAAAGATACCAAACATGTATAGTTTAATAGTCCCCATAGGAGACTTGAAGCTGCGATCGTCCGATCGCATGTGCAGAAATCATGATCTCCTATGAATCATAGGATCATGAATCATGAAATCACAGGCTCTACAGTACTTTGCTGTGTCCTTGGTAGGGCAGAGAGAAGAACGCCTGCACAGTAGCGCGATGGAGGACACTGAGTGGATGACGTAGGATGCGTCATTCACACGAAATAGGGAAGGAGGACGGCGATTGTAAGAAGAGAGGAGGGGCCACATCAAGACCAGGGACGCCCATCAGACCGAACCGCGCCATCTCTTAGTAAGTATAATAAAAGCTCTTTTTTGTGCCTTATCGGATTGAGGACATTTATACAGCCTTATAGTATGCTGTACCAGAGGATTTACAGCTGCTGGCCCTACTATATATGGGAAAAACCTGGTGACAAGTTCTTTTTAAGAGTGATATGACACATTGGATCATCTTAGGGTGTTTTTTCTCAACTTGCAAAAAATTGACCAAGATAATAAAATATTAAAAGGGAATACTGGACAAAGGTACAGATTATAGAACATGAATCAAATGAACACTTCCATAACTCTTCAAGAGTACAATATAAGACAATTCTTGTGATAAAAAAAGCACATCCTATGTCGGAAACTATCAATAAGGAACCTCATTATCATGGAAAGCTCTGAAAATAAGGTGAGATCGGAATCCCAAAATGTCCACAAGTCTAAAAAAAAAATGATCTAATCATATAGGATGGCAATCAGGGACTCCATACAAAAGACATTTAACACAAGAATTAAGATCCAGTCTTGAAGCTTTCAGAATAAAGCTATAAGGTTCTTATACGCAGCTGAGAAACAAACGTCTGGTGCTTGTTTTACCTAAACACCTAGAGGGTGAATTTAGATGGAAGGTTAGTGGTCAATGGGTCAACATCTAGGCAGAAATCAAATATTTAATAAGGTAACAAATTAACTTCCTTCCAGAAGGTGCCAATCCCAAAAGATATGGTACAACAAAGGTTAAGGCTTACCACCAACAAACAATCATAATATTGCGGTAAAGATTATTTAGCACATTGAGCTTTGGTACTAGGTCAACAAACTGCATAGGAAAAACCCCACCAAAAACTTTAATTTTTCATTAGATAATATTAAAATCACACCTGTGACTCATCATTATAATTTTGGCTAAATAAATGACCAAAAATTCTACAAATATACAGTACATATGTAGGCAGTGATCTGAAGCCTCCAGCCTTTGATCTGTATAGTTATAACTCCACTTATGGCAATCCAGCTCATATGTCCCATAATCATCCATAGCTTCAAATAGATCCAGTAATCAAAAGAACATTTTTGCTAGCTGAACAAAATAAGTTGTATCTGCACATATTTTTTGTCCTGCTATGATAACTGATTGCTACTGAATTCATGTTTTTAACATTGAAGTCTGTGGAAAACGGATCTGTTAAATACCCGTCCATTTTTCTTCTTTGTGAAACCCATCTGGAGAATATTTTACACGTGAAGTAGTTATTGCCCTCTACTCCTCCTTGGTCAGGCCTCATCTAGAATACTGGGTCCAGTTCTGGGCGCCACAATGTAAAAAAGACATTGATAGACAACAAGTTCAGAGAAGAGCTGTCAGGATGGTGAGCGGACTGCAAAGTATGTCCTACGAGGAACTGTTAATGCATCTGGGAATGTTTAGCTTGCAAAAAAGAAGGCTAAGAGGAGACTTAATAGTTGTCTACAAATATCTGAAGGGATGTCACAGTGTAGAGGGATCATCCTTATTCTCATTTGCACATGGAAACATGAGAAGCAATGGGATGAAGCTGAAAGGGAGAAGATAGAGATTAGATAATAGAACAAACTTTTTGACAGTGAGGGTGATCAATGAGTGGAACAGGCTGCCACGAGAGGTGGTGAGTTCTCCTTCAATGGAAGTCTTCAAAGAAAGGCTGGACAGAGATTTATCTGAGATGGTTTAGTGAGTCCTGCATTGAGCAGTGGGTTGGACACAATGATGTGATGCTTGTGGTCCACTCCAACTCTAACATTCTATGATTCTATGATTGCACCCTCATTCAAATGAATGGATCCTGTACTGGACTGTTTTGTGTCTTTGTCATCCCAAAAAGAGGACATAACTACTTGTCATGTGAACATATCTTAAGTGAAATAAGAAAAAAAAAACTTTTCCAAACTTTTGATGTGAAGGAAAACTACGTATGCCCCAACCTGTTTGCAAAGTTACTGTAAAGCCGCCATACAGCGTGTCACTGTGCATTTAAAATCTGCGCTGCTACAGGATAAATGCTATGTCTTCATACTCTGACCGATAATCTTAAAAACTGTTATTTCATGTTATTTAATAGTAATTTCTCTGCATCTGTGACTTACTCCTTGTAGATGCAGATGGAGGCATTTGTGAGGTTTGCTTCCCTTTTATTGTGTGATTAGAATACAAGACAGTGGAAGGATTCCGAGTGCAATAAAACTGTGAAAAGCGCTGAAGCATTCTTCTTCTGACCGGCCTTTTAAAAGTTCCTAATGACACGCATTCTGCAAGCAAACCGTCGCTCTGCAACTAGGTGGTTCTAAATAAAGAACTCTAGTCAACAACAGGAAGTAACTCCCACAGAAAAAAGGGCAGAATACAAACTCTCACCAAATCTTGTGCGCGGCTCACAACAAGCTTTTGTTCTGCATTCTCTCCCTCAAAGCGTTTCCCTTGGCCTTGCCTTGCTTTAAAATGTACTGTACACGTTTAACAAAAAAATATGTTGTCTTTTCTCCTTAACACACACACACAGCCATGGGATCAAAGTACTGTACGTCTGATTAACCCTATTCATGCCCCGTGCAGCCTCTCCGGCTCGATCCTTGATAACTTCATTATGTCTGTTGGAAGCGACACCAGCTTATAGAAACCTAATAGCAGTAACATCCCCTTAGTTAATGGGATGGTAAAAGTAGAATTTTTTCCTCAATAAACAGCGCCTCTCATGCTTATAGGTGGTGTTTGGTATTGCAGCCTAGTCTTTCTCCATTGAATGGAGAGCTGCAAACCCCATAGTCTAGAGTGGTGCAGTTTTTGGAAACAAGTACTTTTTTTTTTTTTTTACTTCAGACAACTTCCAAAGAGGGGTATACCATCTCAACGATCCTTATCCAATATTTTGTAGGTGTAATAATAATAATAATATTAGCAAACGCCTCCAAATAAAAATGTAGTATAGTTCTTCTGATTCGCTAGGTTGCTTACACCATGTGCAGGGCATTGCAATAGCTTAGGTATCCATGGTTATGACCACTAACAGCTAACTAACTGTCACTATATGAGTGGTCGTAACCATGGATATCTAAGCTACTGCAATGCCCTGCACATGGGCTATAGGGGTATTCCCTTCTCCAAGATCCTATCCCAATATGTTGTAGGTGTAGTAGTAATAATATTAGGAAATATCTCCAATTAGAAATATAGTCTAGTTTTTCTGATTCGCTATGTCTCTTTCCTCATGTGCAGGCATTGCAGGACCTTAGGTATCCATGGTTAGGACCACTGATATGACAGGTAGATAGCTAGTCGCTAGTGGTCATGACCTCATGTGCAGGTCATGTGCCTGCACATCAGGAAAGAGACCTAGCTAATCAGAAAAACTATACTACATCTGGAGGTATATGCTGTTATTATTATACCTGCCACATACTGGGATAGGATCTTGGAGATGGGAATACCCCTTTAAGTGATATAGTGAATCAGAACAACTTTACTGCATTTCTAATTGAGGCTATTTGCTAATATTAGTATTATTATTATTAGACCTAGTATATTGGGATATACACCTAATATACACCTAATACACCTACTATTATATTATATATACACTACCTACGTTACTATCCGAAAATTTTATCAACATTAGTGGTCTACCAAGCTGATATTTGTGCCACCTGAGTGTGGCTGAGCAAAAAATCAGTTTGAACTGTTGCATGAGGTATCAAGGCTCCCAGTACAGCAGGCTTCCACCACACCTCGTCTTCATTTAAACTTAAATTCAAAGCTCTAAATGCTGGCCCAGACCCTGATACCTCATGCATGGCCCATGGCTGACTGCTCCTGTGCCTGTCACGGGGTTACCGCGACAGTGTGGAGCCAGAAGACGGCAGCGTCTGATTGCTCCTAGTCCGGCACTGAGAAGAAGCACTTCTCCTTCATTTTAAATGTGCTTAATTAATTATTCTGGCAGAACAGGAGTTAATCGGCTATGTGCACACAGAGTTTTTTGCCTCTGCGGATTTTGTAGTGAAAACCGCAGATAAATCCGCAGGACTAAAGTCCTGTGGTTTATCTGCGGATTTGCCTGCGGTTTTACACCTCATAATGGATGAGGTGTGAAACCGCAGCGTTTCTGGACAAAAGAACTGACATGCTGCGGATTGTAAACCGCAGCAAAACCGTGCAGAAAAATCTGCAGCATGTGCACTGCGTTTTCCAGTTTACCATTGAAAACAATGGTACTGTACAAGGCACCTAAATCTGCTGCGGAATCCCTGTGCTCACAGCTGAGCTCGGTTAGGCCTCTTTCACACATCAGGTTTTCGCCGTCAGGCGCGATCCGGCGCTTTTGACAGAAACCGGATCCGGCGAAATGCAATGCCGGATCCGGTTTCCCCCCATTGACTTGCATTTGCGCCGGATCGCGCCGGATGGCCATGCGTTTCATCCGGTTTTCGCCGGATCCGGCAATGTGTCGCAATGTGTCGCGATCCGGCGTCTGGAAAAAACGTCTACTGTAACGTTTTTTGTCTCCGGCGAAAAAGTCGTACCCGCCGGATCCGGCGCGTCCGGCTTTTTCACACAATGAAAGCCTATGAGCGCCGCAATGCGCCGGATCCGGCGAAAGCCGGATCCGGTGGCCGGATCCGGTTTTTTTGGTCTGAGCATGCTCAGTAGCTCTGCCCACAGGAGATATAT
This sequence comes from Dendrobates tinctorius, assembly GCF_039654945.1. Taxonomy (NCBI): domain Eukaryota; kingdom Metazoa; phylum Chordata; class Amphibia; order Anura; family Dendrobatidae; genus Dendrobates; species Dendrobates tinctorius. Next base: position 1,161,414 of record NW_027361870.1, read on the forward strand.
AAAAGCAAGACAATGGGACCCTCAGCCACACCCAACATGCCACCCAAGCCAAGAACCAGGAGCAGGAGAAGGCAGCAGACATCTGCAGCAGCAGCACCATCAGCACCACCCCAAATGGAGCAGCATGCTGAACGGGAGGGGAGTCCAGAAGCAGATGAGAGACGGTAATTATCAAATCCCCCATTCCTCCAAACTAGGGCCATGGAATATCAAGATATTCATTGGCCCTTTGTTTCTCTTTATTCAACAGCCGCCAAAGAGATGCAGCAGCAGCAGCAGAAATGGCATCACTGGCAGCAGCAATACCCACAGCCATGGAGTCTGGCCATCAACAGGACAGCACATCTTCTTCTGGGAGCCCTCCCTCGCATCGTCAGCGTTTGACGGTAAGTTTTTATTTCCAAAATCCATCATCTCTGTAATATATGTCTATTCATTGCCTTTTATTTCAAAACAGGATTCACAAGATGAAGAGGAGCTCCCAGAAGAAGAAGGAAGGGGTGGACAGACACCTGGAGTGGGCTCACAATTGGTAAGTTTTTTGCATCAAACGCAGAAGCACAACATCACACTACACACAACACATAGAAAACAATGTTCTGCAGACCACACACAGCAAACAAATGCCTACATCCAAAGACATAACATTTTTTGTTTTCTTCTCTAGTCTTCCCAATCTGGTGCTCGGCCAAGAGGTCCTCGCAGTGCCTCCCAGGGTCGTCGGCGACAGCAACGCGGCGGTCCCCAGCGTGTAAGTATAAATATTTTTGCTTTGTTTTTTTGCACTTTTTATTTCATTTCTTTTGTGGAGGCTAATTATGTTATTTTTGTCTTTTTCTTTAACAGCCTTCACAGCGTGCTCCCGACTCTGACGGTGAGGATGGAGGGATTGATGTGGACCGCCTCATCGATCTCGTCAGAGAAAGGGAGCCGCTCTGGAATATGGCTGACCGCCGCCACGCTGACCTGATCATTACCCGACGACTCTGGGAGGAAATCTGTTCTCTCCTTGTGGGCCGCTGGGAGGACCTCGAAGCTCGGGCCCAGATTAAAGAGCGTAAGTATATACAGTACCGGTTGCTTGATGTAAACCAGTGTTTCCCGAACTCCAGTCCTCGTGGTCCCCACGGATCATGTGTTCAGGATTTCTATTTACTATGGAAATCCTGAAAACATGACCCCTGGGGACCATGAGGACTGGAGTTTGTGAAACACTGATGTTGTATACTAACCACTCCTTTCTCGTTTCAGGGAACAGAATTGTGAATCGGTGGCGGTCTGTGAGGGATCGTTTCAAGAAGGAGTTCAATAAAGAGATGCGGGCCCCGAGTGGATCTGGAGGACGCAGGAGCAAGTACAAGTACGCACAAGCCCTGTCGTTCCTCCGGGAAACAATGCTCACCAGAAGGTAAATATTACACACCACATGTGAAAAAAATGTTAGATGTAACTTTTTTTTTTCAGCCAGGGCCATACCATGTCAGTATTTTAATTGTTTTTTTTTCTCTTTATTACACAGCACGGTGAGCAGCACTCGGGAGCCTGCACGATTGGACCCTTCTGAGGCGATCCCTGAGGAGACCGGCACCGAGGGACACTTCGACCGCCCCGGTACATCTGCACCTTCCCAGCCTTCCCACACATTCGACCCATCTGTCCCATCCACCAGCACAGGAGCATCGTGGCCGCCTACATTACATGAAGCTGCTGGTGAGGAGATCGCTTTCCCTTTACCCCACCCTTCTGCCCCTGCCGCCTCTAGTACACCTGCGGGTACTGGGCGGCAGCGGCAGAGGGGTCAGGAAAAGAGTTATGCGCAAGAGTTCTTGCATCTGAATGCATCTTTCCAGAACTGTCTCAAAGTCTTGTCAGAGCAAATCTCCGCAGGCTTTCAGCAGATCAACTCCAGCATTCTGGAGGTGAAGACACTTCTGCAAACCATGCATTCAGAAGCAAGATCTTCGCCAAACCACACCTTTTTCAGGTCTGTTGTGGAGCGCATGGCAACACTATCTCCTACCCAGCAGATGCATGTAATGCATTCGTGCCACGGTGCTCTACAGCAGGTTACCTCCCAACCTCCACCTCCCACCACTGTAGTTCCTCCACCTGCACCCCCTCCAGCCACTTTCCATCCTCCCCCTCCTATTACATCTGCACCCCCTCCAGCCACTTTCCATCCTCCCCCTCCTATTACATACCAGCAACCTCACCAGTACCAGACATCTCCCCACTTCCAGCAACCTGCCCCATACCAAACTCCTTCCCCGTACCAAACTCCTTCCCCGTACCAAACTCCTTCCCCATACAACTTTCCATCAACATCATCTGCTCCTACAGTCCCTGCCCAACCCTCCACTCCACCGCCCACCACCTCTTCTGCCTCCCACATGTCCACCCATTCTGTAGCTTTTTCCACACCTTCACCTCTAACTGTTCCTTCCCCACCACGATCCCAGTCCTCTCTCCACACACCCAGTGTCGAAGTGTCCCGCAGCCCCTCCAGCAGTATTTCCACCCCACAGTACACAGATTTGTAATGTTTTTTTGTTGTAATAAAAATGCCCATTGGGTTTAAAACCTTTATTAAAAAAGTTTTTTGCACTTTAAAAACATAAAAAAAAAAAAAATTAAATAAAAGTTAAATTATCGTTTCACAATGGTTGTCTGTCATTTCTTTCTGCGGCGAACTATGTTTTAAAAAAAGGTTAAATACAGGGTATTTCAAAGGTAAAAAGGTATTCAAAACCAGGTATAACTGTGGGTAAATTTTAGCTTTTTGCCACAGTTGTGTTCCTGGTTGTGTTTGAAGCAAAGTATTTCACCTAAAAAGTTGTGTTTATTGTTGGTGATTTCCTACCAATGTACACAACTTTTGTTAAAAGGTGAAATACTTTGCATAAAACACAACCAGGTACACACCTGTGGCCTAAAGGTAAAAATAGTAAGACCATGACAAGATAGCCAACTTTGGTTGGCAAAGGTATATACTGTTGGTCCAGAAGGTACACAAGTTTAGGGCACAAATCTTTCTCACTCTGTCATCCCAGTGTACTCTGCCTTGAGGTGACATAAAGTATAGTGGAAAATTGTCCCTGAAACCGTCACAGAACTTCTAGTGGTAATATTTCCAATGACAACATCCATCTTCGCCAGTAACTTGCTCTTCTCTCCAACCTGCACTTTCTTCTCTACAACCTGTCAAAGAAGGGCTGTAGGAACATGCTATATCTAGTTTTCCAGTAGCCAATCCCGTTCGGAAGGCCACAAGGGTCAATTTTAAAAACCGGATCCGGCGTAATCCGTCGAAAAACGGATAGAAAAACGGATAGAAAAACGGATGAACCGGATGAGACGGATCCGGTTTTGTCTGTCAAGAACAAGACGGATCCGGCAGAAAACCGGATCCGGCACTTCAGGTTTTACAAAACATTTGCCGGATCCAGCATTCCGGCACGACGCCGGATCGCGCCTGACGCCGAAAACCTGATGTGTGAAAGTAGCCTAAGCCATTCCTTTTCCCTTTATAATCTGGGCTCTGATACAAATCCTTGTCAGAGCTAGCTTTATTGCTGCATGGCTAATGGAGGGAGAGGCGTTCTCATGAGGAGATTTGGAGGAGTTATTAGTGACTGTTGCTTGGTTTGTATGCGTGGTAATTCCTTATCCTTCTCTATTTTGGTTTATTCCCCTACTTTCATAATCAGGTGCATTCCTTGTTTGTCATGTTGGTAGTAGTGCCCCTCTTCCCTGGGTGGAGGAAGAGAACAGACGGAGGGCTAACTCAGGAGATAAGGCAAGGGCTGAGGTCCCGTCATCATCACCTTCGGAAGTATCCTGGGGAGTAGGGTGAGCTAGGGCGCCCCCTAGTGTTAGGGACACGGAAGGAGCCCCTGGTTCCGGGTCGCCCAACAGCTGTGTTGTCACATTAGCTCTGACCACAAACATTTTCTCTGATCCATGATGGATCCAATCACTGCTCTGACGGGGCAATTGCAGCAGCTCAGTCTGGAGGTGATAAATTTACGCACGGTGGTTTTGCAGCACTCTAATACATCTGAGGTGGGAATCTGGTCTCTCATGCAAACCATAGTGGAGCCCAAGGTCGCGTTGCCTGACAGGTTCTCTGGAGGGTGTGACAAGTTTGTTGTTTTCAGAGAGGCCTGTAAACTGTACTTCAGGTTATAAAACCTACAAAAAACAAAATGAGAAAAACCCTGCTGTAATTAAATACATAAAAAGCAAAAGTGCATTTAAGTAATACAGAGTTCTTAGTAATATATTACTCATAGAGTATTACTAAGAACTCTGTATCACTTAAATGCACTTTTGCATTTTTATTTAATTAACCTGAAAACAATTAAAAGACATGATTTTAAAAAACTGCACTGGTTATCAAAAGAAACAAACTCAGCAAAGGCAACTTCACCGTTATATTTTTGGTCATCAGCAGAAGTAGAAATAGACATGAAATATTGCGTTATATATTGTCTACAAAAAAGGCCAATCTGGAAATTGAAACTAGGAAGTTGCCAATATTACTGTAATGATAGATACTGATAGATACTGTTGGCAATTCTTCCGCAGCTGTAAGCTGATAACTTTCATCGGTTCGTTCTTTTCTCAACCAGAATTAAAAAATTGTACAGCAAGAAAAAATAATAATTATTAGAAATAAATACAGTAATAAAAACCATATTGCATTATTTCTATTATCACACCTTGTTACATTATCACGGCCTCGCTGTTGCACTTCTTCAAAACAAGAATGATTGTTACTTACAATGATTTAGTATTGACATGAAGAACATAATAAATGGAGGAAAAACAGAGAAATGTTTACCTGGAAAATACATGGTGGAAGCTTTGTGTCCATCAGAATAGGTGGATTCTGGACATTTGCTGTTTGTGATGAAGACGTAAACTGATTGTCTCCCTACGTGGTGTAAAAAGGAAAATATATAAAAACATTTAGGCTAAGTGCACACGTACCGGAACTCTTGCGGAAATTACCGCGAGAATTCCGGAATTCCATTCCGCAGGAAAATCGCATTTTAAATTCCCGCGATTTTCCCGCGGAAAAACTAGCATTTTGCAAGCGTAATTAGCTTGCAAATGCTAGCGTTCTCCAAGCGATCTGTAGCATCGCTTGGAGAACTGATTGACAGGTTGGTCACACTCGTCAAACATAGTGTCTGACAAGTGTGACCAACTTTTTACTACTGAGGCCGCCTATGCGGCATCAATAGTAAAAGATAGAATGTAAAAAAAAATAAAAATGGTGTTATTCTCACCCTCCGACGTCTCGCGCATCCGTTCCCAGTAATCCTTTGCGAAAATGCCCGCGATGACGTCAGTTCTCGCGGGATCGCGATGTCTTGCGGTAATTCGCGATGACGTCGCGCGAATGACCTCGAGACTTCGCGATCCCGCGAGAACGGACGTCATCGCGGGCATTTTCGCAAAGGCTTACTGGGACCGGGAGCGTGGAGAGAGGCGGGAAGACTGCGTGGGACGCCGGAAGGTAAGAATAACAATATTTTTTATTTTAAATTCTATTTTTTACAGGGATATGGGACCCAAAGCCCGGAGGACAGTCTCCTCTCCTCCGGACCGTGGGTACCATACGCAAATGTTCTGCTTACTTTCCGCATGGTGTGCACAGCCACATGCGGGAAATAAGGGGAACCATGCATTCCTATGGGTGCGGGATCGCCGCGATTTCGCAAAATTAATGAGCATGCTGCGTTTTTTACCACGAAGCGATTCCGCCGCGGTAAAAACCGCAGCATTAGCACAGCATTGCGGAATCCCATAGGAATGCATGGGATGCTTATTTTTCGCGTTTTCGCGGCAAAATCGTGCGGTTAAAACCGCCGCGGAAACGCGAAAAAAACGCCACGTGTGAACTCAGCCTAAAACTTTAAATGATAAAACTCAATAAGACACTGAATTAGAGACTCAAGGTTCTCAATATTTTAAATATCACTTATTATAGATTGCTGACGATAGTGGAGGATTCGTTCTTACCTCCATCACAGGTAGATGAGATGACGATATTTAGATAAATCTTAATGTTCAAATAATGAACCTGAAAATATAAAGAAAAATAATCACATCCAACAAAGCTTAAAATCATAGAAGGTTTTCCAAAACCTTGTAGATAATTGCTGGGAATTGTCAATCATTCCATATCCAGCAAGTTATGGAAAATGTAACCGGGGTTTATCTGGCAACCTATGAGGACGGATTCTGAATATTTGCTGCTAATTACGTCTATGTAAATTTTTTTTCATTCTTAACAATTGAAAAAAAATCCAGCGTATGAATCCAAAAAATGTGTGATTTCTACATTCGATATCTGACCATTTTGGTATAACTAGATCCCTTTTATTTGCATAGGGATAAATGACCATGCTAAGTATACAGCATATACAGCGATTGATTTGTGCGCTTCAGTTTAGAAGAATTATTGTAAATTGTCTAAAGTAATTTCCCGGCTGAGAGAAGTGATTTCACAGAGATTGTTGTAATGGCTGAAAAGTAGCTGTATAAAAAGGGAAAATGTTTGGAAAATTCTCTCCATTCTACAGCATATGCAGCATGTTATAGAGCAGGATAAGATGGTCAGATTAATGTATAGGTCTGAAGGAAAGGTTCAGTATAACTTGTATTTCATTCATTTCCATCACAGCTCATTCTAGGCTCAGCAGTGAAGGGGAAGGTTCAATCAGTGATCGAATGCCTTCCCTGTACATGCAGAGATAGTGGTTAACCACTGATTGTCACCGCCCACCTGACTATTTACTCCAGATAATTGTGCTTTCAGATAGCTGTTAGACACTGATTAGGACCTCCCACCGGCTACTAATTCTAAATAATTGTGCTTGCAGATAGTTGTTAGCCACTGATTAGGACCGCCCACGTGACTAGTAATTCTAGACAATTGTGCTTGCAGATAGCTGTTAGCCACTAATTAGGAGCGCCCACCTGACTAGTAATTCTAGACAATTGTGCTTGCAGATAGCTGTTAGCCACTGATTAGGACCGCCCACGTGACTAGTAATTCTAGACAATTGTGCTTGCAGATAGCTGTTAGCCACTGATTAGGTCCACCCACCTGACTAGTAGTTTTAGATAATTGTGCTTGCAGATAGCTGTTAGCCGCTGATTAGGACCGCCCACCTGGCCACTAATTCTAGACAACTGTGCTTGCAGATAGCTGTTAGCCACTGATTACAACCTCCCCCTTAACATCTGAGTCCAGAAAGAGCAGAGATTTCAATGAATACAGTACTAGTCATACTCCTTCTCTATAACATGATGTCGGCAGATTCAACTGCATTGCTCAATTTGATTTACTTTAAAGTACAGCCTTAAAATGAAGCTAAAATGTATTTTCAGGATGTTTTAATTCTGGTCGATGCAACCAGGAGCAAGTTGGCTGCCTCTTGTGGAGCTGTTTCCAAACGTTTCAATTGATATGTACGTCGCCATCCATAGACTGTGCTACATGATATAAAGCTGAGCCGTCTCCCCTCTCTCAGTGCCCGGTATCCTGCGCACAGTTGCTGCCCTCCTCCTACATCTGGATGTGGGGCGCACACGTGCTCGACTTCTTACAATGCATCCTAAATGCCCCTGGGTGCAGCCATTGCCAGTGTGCCCCATGCTTGCGCTCGAGCTCAGTGTCTGTACAGTAAGATCCTTCTGGTTCCTGTCTGTTTCCATCTTAGTGTAAGTCTGATCCCGATGTCATTGGTTAGGAATCAGATTGTTCTTCTGACTGTATTTTTCCGTTTGCTTCCAGCCCTGACCTCAACCTTTTCTCTGCTCACGACTGAACTCTGCAAGCCTCGACCCTTGCACCCTCTGACTACATCTCCTGCCTGCTGCCTTGGTTCCACATTATCTTTGCATCAGCGGTTTTTAAAGGCTCCAAACACATTAGACTTTTGTTGGCTGAACCCACCTCTTGGTTTGGCCAAAAGGACAATTTATTGCCTGGGGTAATATGGATCAGGCAGGTCCAATTTCTGATTGTCTATCTATGATTTTGTTCTCTAGGGAATAAGCCGTCACCAGAGATGTCTCTCGATGGCTCTCTCATAGAGAGCACAGGAACATTAGGATGAACGAGTGATTTTGTGCTGTCGAGAGCCGACCGAGATAACTCCAGGCTAAACGACTTGCCAAACCAGCCATCGGTCGACAGCCATTTAATGTGTATGGTGGGATTTACAGAGGCTTGTTCAGGGGATAGAAACCTGGAGATTCTTTCAAAGAAAGTCATTAACCATTTGTAGCCTTGTAGGGATTAAAGGTGAAGAATTTAACGCCTTAATCCCATATGACGTACTATCCCGTCCATGTGCCCTGGGACTTAATTCCCATGGATGGGATAGTACGTCATAGCGATCAGCGGCGCCCACGTGGTGAGCGCCGCTGATTGCGGCCGGGTGTCAGCTGATTGTCGCAGCTGACACCCGGCACAATGTGTCAGGGGCGGTCACGGACCACCCCCGACGCGTTAACCCCTTGCACACCGTGATCAAACACGATCGCGGTGTACCAGGGGTTAAAGGGAAGCATCGGCAGGGAGGGGGCTCCCTCCGTGCTTCCCTGAGCCCCCCATGGCAGCGCAATGTGCAGCGCTGCTGCGGGGGGCTCCTTCCCTGCAGGCCCCCAAATCCAAGATGGCGACGGGGAACTTCGGGGGCCTGCAGGGAGCTGGCTTCCTCACTGCCTGCAAAGCGCAGGCACGAGGAAGCCTGCTGCACTGTCTGTGACAGATCGCTGATCTGTCACAGTGATCTGTGATGTGACAGATCAGCGATCTGTCACAGGACAGTGATGTCCCACCTGGGACAATGTAATAAAGTTAAAAAAAAAAGTGTTAAAATAATTTTTAAAAAATCGCCAAATAAATTAGAAAAAAATTTATATATTATATTATAGCTCTCAATATGTAGTGATGCAAAAACTATTTTTACAATAAAAAGCGTCTTTTAGCGTGTGACAGCTGCCAAACATAAAACTGCCATAAATAGTAAATCAAACCCCCCGTTATCACCCCCTTAGTTAGGGAAAATAATAAAATTAAAAGAAAATGTATTTATTTCCATTTTCCCATTAGGGTTAGGGCTAGGGTTAGGGCCAGGGCTAGGGTTAGGGCTAGGGCTAGGGTTAGGGCTGAGATTAGGGTTAGGGGTGTGTTGGGGTTAGGGTTGGAGTTAGAATTGGGGGTTTCCACTGTTTGGGCACATCAGGTGCTCTCCAAATGCAACATGGCGTCTGATCTCAATTCCAGCCAATTCTGAGTTGAAAAAGTCAAATGGTGGTCCTTCCCTTCCAAGCTCTGCCATGCGCCCAAACAGTGTTTTACCCCCACATATGGGGTATCAGCCTACTCAGGACAAATTGCAAAACAACTTTTGGGGTCCAATTTCTCCTGTTACCCTTAGGAAAATAAAAAATTGGGGGCAAAAATATCATTTTTGTGGGAAAAAAAAGATTTTTTTATTTTCACGCCCGGGCGTTATAAACTTCTGTGAAGCACTTGGGGGTTCAAAGTGTTCACCACACATCTAGATAAGTTCCATGGAGGGTCTAGTTTCCAAAATGGGGTCACTTGTGGGGAGTTTCAATAGTTTAGGTACATCAGGGGCTCTCCAAACGCACATGACACCCTCAGACCATTCCATCAAAGTCTGCATTCCAAAACGTCACTACTTCCCTTCCGAGACTCGACGTGTGCACATACAGTAGTTTTCTCCCACGTATGGGGTGTCAGCGTACTCAGGACAAATTGGACAACAACTTTTGGGGTCCAATTTCTCCTGTTACCCTTGGGAAAATAAAAAAATTGGGGACTAATTGATCATGTTTGAGGAAAAAATACGATTTTTTTATTTTCGTGCCCGGGCATTATAAACTTCTGTGAAGCCCTTGTGGGTTCAAAGTGCTCACCATACATCTAGATAAGTTCATTAGGGGGTCTAGTTTCCAAAATGGGGTCATTTGTGGGGGTTTCCACTGTTTAGGTGTCACGGTCACGTGTGTTTGGACGCAGCGAGTACCGCAAGGCGAACCCATATGACACACGTGACCCTGGATACACCGCCTCCAGTTGGGCGAATTTAAATAATAAGACGTGCAGCTGGATACGCCGCCTCCATCTGGCGAACTTAGATATTACACGTATATATAAAGTAGTCTGGAAACCCCGCCTCCAGTAAGACGAATTTAAATAATAAAGGGGAACCTGGGTAACATTAACAATGGTGGGCCCTGCAATAGGGAATAGGGAAGTGGAGACCTCCTAAACTCCCCTGAGCCAGTGTCCCTGCACTCCTAACATTCCCTATGCTGGTTCCACACCGGGCAACGCACAGGAACCTAAAAACCCTAGCTCGCCCTGAACTTAAACCCTCACTAGGGAATAGGTCGGTGCGGAAACTAATCCCTCCGCTACACTAAACACACATGAGGGAAAATGACAATACAGGGGAAACAACACTTAGCTTTGCTCTGTTGCGTAGCTCCTAGCAACAGAGCCCACCACCTGTGTGCATCTCCTCCTCCACCCGGATCCATCACCATAACTGGATCCTTCACCATAGTGCAGCCTTGGAGCAGAGTCCACCACCAGTTGCAGCTGCCCAGTAAACAGAGTCCCAAAGATGAGTCCAGCTTCTGCCAAAAAGTCCAGCATGCTTGAGTCCAGCTCTCAGCAACCAAGTCCCGCATGCTGAGTGCAACTCTCTCCATAGTTGTCACTCCACCAAGCCATGCAAGCACTTCCTGCCATCACCATAAACTGTGACTCCACCACGCCATGCCAGCCCTTCTTGCAGACCACCTAGCTGCCACTCGTCCCCTCTGTCTGGGCTTCGCAGGACTCATGTTCAGCTCCTTCTTTCACCCAGGCTTCCTTGTGAAAGACTAAAACACAATATCACCAACCGTGATTGAACAAACCTGGTTCTTTTTTATAGAGCCTCACACCTGATTTATAATTACGTGCACTAAACCAAAGAAACTAAAGTGCACTACCACTCACCACCACCGGGGCAACTTAGAATGAACGACACCACGTGTAATAATTCTAATGGCCACCGGGGGCAATCACATCACTTTGGCACCTAGCCAAAGGGAAAAAAGTTCACTTATCCATTTAATCTGTCAGATCCACGCTGGATCATGACATTAGGTACATTAGGGGCTCTCCAAAGGCAACATGACACCCGCAGACCATTCCATCAAAGTCTGCATTCCAAAACGTCACTACTTCCCTTCCGAGCCCCGACGTGTGCCCATACAGCAGTTTTCTCCCACATATGGGGTGTCAGAGTACTCAGGACAAATTGGACAACAACTTTTGGGGTCTAATTTCTCCTGTTACCCTTGGGAAAATAAAAAAATGGGGACTAAAAGATCATGTTTGTGGAAAAAATACGATTTTTTTATTTTCACGCCCGGGCGTTATAAACTTCTGTGAAGTACTGGAGGGGTCAAAGTGCTCACCACACATCTAGATAAGTTCCTTAGGGGGTCTAGTTTCCAAAATGGGGTCACTTGTGGGGGGTTTCCACTGTTTAGGTACATCAGGGGCTCTCCAAAAGCAACATGACACCCGCAGACCATTCCATCAAAGTCTGCATTCCAAAACATCACTATTTCCCTTCCGAGACCAGACGTGTGCCCATACAGTAGTTTTCTCCCACATATGGGGTGTCAGCGTACTCAGGACAAATTGGTCAACAACTTTTGGGGTCCAATTTATCCTGGTACCCTTGGGAAAATAAAAAAAATGGTGACTAAAAGATCATGTTTGTGGAAAAAATAAGATTTTTTTATTTTCACGCCCGGGCGTTATAAACTTCTGTGAAGCACTGGAGGGGTCAAAGTGCTCACCACACATCTAGATAAGTTCCTTGGGGGGTCTAGTTTCCAAAATGGTGTCATTTGTGGGGGGTTTCCACTGTTTTGGTACATCAGAGGCTCTGCAAAAGCGACATGGTGTCCGATCTCAATTCCAGCCAAAAACGTCAAATGGCGCTGCTTCCCTTCCGAGCTCTGCCATGCGCCCAAATAGTGGTCTGCCCCCACATGTAGGGTATCAGCGTACTCAGGACAAATTGCACAATAACTTTTAGGGTCCTGTTACCCTTGGGAAAATAAAAATTGGGGTGAAAAGATCATTTTTGTGGAAAAAATATGATTTTTTAATTGTACCGCTGTACGTTATAAACTTCAGTAAAGCCCTTGTGGGTTCAAAGTTCTCACCACATATCTAGATAAGTTCCTTGGGGGGTCTAGTTTCCAAAATGGGGTCACTTGTGGGGGGTTTTCACTGTTTAGGTACATCAGGGGCTCTCCAAATGTGACATGGCATCCAATCTGAATTCCAGCCAATTTTGCATTGGAAAAGTCAAACGGCGCTCCTTCCCATCTGAGCTCAGCCATGCGCCGAAACAGTGGTTCCCCCCACATATCAGGTATCAGCGTACTCAGGACAAATTGCACAATAAATTTTGCAGTCCAATTTCTCCTGTTACCCTTGGTAAAATAAAAAAAATTGAACCTGAAGTATTTTTTTTGTGAAAAAAAGTTAAATGTTCATTTTTTTTTTAAATATTCAAAAAATTCCTGTGACGCACCTAAAGGGTTAATAAACTTCTTGAATGTGGTTTTGAGCACCTTAAGGGGTGCAGTTTTTAGAATGTTGTCACTTTTGGGTATTTTCTATCATATAGACCCCTCAAAGTGGCTTCAGATGTGATGTGGTCCGTAAAAATAAAATGGTGTTGCAAAAATGAGAAATCGCTGGTCAATTTTTAACCCTTATAATTTCCTAACAAAAGAAAATTTTGGTTCCAAAATTGTGCTGATGTAAAGTAAACATGTGGGAAATGTTACTTATCAAGTTTTTTGTGTGCCGTATCTCTGAGATTTAAGGGCATAAAAGTTCAAATTTGGAAAATTGCGAAATTTTCAAAATTTTCACCAAATTTCCATTTTTTTCACAAATAAACGAAAGTTATTTGAATGAAATTTTACCACTAACATAAAGTACAATATGTCACGAGAAAACAATGTCAGAATCACCGGGATCCATGGAAGCGTTTCAGAGTTATGACCTCATAAAGGGACAGTGGTCAGAATTGTAAAAATTGGCCCGGTCATGAACGAGCAAACCACCCTTGGGGCTTAAGGGGTTAAAGTCCCTTACCCTGGACTCCACCATCCATCCTTGGTTTTTGGGTCCCTAGTTCACAGAGTTAAACACATCATGCTGCATTATTTACCATTATATATGGTGTGATTTTGCAGGTCACGGTTTGGAGAAATAATTACTGTGAAAAGTAGAAATAATAGCGTAATACTGTATACTGAAGTACTAAAATCACGTTCCCTTCCTAACATAGTTTTACAAACATAAAATGCAGAAGTTCATGTGACGGCACAACCATGTGATATTTTTGTTGAATCCCGTGATCCCAAGTGCTTAAATAACAAAAAAGGGGTTTTCTGGGTAAAAAAAACATTAATGACCTTTCTTTAGGATAGATCATTAAAGCAGTTATCCAGAATGAAATTATTTTTTTTTTACTATGAGCCAAAAAACAAACTAGCAGGTAGTGGCTATCCGGCATCGTCTCAGAGCAGTGATCGACCACTCCTGCCGGAGATTCAGCTGTAAACAGCGAAGCTCTTCCTCTTATATGCTACTCTGTCGATGAGCGTGACTCTGGTATCATGCTGATTAACAGCCGGATCCCCGTAGTTATGCAGCGGAAAGCCAGCTATCAATCAGCACTTGCAGTCACACCAATTCAACAGAGCTGAGCAGAAGAGAAGTAGCTGCTCTGTCGACATAATGTCAGTAGAAGCTACGGAATCATTGTCAGCGGCGATCAGTTAGCAACTACATAGTTCTTAGGCCAACAGTAAAAAAAATTACAGTCCTGGATAACCCCTTTAATGTGCAGTCAACATACACCTCCATACCTCTGCCAATCTGCACAATGGAGAACATATTAATATTTTCTCCCACTGAAAACCCATTTAACCAAGAACATGTAGAATTAAAAAATCTAACTTCAGAATCAAACTACACAGGGTTTTTTATTAGTTACCATCGAAACGCATAGGTCTGCAAGGAGCTGCAATAAACATACCCTTTTAGGTTGGTGTTGCACAAAATATTCATAGGTGACAATAAAAAACAAGCTTCAAAAGGATATGGAGGAGAGCTTTGTGGGCAATTTGTTTTATTTAAATGCATGTATTTCATATTAAAAAAAAATCATTTGGGTTTCATTAAAAATTTTGCATCATTTATCTTCTCTACACTTGTGTTGTATGGTCTATTGCTGGATGCAGAATGAGTTAACTAAGAATGCATCAGTGAGTGTGCTCTTGACAGAGTGCATGTAAGGCTAGTTTCACACTAGCGTTTATTCCACGCAGCGCACGGCGCCGCTAAGCCCCGCTTCAAAAGTGCGCAGCGCACGCCAAAATCCTACTGGCGCACGATCTGCGCACCCTATGCTAAAGATAGGGTGCACAGAACGCAAGCATCCATGTGCGATAGTAGGCGGCGATGACCGGATGGGGCGGGCAGGGAGCCGGCAGGGGGCGGGGCTTAGCGGCACCGTGCGCTGCGTGGAATAAACGCTAGTGTGAAGCTAGCCTAATTCTTTTATCTGCTTTTTACTGAACTTTTCTCAGCTAAATTAATGTTTGCATGAATATTCAGTTCAACTTTGATGTGGTTTGTGGTCATAAATCAAATGAGAGGAGTTCATCAACACATGAAAAAACGTTATCAACTCAAAGTCAGAAGTAGCTCACTGACGGATTCTTAGTTAATTTAATTCTGCAGCCAGAAGCGAGCATCGAAAAAGTCTTCAAGAGGTCTTGTCACCAGGTAGAAGTAGCCGTTTTTTTCTTTTCTTTTTTTCTTATTGCTCCCCTGCGTATTCACTTTTTTTTAGGTTTTTTTTCAATCCATACGGAATTATTTTTTAGTGCTAATTCTTATTTTGTTTATCAAGAGGGAGTCGCTCACAGGATTCTCTAGGGGCGTGTCTTGAAGCTGCTCTGCATAAATACCCAGTAAGCACCGCCCCCTTGGTAAAGACCATAAAAATGATAACTAATTAAAAAAGGCTCATATAAAACATAAAAGCATAAAAAACTCAATAAAAAACTCCCAAATACTCAGGGGAGCAGCAGGAATAACATTTAGGCCGGGGTCACACTGGCGAGGAATACGGGAGATTGAGAGGCGCAAAAAGCACGCATTAGACACGGACAAATGATTCTCTATGGGTCACTCGCACCAGGCGTATATTTCTCATCCGTATCCTACGCTCCGTGCCAATCGCAGCATGCTGCGATTGTCAGCGTACTACGCCCGAAGTACGCCAATGCAAGACTATGGGTGCGCAAAAAATACGCATTACACACGGAACACACGTGTGACCTGCAAGCAATACGCAGGTCTTTTGGCTGGTGACAGGAAATGGGCCAATCCATCATCAGGAAGCCTAGACATGCAAATGAGCTCAAAAAGCACTCCAGACATCCAGGAAGTACTCCTCCACGGAGTACAGCAGCATCATGGTGTCCACATATATTAATGTTGAGATGCTCATTGTGCTGGTGCAGGAGCGTCCCGAAATATGGGACCCACGCGACGCAAACTATGCGAACCGCACAAGAAAGGAGGTGTCATGGAGGCGCATCTGTCGCCAGATGTACCATGACTTTGGTGACAGACCACGTGATGAGCAGCATAAAATTCGTAAGTGCAACCATAAAAACATCATTAACCTTAGCGCGCGCTATAAAATGACTCTACAATCAGCACCCCCCTTCCTGTGCATGTACTTTTAGCCTCATGAGGCCGTTACATTAGGATGTGACACGTGGCTTCACACAGCCATAATTAGGGGTTAGGCCACAAGCTCCTCATCCTCCTAGCCAATAAAATTAGTTTCAGTGTAGCTAATGAGACCCTGTGTATCTGCCCAATTACATATGCCACCATGGGTAGAACGCACACCCCAGAAGGCCCCATGCCTAGACTACTGTTCGAAAATGTGACCTCTCAAATATGTGATTTTGACAATCTTTCCTGTCACATTGCAGTGGAAGATGTGATGAAACGGTGGAGAAGCATCCGGGACCAGTACCGCCGGGAACGCCAGCAGCGGTCCAGGAGTGGGGATGCTGGACATGTGAAACGCAAATATATCTACTATGACCAGCTGAACTTCCTCGCCCCAATTCTGGATCTGAGACCGTAAGTACATACCTCTCACCACATGACACAAATACATTACACAAATACTTTACAGGGACAAAAATATTGATGTATTTTTGCCTCTGTTCTATTTCATAACAGAACTCAATCCAACCTTACGGATCGAGGAACGGCCTCAGAGGCAGAGCCCATTATAGATCCTGTAGGGGATGAGGTGGCTGGCCCATCTTCTCCCCCTACAAGAAGGATGGCTGAAGATGAGGCATCACAAGACCACACAATGGCTGGCCTACACACCACACCACCAGGACGGTCTGCTGCTGCCACCTCACCCATCCTGGAAGAGCCGGGCAACTTGAGCAGCAGCCCAACTGCCCAGATCAGGTCCTCCCCACAGGCTGCTCTAACATCACGGCGAACAAGAAGAAGGCGCCAGATCACTATTCAAGAGAGCAGGACCAATGTGGACACAGGGGTGCTGAATTATTTGTCCAGAGTAACTACAGATGATGGTGAGGAGGCCTATGCACGTAGCCTCACCCTTTATCTCCGTGCCCTTACCCGTGAGGTCAGGCTCTGTATTAGGGGATGTATTCCGATCCTGCTTGATGCAAGCACCCCCCCCAATACCCCATATGAGGTTTTTGAATTTCTGGAGAGGTGGCAGCTCTCACCACGAAATTTAATGCGCATGAGACCATCCACACAGATGCTTGCTCAAGCAGGGTCTGAACAGCCCCTAATATGTGGGCCAACACCTCAAGCCCTTCCTCCCCCTACCCATCCTTCTATTCCGCAGCCCCAAATGTCTTCCTCAAGCCAACCCCACCAATATGGCCACTTGTACCCACCCAGTGTTGGAGGCTGGTCCCAACCTGGTCGGGGACGATCTGGCTATCTTGGTGGGTATGAGCCACGGGCCTACCAGAGCCAACAAGAAGCCCCTCACCATCATCATTACTCTGGCCAGTATCCCCAACAGGCCCAGGAGGCTGGACAATTACAGCATCATGGGCAACAGTATGGCCCCACACAGGGCGATATTGGCCACAATGTCCAGCAGCACCCACAGGCTGTTCAGCCACGTTCCCCTTCCCCAACATATGAGGATTTATGATTCTGATGGTTGGAGATGTCCAGTGAGATGTAACTGGTGCTCCTAATCTAAAACAAAAAACAGGTGTTCTCCTTCACCAACATTTAGAACATAATTTAACACTCACATTTTTAAACAATGTTTTCCAAACATATGAAACAATCCATCATGACAGGCAACGCTACCTCACACCTTTCACACAGATATTACATGTGTGTAGAAAAGAGAATATTTAAATGCGCTATACTGTAAAATGAAAGGATGAAAATACACTACTCACTTGCTAACGCCTAGGAAAGGCGTGCTCGCCTTAGTTAAGTAGTCACCTTTTTTGTTAGCAAACTCTAGTCAAAAAATTCTAGGCGACAAGCATTCAGAATATCACGCTCTCTCTATGTCTTAACAAGTGAGTGTTGTATTTTCATCCTTTCCAGTATAGCATGCTTAAATATTGTCTGTTCTACAGACAGGTAATATCTGTGTGAAAGATGTGAGGTAGCCTTGCCTGTCATGGTGGAATCTTTCTATGATTGTATAACATTATGAGGAAATGTGAGTGTTATCTTGTTGCCTTTATTTTGGTGATGGAGCTCACCTTTTGTTGCCAAATCTAGGTTAATCTAGGCATGCAGCAATGTTGTTATTGCCTAATGTTTGTTGCTGTTTTGTTATGTAATGTTAATGTTACACCAAGTTAAAGAAGGCACAAAGGGTCATTTTGACCATTGCCAAATTTGTGTTATGGCAATATTATGTTTGCCTTTAAGCAAACCAAAAAAAAAAAGGCAAAACTAAAAATTTGTCTACTCTAGTTAACGTCTCTGTGTGATTTTTCACAATCCCTCACAACATACTAACAGACACCAACCAATGCAATGAAACACTCATAGAATCATAAAGGCTTGAGTAATATATATTTAGACACACTTAAAGAAACAAATTATAACATAGACACAGCATGCTCTTGCCAAGAAGTTGCCCCCTCAGGTGAGATAAAGTAATTCGTGAAAATATCACGCACTTTGAGGCCAGAGAGCGGTCTACGTTGAGGGTTTATAGGTGGTCTCACCCTGCGCACATTGTCCGGCCTACGCACAACACCATCAGAGGAGGAACAATCATGCATCCTGGTGAAGTTATGCAGAACAACACAGGCTTTCACAACTTCATTCACATTTTGCTCACTCAACTGAATGGCAGACTGGAGTACCCGCCATTTGGCAGAAAGAATCCCAAAGGAACACTCCACCAGTCGCCTAGCACGTGATAGGCGCAAGTTAAAAATTCTGCGCCTGTGGTCAAGGTTGCGCCGGGGATATGGCCTCATGACATTGCGTGATAACTGAAAGGCCTCATCTGCCACAAGGACATAAGGGACTGATTCTTCAGGGGAGCCTGGTAGCTGGCGTGGTGGTGGTAGATCCAACTGGTTGGTGCGTAGCCGCCGAGCCATTATGGAAGTATTGAAGACTCTAGAGTCTCCCGTCCTTCCATAGGCCCCAATGTCAACAATTATAAACTTGCATTGAGGGTCTACCAGAGCCAACAATACAACAGAAAAGTATTGTTTATAATTGAAGAATTGGGAGCCTGAGTTCGGCGGCTTACGCACCCTGATATGTTTGCCATCCAGGGCCCCAATACAATTTGGAAACTGGCAGTCCTCCTCAAAGTCCCTTGATATCCTTAACCAGTCTTCCATCCTGGGCTCGGGCATGACCACTTGATGGAGTCTTGTCCAGATTTGTGCACATGTAGACCTCACTATGCCTGAAATGGTTGACTTTCCAATGAGAAACTCATGGTGGAGGGCGGCATAAGACAGGCCAGTGGACAGGAAGCTGTAGAACAACAGAAATAGTACAGTTTAGAATGGCTAAAGTAAAAAAAAATCAGTTACATGCCGACCAAACTTGGTAGGAAATGAAAGAGAACAACACACACATATTTGGTGGCACAATGACTAAGTGATATGCAGGACATATTAGATGTAACATTCTGCTGTGTCAGGTGAAGCATATTTTGAGTAAGATGAGGGCATTCAACTTTGTCCAAGAAGGCCAAAAAACATAATTTAACACACACATTATGAACATAGAGAATGTGGTTGTGTAGTACATACCGTATTGTGAGTAGAAGTCGCTCCTCTGCAGATATGGCTTTGCGCATCCTTGTGTCCTGAAAGGTGATCCCAGGGCGCACTGTCTCCAAGAGTCGATCAAATGTGTAAATGCTCATACGACAGTACTGGTAAAATTTCTCCGGATGCTCCCGCAGAGAAGAATAGAGGATGTGAAAATGCCCTCTTGTGAGTCGTTGCCTCAAAAGTGGATGGACCCACATGCGTCTCCTCCTCCGCGGATCCACTATCACAGGATATGGTTGCCCAAAGCACCGTGACAAAAGCCAGGTAAAGAGAACCTGCTCAGTTGTATTGAATCGCAGACCCTCTGCCATGCTGCACAAAGAACACCAACACACCTCGTGAAAGCAAGGTGACAAATGTACAGAATGTAGGCAGCCACCTGTTTCTGAGTGTCTAAATAGGGTGCAGGCTAATGATTTAAATTGTTTGCAGGCATCAAAACCGTTAAATGTCCATTTTGCAAGGCTGCGAGAAAATCTCGCCATACGGATTGCATACGGATGCCACACGGATTACATATGGATGCACACATGCGCAAAATACGCGACCTCACCTTGCTTACGGATGACCTACGGAGCACTATTTAGGGGTCATTCTTCCGTATTACGCATGTAAACTTCGGAGCGTATTTTGTGCAGGTTAGTGTGACTCCAGCCTAAGAGCAAAAACTGCCCATTTTTGGCCTAGTGACAAATTCTTTTTAAAAGCTAAATGGAGCAAAAAAATTTAACCTTTTCATGACTAGGCGATTATCCATTTTTACGCTCCTATTTTTTCCTTCCCTTCTTCTAAGAGACAGAATTTTTTTATTTTTACGCCGGCTTAATGTTATTTTTTTGGCGAGGCAAGTTGTCTATCTGAATGGCATCAATCATTTTAATGAACACTGGACTGGATTTCAGGAAAGAAAATTCCAAGTGAAGTGAAATGGTGCAAAAAAATTGTTTATTTGGGTTTTGTTTTTAACCCCTTAAGGACCAAAGCATTTTGTAGGTTAATGACCGGGGCTCATTTTTTAAATTTGACCAACAGATCCCACTGATTCTGAGACTGTTTATTCATGACATATTGTAATTAATGATCGTGGTAACATTTCTATGATATGACTTGCGTTTATTTGCGAAAACATCTTAAATTTGGTGAAAAGTTTGAAAATTTCACAATTTTAAACTTTTAATTTTGATGTCCTTAAACCAGAGAATTAGGTCACACAAAATAGTTAATGAATAACATTTCCGGCATGCCTACGTTACATGAGCACAATTTTTTAAACTAACTTTTTTTGATTAGGAAGCTATAAGGGTTTAAAGTTGATCAGCAATTTGTCATTTTTCCAACAAGATTTACAAAACCATTTTTTTAGGCACCACCTCACATTTGAGTAACTTTGGGGGGGGTCTATATGACAGAAAATACCAAAAGTGACACCATTCTAAAAACTGCATCCTACAAAGTCAAATTCAAATTCAAGAAGTTTATTAGCCCTTCAGGTGCTTCACAGGAATGAATGCAATGTGGAAGGAAAAATGAACATTTTACTTATTCCTAAACAAATATAGCAGAAAAAGAGGATTTAGAGATCCTCCAAAATTTCAAAAAATGCAGTGGACCCATGTAGTTAAGATGGCGGCAAAAATACCTTTGAGACAGCCACTCACAACCTGCCAATCCCATTGGAGGGGGTGGTTGCTTGGTATGTAATTGCACAAAGAAGACTTGTATGTGGCGCTGTTCACACAATGGTAATGCGCATCCAGGTTAACAGCCTATTAGTGACGCCCACACTATTAGATCAGGCGGGCTACCCAGCGCTATCCATTTTACTTATTCCCCCAATAATGTTATTTTAGCCCCAATTTTTTATTTTCACAAGGGTAATATGAGAAAATGGAAGCCCAAAATTTGTTGTGAATTTTTTCCTGAGTATGCCAATACCCCATATGTGGGGCAAAATTACTGCTTGGGTGCACGGCAGGGCTCAAAAGGGAAGGAGCACTATTTGACTTTTTGAACTAAAAAATGGGTGGAATCGAGAGCAGACTCCATGTCACGTTAGGAGAGCCCCTGATGTGCCTAAACAGTGGAAACCCCCCCCACAAGTGACTCCATTTAAAAAACTTTACCCCTCAAGAAATGTATCTAGATGTGTGGTGAGCACCTTGGACCCCAAGGTGCTTCACAGAAGTTTATAACGTAGAACCGTGGAAATAAAAAAAAATCACATTTTTCCCACAAAAATGTTCTTTTAGCCCCAAATTTTATTTCACAGACTTAACAGGAGAAAATGGACCCCAAAATTTGTTATGCAATTTCTCCTGAGTACGCCAATACTAACTACTGTTAGGACGCACAGAAGGACTCAGAAGGGAAGGAGCATTACATTATTACCATATATACTTGTGTATAAGCACAATTTTTTTGTGCTGAAAATGCCCCCACGGCTTATACACGAGTCATTGTCCAGAAAGCCGTCCAGGGAGGGGGAGTGGCGGAGCCACGGCAGGAGCCGCTCCTGCCTGCGGCTGTGGCAAAACAACAGCTGCAGCCGACCGGCTTCCAGAAGATTTCATACTCACCCTCCTCGCGCCGTCGCTGCATCTCCATCGCTGCATCTCCATCCCAGTGCCAGCAGCTCTTCCTGTGCTCAGCAGTCATGTGGTACCGCTCATTAAGGTAATTAATATGCACGCGTCTCCACTCCCATAGGCATGGAGTGCATATTCATTACCTTAATGAGTGGTACCACATGACTGTTGAGCACAGGATGAGCTGCTGGCGCCGGGACAACAGAGATGCAGCGAAGGCGCAAAGAGGGTGAGTAGGACGGGGATGTGTGAGCCATGCATACAGCGATGGGACAGGGGAGCCGAGCCATGTGGGACGAGGGGAGCCTTGTGGTACCGGGGAGCCATGCGTACAACAGGGGGAGCCACACATAGCAGGACAGGATGGGGGGAGCCACACATAGCAGGACAGTACGGGGGGAGCCACTCATAGCAGGACAGGATGGAGGAGCCACACATACCAGGACAAAACGGGGGAGCCACATACCAGGACAAGACGGGGGAGCCACGCATAGCAGGACAGGGATAAGGTGACAATGCATACCCGACTTATACTCGAGTCAATAAGCTTATCCAGTTTTCCGTGGCAAATTTAGGTGTTTCGGCTTATAATCGAGTACATATGGTACATTACTACTGTAGTGTAGGGGCTAATTAAGGGATATTATTACTGCTGTGAAGTATTTTATTTTTGATAGAGAGGTCACTGGTACACTGACACTATACACTATACTATACACAGAGGTCCTGTGAATAATGTCACCGGTGATCCCTGTGTTACCTGTACAGTGACACTATACACTATATAGTATATACAGAGCTCTTGTGTATAATGTCACCGGTGATCACTGTATTACCTGTACACTATACACTATATACAGAGCTCCTGTGTATAATGTCATTGGTGATCACTGAATTACCTGTACACTGACAGTATATACAGATCTCCTGGGTATAATGTCACTGGTGATCCCTGTATTACCTGTACACTGATACTATATACATAGCTCCTGTGTATAATATCACTGGTTATCACTATGTTACATGTATACTAACACTATATACAGAGCTCCTGTGTATAATGTTACCAGTGATCACTGTATTACCTGTACACTATACACTATATACAGAGCTCCTGTGTATAATGTCATTGGTGATCACTGAATTACCTGTACACTGACAGTATATACAGATCTCCTGGGTATAATGTCACTGGTGATCCCTGTATTACCTGTACACTGATACTATATACATAGCTCCTGTGTATAATATCACTGGTTATCACTGTGTTACATGTATGCTAACACTATATACAGAGCTCCTGTGTATAATGTCACTGGTGATCACTGTATTAGCTGTACACTGACAGTATATACAGATCTCCTGGGTATAATGTCACTGGTGATCCCTGTATTACCTGTACACTGACACTATATACATAGCTCCTGTGTATAATATCACTGGTTATCACTGTGTTACATGTATACTAACACTATATACAGAGCTCCTGTGTATAATGTCACCAGTGATCACTGTATTACCTGTACACTAACACTATATACAGATCTTCTGTGTATAATGTCACCGATTATCACTGTATTACACTGACACTATATACATAGCTCCTGTGTATAATGCCACCCGTGATCACTGTATTACCTGTACACTAACACTGTATACAGAGCTCCTGTGTATAATGTCACTGGTGATCCCTGTATTACCTGCACACTGACACTATACACTGTATTCTATGTACAAAGCTCCTGTGTATTATGGCACTTATGGGAATATTAGTAATGTGTTTTTTTATTAATGATCAGTATTGTACTGTAGTATTGCATCACTATGTGGTGGTAATATGTTTAATTAAAAAATGCCTCAAAAGGTGTCCGTGTCTTTGAAGGGAATTTGTCATCAGGTTTTTCTATGTAATCTGAGAGCAGCATGATGTAGGGATAGATACCCTGATTCCAGTGATTCTCTGAATGCTGATTTCTGCGTTACCCCACCCACACCACTGATTGGCAGCTTTCTATGTAAACTGTGCATAGACAGAAAGCTGCTTATCAGTGGTGGGGATGGGTAATTAGTCCAGTAAAGATAATCTCCTGTTGATAAAACACTGATATTCTTGAAACAGCAAAACACAGCCCAAAAAGTGACACTACGCTGTAATGAGGGTCTCAGCCCCTACATCATGGTGGTAATAGCAAGAATCTGCTAAACAGATTATCTTATTTAAAATAAAGTCACTTTGTTCCATACATCAGAAAAAAATGTTACTGTAGCATGTGAATTATTCAAACTTCATTGAGACAGATGGAACAGGTGAAGTAATTACCCCCTTTCCTCCTCTTTGGTCAGGCCTCATCTGGAATACTGAGTCCAGTTCAGGGCACTATATTGTAAAAAAACATATACAAATGCAGCAAGTTCAGAGAAGAGCTACCAGGATGGTGAGCGGACTACAGAGTATGTCCTACGAGGCAAGGTTAAAGGATCTGGGAATGTTTAGCTTGCAAAAAAGAAGGCTAAGAGAAGACTTAATAGCTGTCTACAAATATCTGAAGGGATGTCACAGTGTAGAGGGATCATCCTTTATTCTCATTTCTACATGGAAACACGAGAAGCAATGGGATGAAGCGGAAAGGGAGAAGATACAGATTAGATATTAGAAAATACTTTTTGGCAGTGAGGGTGATCAATGAGTGGAACAGGGTGCCATGAGAGGTTGTGAGTTCTCCTTCAATGGAAGTCTTCAGAGGCTAGACAAACATCTGTCTGAGATGGTTTAGTGAATGCTGCATTGAGCAGGGGGTTGGACCAGATGACCCTGGAGGTCCATACCAAACTAACATACTATGATTCTATTCTATGAACAGAAGCATACATTTTCTGCAACAAAACTTCCAAGTGTGTCCCAATAAGCTTTGTGGCTGATTTTGTATACTATTTCTACATGAGAAGGAGCAAGAATTAAAGTAGCACTCCCATCAAAAATGTTATCCTCTTAGTACATTGTAATCATCATATTATATGGCACTATGCATTTACAATTGCTCATTTTGTCTTTTCACCCAGCTAATTGTTTTTTTTCCATTAGGTCTTAAAACTGACTAGCTGAATCCTTCTAAGCTCTATGTAGAAAAAGGTAGTCTCTTTTCCCTGCATTAGCCATCCCCCTCTTCAACTTCTGGCCCAGCTGTTCTGTTCTTCCCTTACAGGGACTTTGCAGTGATGTAAATTTATAGTTCTAATGATGACCATGATATGATCTAATGGAAAAGAGAAGAATTCACTAGGTAGAAAGGCAAAATAAGCAATTGTAAGTACACAGCGCTATATAATATGATGATTGCAATATATATGGCTGCAATTTTAAAGGGACCATGAATTCTGATTAGCACAAGATCATTGTGGAGGAGAATGTCCATTTATATGCCCATAAGGTGCATGGAATCATCAGTGAGCGACAATTTATCAAAGTATCAAGATTATGGTCTAATATATCAGCTCAATGGCCACTTTATTAGAGACACGTGCCTTTTCACAATTGGAGCTTCTCTGGAAATGTGACCCATGACTCAGTTGTGCTGCATAAAATCAAGAAAGCAAATGTTTTGTAGATCAGTATCATTGTGACTCATCATTAGAATAGGAATATTGAGAACGGTGTAATCATGAAAAACTTACAGCAAAAGGGGATTCTGTGGTTGTAAACAATTAACCAACAAAAGGGGTCAAGGGATTATTTATTCTTTTGAATATAGAAGTGCAATGTAAATTGAATTGCTTTCATATATACTTTGTTAGTCGTCCTATACAGAAATGACTCCCAATAAATAATCAATTAATAAAATCTATTTAAATAGCGTATTACTAATATCAAGACACATAACAGGATAAAAAAAATACAGATTTGTGACAGATGGAAGCTGCACTGTTCATTTGGAATCATCTAGCAACTATAGGGGTTTAGATGGTTATTGTCATGATCTCAGTGCGGGTTTGACTCGCACACGTGGGGTTAATGTTTGGAACCAGTGCTGATGACTGGCATTTCTGGGGTTAAAGGTTGTGATCCTGATGCAGGCTTACCTGCACACCTGGGGCTATGATTGTGGCCTCTCCCTGGTTCTGGGGAGGCTTCTTATAGCTTCAGGACGCTCCCATCCCCCGTCAGTTATACTTTCGCTCTTGGCATTGTGTGGTGACCCCTGAGTGTGTTTGTGCTGTGTTCTGGTTACTTGATCCTCTGTGTATGACTCGGTCTGTTCTCTGGATATCGCTTTGGATTCTGCCTGGTACCTTCTATGTCTGTTTGGTTTTGATCTCTGCTTGGCCCTGATTATCCGTTCTGTCTCATCCCTGGTACTGTACTGTGATCCTGTGTATGACCTTTGGCTTTGTCTGACCTCCCGTCTGTTTGTCCCTCCTGTACTCCGTTTGCCCGTACTGTTGTGACCTCTGTTTTGCCTGACTCTGAGTTGTACTGTCATATCTGAAAGCAGGACGCCAAGCCACGCCCCCTTGCAGTCACATGACCATAGGTCCCGTGCAAGCTTGTTCATTGTCAGTGTCCGCAGGTCCCGTGCCTCCTTACTTTCCAGTGCTGACTGGACCCTGACACTATTAGCTTGTAGCACGCATTGTCACCTCTGCTGCCCTGCTCCCCAGGTTACTCTTAGCACTGCTTCTGTACTCAGGACACGCGCACTGGCTCTATGAGCAAGTGTAGTGCGGTGTCTCTGACATTATAACTGACCATTTCAGTTTTTTTTTTTTTTTCTTTCTGAAGGAAAAAAAAAATAAAAAAAAGTGTGTTATCCTCATGGATCCCATACAAGCCTTGTCTGATCAGGTCAAGCACCTGACCCAAATGTTCCATAAGCTCAATGTGGAACAACACACGATGGCCCAGACCCAGCAACAGTTGGTGGTTACTGTGCAGGGGGCTGTCGATGCAGGGGCTTCTGGTTCTGGGGGTAGGGATGTGTCATTAGCGTCCCCCGAATCTCCGGTCAAATTACCAAACCTTTTCTCAGGGGATAAAAAGGAGTTCAGGTCTTTCAGAGAAGGATGCAAGCTTTTTTTTTCTCTAAGGCCCCGCTCCTCCGGGGATGAGTTCCAGAGGGTGGGGGTCATTATTTCCCTACTTCGGGGGGCTCCGCAAGCATGGGCTTTCTCTCTGTCTTCCTCTGCTCCTGAACATATGTCAGTGAACGCATTCTTTGAGGCCCTCGGGCACATTTATGATGAACCTGACGGAGTGCGATTGGCAGAGGACATGTTGATGAGTGTCTGTCAGGGGAAACACTCAGCTGAGTGGTTTTGTTCTGAGTTCCACCGCTGGGCGGCAGAGGTCTCTTGGAGCGACGCCGCACTCCGAGGACTCTTTCGCAGAGGCTTGTCCGAGCGGCTGCAGGATGCCTTGGCGTTACATCCCCCACCTAACTCTCTCGAGGACGCCATGACCCAGGCCGTCCGGATGGACCGCAGGCTGCGGGCCAGAGGGGTGATGCAGGTGGATACTCCATTATTCCCCAGTGGAAAAGAGACTGCCCCTGAGCCCATGGATGTAGGCGCCCTCTCCCTGAAGGATACGGAGAGGAAACGCCGAAAGGACATGCAGATATGCTTTTACTGCGGTAAAACGGGACATTGGAAAAGGGAGTGCCCGAATTGCCCGTCTTCAAACCCGGTCGGCGGGAAACGACTAGGTCTGGGTAGTCAACGGGGAGGCTGCTCAGACCCTCAGGTACCATTTTCCTCGTTTTCTAAAGTAGTACTGCCTGTGGAACTGTTTGTGGATGGTAGTTCTTTTTCCTCTACAGCCTTCGTGGACTGCGGATCATCTATTAATCTTATTGACTCCCAATTGGTCACACACTGCAAGATAGGGACAGTTAGGCTCAAGGTTCCGATCAAGGTGATGGCCATTGACTCATCTCCCCTCACTAAGGAGGGAATTCGCTTTATGTCTGATGTGTTTTCGCTCAGAGTGGGCGCTACTCATGTGGAAAACATAAGTTGTTTTGTGCTGGACAATCTACCTGCAGGGTTGGTGTTGGGCATGCCCTGGTTACAACACCATAACCCAGTTATTAACTGGAAAACAGGGGAGATTGTACAATGGTGGTTTAATGATTTTGAGTTGTATGATAAATCCACACTGCTGGTTGAACCTGTTAAATCTGTGTCTGTATCATCTGTCGAGCTGGAAGGTATTCCGGAATGCCTGAAGGACTTCGAAGATGTATTCTCCGAAAGCGAGGCCGAGACGTTACCGCCACATAGACCCTTTGACTGCGCTATTGAGCTGGTCCCGGGGGCTAAATTACCCAAAGCCCGTCTGTTTAATTTGTCCGGTCCTGAGCGCTTGGCTATGAAGGAGTACATTACTGAAAGTCTGCGCAAAGGACACATACGTCCTTCAGTCTCACCTGTGGCGGCAGGTTTCTTTTTTGTAAAGAAAAAAGATGGCGGGTTACGTCCCTGTCTCGACTTCCGGGAGCTTAATCAAATTACTGTACGGAATACGTACTCCCTTCCGTTGATTCCCGATTTATGTAACCAACTATCAGGGGCAAAGTGGTTTTCTAAACTGGACCTTCGGGGGGCATATAATTTGATAAGGGTCCGTGAGGGGGATGAATGGAAAACCGCGTTCCTCACGACCGAGGGACTATTTGAAAATTTAGTCATGCCGTTTGGTCTTACCAACGCCCCTGCCATATTTCAGAATTTCATCAACGTGTATTCTCGGATCTCATTGGTCGTTTTGTCGTTATCTACTTAGATGATATTTTGATATGTTCCCCCGACAAGTATTCTCATTTGGAACATGTACGAACTGTGCTCCAAAGGCTGAGAGAAAATCATTTGTATGCCAAATTGGAAAAATGTGTATTCTGTGTACAAGAGTTGTCCTTTTTGGGGTTAATTGTATCCGGTGAGGGTTTTCGCATGGACCCCAAGAAGGTGCAGGCCATTGCGGATTGGGTGCAACCCCGAGATCTTAAGGGTCTTCAGCGCTTCTTGGGGTTCGCCAATTATTACCGCAAATTTATCCGGGGGTTTTCGCAAGTGGTCAAACCTCTCACGGATCTAACATGCAAAGGTGCGGATGTGAGAAATTGGTCCTCGCTCGCAAAAGAGGCTTTTGCGACGCTGAAAAAATGTTTTATGTCTGCTCCTGTGTTAGTGCAGCCAGATCCGTCCAAACCATTCGACGTGGAAGTGGACACCTCTGAGGTGGGGATGGGGGCGGTGTTGTCCCAAGGGCCTGCCACTCTAACCAACCTCAGGCCATGTGCTTTCTTTTCCAAGAAGTTCTCTGCTGCGGAAAGAAATTACGATGTAGGCAATAGAGAGCTTCTTGCGGTCAAATTGGCGTTTGAAGAATGGAGGCACTTTTTGGAGGGGGCCAGACACCCGGTTACGGTGATCACGGATCACAAAAATTTGTCGTACATTGAATCTGCTAAAAGACTAACGCCCAGACAAGCCCGTTGGTCACTTTTTTTTTCCCGTTTTCAGTTTACGATTACATTTCGTCCAGGGTCTAAGAATGTCAAGGCTGACGCCTTATCACGCAGTTTTCAGCCGGTGTCGCCCCCTGAGCCACCGTCCTCCATTCTTCACCCTGGGGTTGTGATAGCAGAGGTCTCATCTGAATTGGAACGGGAGATTCAGGGGGCCCAGTCGCAGGCCTCGGCGGCCAAGCCAGAGGGGAAGTTGTTTGTCCCAGAGCAACTTCGCCTGAAACTCTTGCAGGAGTTCCATGAATCCAAGCTGAGTGCTCACCCTGGTATTTCAGCCACACGTCTGGCGGTGGCTAGGATCTTTTGGTGGCCTACCCTTGGTTCGGACATAAAAAAATTCATTGCTGGTTGTGGGGTCTGCGCTCGTTCTAAAAGCTCTCATAGCCGGCCGGCAGTGGAGCTGATACCCTTGGCAGTGCCCGAGAGGCCATGGACTCACTTGTCCATGGATTTTGTTACCAATCTCCCTCCATCTAAGGGTAATACAGTGGTATGGGTAGTGGTGGACAGGTTTTCTAAGCAGGCTCATTTCGTACCCCTGTCCGCACTACCGTCAGCTGAGACTTTGTCCAGGTTGTTTGTGCAGCATGTGATCCGGTTGCATGGGGTACCCCTGAATGTGGTGTCTGATCATGGTGTGCAGTTTGTGGCTAAGTTTTGGCGTGCTTTCTGCAAAAAATTAGGTATGTCTCTGTCCTTTTCGTCTGCATACCATCCTGAGAGCAATGGGCAGACGGAGCGCACTAACCAGTCCCTGGAACAGATCCTCAGGTGCCTAACCTCTGCTAGACAGAGTGACTGGTGCGATGCACTGCCGTTGGCTGAATTTGCCTTCAATAGTCGGGTGAGTCAATCCACTGGTAGGTCCCCTTTCTTGATTAACTATGGGTTCAGTCCTCATTTTGGTGAGTTTTCTCGTCTGGATTCGGGGTGCCCCGGGGCTGAGGACTCTGTTCAGCGGTTAAAAGATACATGGGCAGAAGTCCAGCGGCGTATATCCAGGTCTCAAGGCAGGTATAAGTGTTTCGCGGACAGGAAACGAACACCTGGTCCCACGTTTCAGGTTGGAGAGAAAGTTTGGCTCTCCACGCGAAACATTAAGTTAAAGATTCCGTCAGCCAAGTTAGGACCCAAATTCATTGGCCCGTACAAGATTGTGGAAAAAATCAATCCAGTGGCGTATAGGCTGTGCCTTCCACCCTCTTTCAAGATCCCTAACGTCTTCCACAAATCTCTACTGAAATCTGTTGAAGCAGTCCGGGGAGACTCAGAGTCTGCTGCTTCTCCTGTTTTGGTCGAGGGGCAGGTGGAGTACGAGGTTGGTCATATCGTAGATTCCAGGTTGGTACGGCGGTCGGTACAGTACCTGGTTCATTGGAAGGGGTATGGACCGGAGGACAGGTCCTGGGTACCGGCCCGGTTGATGCATGCTGATCGCCTGGTACGGGCTTTCCATGCTAAGTACCCGGGCAAGCCTGGGGGTCCAGAGGCCCCCCGTTGAGAGGGGGGTACTGTCATGATCTCAGTGCGGGTTTGACTCGCACACGTGGGGTTAATGTTTGGAACCAGTGCTGATGACTGGCATTTCTGGGGTTAAAGGTTGTGATCCTGATGCAGGCTTACCTGCACACCTGGGGCTATGACTGTGGCCTCTCCCTGGTTCTGGGGGAGGCTTCTTATAGCCTCAGGACGCTCCCATCCCTGTCAGTTATACTCTTGCCTTTGGCATTGTGTGGTGACCCCTGAGTGTGTTTGTGCTGTGTTCTGGTTACTTGATTCTCTGTGTATGACTCGGTCTGTTCCCTGGATATTGCTTTGGATTCTGCCTGGTACCTTCTATGTCTGTTTGGTCTTGATCTCTGCTTGGCCCTGATTATCCGTTCTGTCTCATCCCTGGTACTGTACTGTGATCCTGTGTATGACCTTTGGCTTTGTCTGACCTCCCATCTGTTTGTCCCTCCTGTACTCCGTTTGCCCGTACTGTTGTGACCTCCGTTTTGCCTGACTCTGAGTTGTACTGTCATATCTGAAAGCAGGACACTAAGCCACGCCCCCTTGCAGTCACATGACCATAGGTCCCGTGCAAGCTTGTTCATTGTCAGTGTCCGCAGGTCCCGTGCCTCCTTACTTTCCAGCGCTGACTGGACCCTGACACTATTAGCTTGTAGCACGCATTGTCACCTCTGCTGCCCTGCTCCCCAGGTAACTCTTAGCACTGCTTCTGTACTCAGGACACGCGCACTGGCTCTATGAGCAAGTGTAGTGCGGTGTCTCTGACAGTTATGGCAGACAGGGAGTAGTTAGCTCAGTCCCAGGGGATACTGGGAAAGTTGTTATTGTGACTTGGACATCCAAGTGTAAGGTGTGTGTTAGAAAGTCTCCTATCAGCCTGAAGTCAGACAAGCTGTATAGACCAGATTTTCCTGGGAAGCGATTGCTTTAATCATAGAAGCAGTCAGGATACCCAGGAACATCTTTATTGCCTCAAGATAGAAGTGAGAGAGCTACAGCACCAGACTCATCCTCCCACTTCATTGCATGAGCAAGGTACATTTCTGCTTAGGTTAGGACACAAGAGAAGTTGTCTGTGAAGAGACTTTCATTTATGTCGATGAAGAAGCATTACATGAAGAGAAGTGATTCTGCGTGATGAAAAAAAGCTCAAACAAAACCCCTGTGATCAACTTCAGCTCAGAACTATGTCATAGCTGTGTGCTTGTAAAGCATTACCTCCCCTCTACTGTGAAGAATTATACTGTAATTAATGGTCGCCCTGAGTAAGATTTCCCCAGGAATCCAAAAAGAACCCATGTTTCCTTTGTATCACCTTCATATACTGAGTGGCGTACATGAAACATATGTAAACACAAAAGAGAAGAAAGGATGATGATCTTGGCCCGAGCCCTAGGCACCAGATATTGTTGGAATGTCCATCAGGGAACTCAATACGGCCTCACACTGCCTCGAACAATTGGCCCATGCGGCCCCTAGCAGCCCACTGCACCTGAACTTGGCCTGCACACTGCACTTCACTAACCACCAACTATCAAGAAGTGCCCACCTTTTATTAACACTAGCTCCCAACCACTGGGCTAGTTCTATCATTAACTATTTCCTATCATATAGAATAAGCCTATTGTTCCTACCCTATACCATGACCTAAACCAATTACTATATTAACCATACTCATGCTATCTATACTTATCCTCTACGATACACTGCTCACATTATACATTAACACTTTAGATGATTCACATGCTGTACATTACCATAATACATTGTAAAAGACACACATTATCACATGTAAAACCACATGACACCATACACATGGCAAGATTGTTGTTTTCAGGGGCCGTAACAGGGTAAGACAGTCCACATCCCTACACCCCAACCATGACTCAACCTCCATTGGCCTGAAAAGTGTTCACTTGAGAGAAAGGATCCATTGGTTTATGACCCTTGTGCAAAATTCTGACCCTCCTGCTAGCATGGAGCCACAGAAAGCTTGATCAATTATATAATTTATCATGCTTACTTATCACATTCCACAGCTCTTTACAGACATTATTATCACTATCCCCATTATCCACATTCGGGCTCACAATGTAAATCTCCTATCAGTAAGTGTGGGAGGAAACTGGAGAACCCAGAGGAAACCCACGCAAAAACGGGGTGAACATACAAAGTTCTTGCAGATGTTGTTTGTGCTGCAAAGCAACAATGCTAACCACTGAGCCACCATGCTGCCTTCTGACAAGCAATATTTTTCCACTGCTCTCTGATGTAATTTTTATGCACCTTTTCCCCCCAGTTTTGTCTTTCTGTTTCTCTTAGACGGTAATGGCACGCAGAATAATTGTAGGGATGTGGACTGTCTTGCCCTGCTCCTGCCTCTGAAGACAACAAACCCACTATGTAAATACCGTCATGCGGTTTTATATGTGGAGTAACATGTGTCTAATGTAATGTATTATGGTGATGTACAGCATATAAAGTATTAGCGCACAGTTAATATAGCATAGGGATAAGCTTAGGACATCATAGGATATAGAAGAGGTTACCATGTAGATAGGAAATGGTTGAGTTTAGGATTAGCCCAGTGGGAGGGCACGAGTGCTGATAAAAAGGGGGCACTTCCTGGTTATAGGGAGTGCAGAGTCAGCCCGTGAAGTGTGGAGGAGAGTTCATGTGGGGTGGGGCAGCTTAGGCCAAACGTTCAGGGCAGTGGGCAGACATTCCAACGTCTGGAGCCTAGGGCTTGGGCCAGGTACCATGGAGCAGGCCTGGTTTTCTGACATCACAAGGTCGGTGATATGGAGTTATATGGGGGGGTAGGTGGCTGGTCTTGGATGCACTGCCGGACTGGACGAAACCCTGAGACTGATGGTGTTAGCGGGCTTGGGGTGTACCCCAGAATGAACGTGAGGCAGAACAGAAAAGGATTTGTGGTAAGGAGGAAGGAAGTGTGAATTGCTGTACCCTACCCCACCTGTATCCACCTGGTGAACTTGGACTGTTGCAAAGAACCTGGTGTCCCATGGATCATGTGCGGCGGCTCCTGGGGACGTAATCCTGGAGGCAGCAACCTACAAGTGAGTGTGATGCACCCCACAGCACACTGAGACTGGGACACCCCATGTCTGTATAGTGCTAGAGCGCAACTGGACAACAGCTTGGTTGCAACTACTGTTCTGCACCTTTTTACATAATCATCTTGTGGTATGGATATCCATGTTAAAGGGGTTCTCCACTTTTAGAAAAGTTATCCAAAACTGTGTAAACTACCTAAAATAACAAACCCAGGAGGCACTCATCTCTCTGGTTCCATTGCTGGTTCTTCAACATTGCTCTGGCCATAGTAGTTTGGCTGCAGTGGTGATCTTACGTCAACATCGCACGTCACGGCAATAGCCAGTCACAGAGCTTAGTGGTGCATGCTGTCAACCTCGGCACAGCCGCTGAGATTAGTTGCACTGATTAGAGTGTCACGTGCTTGAAAAATTAAGTTATTTCTAGGATATGTCAACAATGGTTAACTGGTGGGGTCCAACTGATGCTTCACCTCCAAATCTCTAGATTGCAGGAAGGAGCTGTGCTTCTACATGTCTTTTGTCTTAATTCACCCAAAGTTGAGCTGAGCCAACAGATGAAGCGACTTGGAAGTTTCCCTGCTACACTCCTAATTCTTTGCACCAATTGGCAGAGGTCACATAACTTGGAGACATGCTATCTATGTTGGTCCTGAGACAAACCCTGCCCCTGTCTCTATGGGACAGACTGTACGTATAACTGCTATATAGAATGTATATTTTTATTTTCAATTTTTTTTATTGTAGTTCTCCATTATTTTTACAATAGGACAACACGTGAACTTGAGAACATTGGACAGACAGCAAATAAGAAACTATAGTAAGAATTAAATATAATGTGTAGCAGCAATCATTGAGGGATACTGTATCATTAAGAACATGTGTTTGTAACTACTGGCAATTACTTCAGTAAAGACGATCTCTGAGATAGTGTCCACCAAAGTAATTGCCAGTGTTTACACTTACAAACACGTTTTTAATGAGACACTAGGTGGAAGTAATAGCCTCCTCTTGGTGGGATGGTGGTTGGTGGAGTTTTAAATTGCTTGAAATGTCACCCTTAACAAATCCCACTATCCAACAAGTCAACTCGTTCCTTGAAGTAGTAGGTTTAAGGATATCTCTTAGGGATGGTGACAGTCAGACCCTTTCGGTTATTAGGCTGGGCATTCCTAAGACGCCCAACAATATGTCAATTTAGACTTTGAGCTGAGTGTTAGATGAATGCAAGTGTTGATTGGCATAAGGGTTGAAAGTTGAAAATGCCTGAAGACTTACAATTGACGATTATCGGGACCAGATATAGGATTTTTTGAAAGATAACAAGTAGAGATGGCTGAAAGGATTCTCCAAATCAGAATGATTAGCATTTGAGAAAATTAACGGATAATTTATATATCTAACATTAACCTGACAAAGCAATCATTAAATATTTAGAGATGTGATAATAAATTTGATGAATGCTCTATGTTCCCCACTGATTGCTTCTTGGGGAGAATAGTTCTATAATACATTACTACCCTGCAATATATGGTGGCACAAGTATACCTTATATCTAAATGTGCATTGCATAACTCTACCATGTGCACGAGTCCTTGTATTTAGATGGGTGGATAAAATGACATTGGATGTAATGCAGGTTCATATTTATAACTTATACACCATTTTCACACATTCGTATTTGGTCGGTATTTTACATCAGTATTTGTAAGCCAAAACCAAGAGTAGGTGAAAAATGCAAAATTACTAACCAAATACTGAATGTGGGATGCTTTTTCCTGTGGGATACTCTGGAGTGTGGAGTGCCATGACCATGACCCTCTTTTAATACAACACCCTGTTTATCGCCACCTAATTCTGATTCTGGAGACCGGGGCTCGGGTTAATGATGGAGAATCAGACACCATGCACCAAAAACCTTCTAGAAGTTCTACTTTCCAGGAGGGTTCAGCAGCACACAGGACCTCTGCCAACTCTTTATGATATCTAGGTTCCTTCCTGAACCTTCCTGGAGCTTTGGTAAGTATTGCCAAGTTTCTTAAGTCTGTAGTTACAGGAGTTGTCCACTGCTAGGACATCCTCTTCTTAAACTAAATGTTCAGCCATGATAAAATAATAAAGCCTATACTCAATCCCGTGGTGTCAACACTCGCTCTCCTTGGGGCTGTGATATGGTGTTGTGACACGTGACGTCGGCACCCAATCGGCAAACTGAACATGAAGAGGAAGCCAGTGATCAGCTCCTGCCCGGACTTCCTCTTCATGTTCAGTTTGTCCGTAGGCGGAGACAATGACGCCAGCACTGATTGGGTGCCAGGTATCACTTGTCACAACACAACATCACAGAACCGGGACCGCGAGTGCCAACACGGCTGGAATGGAGCCGGTATGGGAGGTGAGTACAGGCTTTATTACTTTATCAGGCCCGAACATTTACTCTAAGAAGTTTATTTATTAGTAGTGGACCACCCCTTTAAGGTGGTTATCTGGTGCTGTCCGGTGTCTTTCACAATCACATCGGAAATGAATGTTGTAGATGATGTTACGAGCCTTCACACCTGTCAAAACTAGTGCACGATCAGCAGATTTTTTGCACATCTCCTAGTCCTTAGACAAGAAATTGTGCACATTAAATGCCCATCACGCATACAACTCAGCAAGTTTGTGGAGTGTTAACGTCAATGGCACCGATTGGCAGCATTGAAAGCACCCTTTTCATCGGAACTTCAAAAAACTTCCACGTACGTTCAACTGTTTCAGAAGGTCTGATTTGCTTATACTATTTTCCTTGTTGAAGAAGTGACAATTTGCACAAGTTAAACTGATTTAATTTTTGTTTTTCGATATCTTTTGTGCACTGTTAAACTCGTAGCTAGTTACGTCAACGGAACATGTTTACCTGCAGTCCTATGTAAGACCACAAGTAAGACTTCATGATATTACGATGTGTTGTGCCAAGCTCAGCTACGTCTGTATTTTATGCCACCTCCACAATAAAGTGCGACTACTCTTTTGCTCCATTCAGCAGCATAATGATAAAACTTCACCCTATAATGGAGCGTAGAAGTCATTAGACACATTGTACTAAGCGTTGCGGTGACTGGTGAGTAATCTGTCAGAATACGTCATATGCTATTGTCTGAACGCAGCTGGTGTGTATTCCAGAGAGATGAAAGTGAAAGAAAGGCCTCAAGATTGCAGATGCCAGTTCTGGGCATCTGGTCACAGTTTTTTTTTATAAGATCTCCACTGGTGCCTGAGCCTATCACAGGCCTATCACAGGCTGGAGGGAAGGAGGAGCGGCGTACACTGTTCCTATGCGAACTGCAACTGATCAGCCTGAGCACTGACTGCACACAGGAGAGATGGGATGGCACAGACCGGTGGCTTCACGAGTCACACATGTGGCATATGCCAGGCAGATACCAATATTACTGTATAACATTGCTGAATTATAAAGTGACCACACTTTATAGATGTTCTGCCTCCAAAATCACCAGCTGGAGTGTATGCCTGGTGCTAGAAGAAATCCTCCTGTGCTGTTTCCTGTATATACAGTGGGGAAAAAAAGTATTTAGTCAGTCAGCAATAGTGCAAGTTCCACCACTTAAAAAGATGAGAGGCGTCTGTAATTTACATCATAGGTAGACCTCAACTATGGGAGACAAACTGAGAAAAAAAAATCCAGAAAATCACATTGTCTGTTTTTTTTTTTCATTTTATTTGCATATTATGGTGGAAAATAAGTATTTGGTCAGAAACAAGCAATCAAGATTTCTGGCTCTCACAGACCTGTAACTTCTTCTTTAAGAGTCTCCTCTTTCCTCCACTCATTACCTGTAGTAATGGCACCTGCTTAAACTTGTTATCAGTATAAAAAGACACCTGTGCACACCCTCAAACAGTCTGACTCCAAACTCCACTATGGTGAAGACCAAAGAGCTGTCAAAGGACACCAGAAACAAAATTGCAGCCCTGCACCAGGCTGGGAAGACTGAATCTGCAATAGCCAACCAGCTTGGAGTGAAGAAATCAACTGTGGGAGCAATAATTAGAAAATGGAAGACATACAAGACCACTGATAATCTCCCTCGATCTGGTGCTCCACGCAAAATCCCACCCCGTGGGGTCAGAATGATCACAAGAACGGTGAGCAAAAATCCCAGAACCACGCGGGGGGACCTAGTGAATGAACTGCAGAGAGCTGGGACCAATGTAACAAGGCCTACCATAAGTAACACACTATGCCACCATGGACTCAGATCCTGCAGTGCCAGACGTATCCCACTGCTTAAGCCTGTACATGTCCGGGCCCGTCTGAAGTTTGCTAGAGAGCATTTGGATGATCCAGAGGAGTTTTGGGAGAATGTCCTATGGTCTGATGAAACCAAACTGGAACTGTTTGGTAGAAACACAACTTGTCGTGTTTGGAGGAAAAAGAATACTGAGTTGCATCCATCAAACACCATACCTACTGTAAAGCATGGTGGTGGAAACATCATGCTTTGGGGCTGTTTCTCTGCAAAGGGGCCAGGACGACTGATCCGGGTACATGAAAGAATGAATGGGGCCATGTATCGTGAGATTTTGAGTGCAAACCTCCTTCCATCAGCAAGGGCATTGAAGATGAAACGTGGCTGGGTCTTTCAACATGACAATGATCCAAAGCACACCGCCAGGGCAACGAAGGAGTGGCTTCGTAAGAAGCATTTCAAGGTCCTGGAGTGGCCTAGCCAGTCTCCAGATCTCAACCCTATAGAAAACCTTTGGAGGGAGTTGAAAGTCCGTGTTGCCAAGCGAAAAGCCAAAAACATCACTGCTCTAGAGGAGATCTGCATGGAGGAATGGGCCAACATACCAACAACAGTGTGTGGCAACCTTGTGAAGACTTACAGAAAACGTTTGACCTCTGTCATTGCCAACAAAGGATATATCACAAAGTATTGAGATGAAATTTTGTTTCTGACCAAATACTTATTTTCCACCATAATATGCAAATAAAATGAAAAAAAAAAACAGACAATGTGATTTTCTGGATTTTTTTTTTCTCAGTTTGTCTCCCATAGTTGAGGTCTACCTATGATGTAAATTACAGACGCCTCTCATCTTTTTAAGTGGTGGAACTTGCACTATTGCTGACTGACTAAATACTTTTTTTCCCCACTGTAATTGAATGTACACTCCTCAACATCAAAATTGGTGGAAATCACAGGATGAATAGACAAGTTAATTAAATGCAAATGTTGAAAAAATTAAAAAAAAATTAATTTCAAAGCATATCGATTAATTCAGTATCGAGAATGAACGTCACTTGCAGAAATTTTCGCACTTACACGCCTTGCCTCCTATCATTGAGGTTATTAATGGTTATCTGATTAATTTTCTGCCATGCTGAATGCACTTGGTCAAATCATCAAGATCCGCTGCTGGCAGCTCCCTTTGCAATTGTCGACTAATGATGTCCCAAATGTGCTCGATGTGAGACAAGTTGGGAAACACTACAGGTCATGGCAGCACATTTAAGCCATTGGAGGCTTCTCATCGTAACTCAAGTAAAATGTAGCCTGGGGTTGTCGTGTTGAAAAATGGTTTCTGGAACAGTTTGGAGAAATGGTCCCACAGTTTTCACCAGCAAAACAATGTAATGCTGAGTTGTTAGTTTACCTGGAATGAAGACTAGAGGGGTACATTATGCCACCCCACACCATAATCCTGGGAGTAGGACTGGTGTGACTTTATCTCTTGAAGGCTTCTTTTCGGCATTCCCCACATGGTCTCCAGACCAATATTCATCTGTCATTACATCCAAGACAAAAGCAGAACTCACTGCTGAAGAGGATAAACCTCTATTCTAGCCTTCATTGCTGTCTTTCTCTGCACCATTATAGTTTTTGAGAGCGATTGCAGGAGGTCACCAATATACCTGTAGCTGGAAGTCTGGCTCGTAGCCTAATATTGTGTAAGTGCCTTCTGATGGTTTGTGTAGGTACTCTTTGACACCTTAGGCTTGGTATGTGACATCTAATTTCCCTTGCAGTATCTGTCAATCATGGAACCAGTGGTACTGCCATTTCTCCAAAGTGTCCCAGGAGCCTGTTTTTAAAACAACGCCAGTTGTTGAGAGCATATTTATCACCTAAACATGTTACCATGTCCAGCAATGTCTCCAACCTTGTCTCCCATTGCACATCTGGAACATCATTAGTTGGAAATTGCAAAAGGATCTGCCTGCAGCGGATCTTGATGATTTTCGTGCCCAAATGCAGTCAGTGTGACAAAACATTCCTCAGACAACCGTTAATAACCTCACTGATAGCAAACAAGGCTGTAAGTGCAAGAAATTCTGCTCATGGCTCTCATACTGAATAAATCCAGATGTTTAGAACATTTTGTTTCCATTCTTTGATCGTTTGCATATCATCAACATGTCTACCCATCCTGTGATTTCCACAACTCAGTGACTCTTCCTTCTTGGTGTTACAATTTCATGTTGAAGAGTGTATATACAATAATATACTATCTATAAATCTCCATAATATCCTATTCATCATATTTTATGATAAGAATTTATCAGAATTGCTAAATGTTGAGAAGTGACATCACACTTGACACCTCCGTCCATTTATATAGGACATGCTCCCAATCATTTTTAATTTTGAATATACATACAACCCATCATACATCAGACCCTCAAAATAAAGCAGTGCTTGGCAAGACCCTCTAAATTAATACAGACCCAGAAATGACCCTTAAATAAATACATCCCTCCAAGCTAAACCTTCTAAGTAAATGGAGACTCTAGACTAATGTAGCGGTTATGATTCACTTGCCCTGCATATAACCCTTCATTTATACAGTTTCAGACATAAATTGCAAATATTAATGTATTATATAGCAAAACAATGGTCTAAGGGGTAAGGTTTCTCCTTGTGGAGAGTGACATACCCAGCTCTGGCTTGTCAAGGTAAGGAGGCTTATTCGTTGTGCAATGCTCCTCTGGGAAATTTAAAATGCAAATTGCCTCTTCAGAGAAAAAGAGGACTTGAACTCTATAGCGCCACCTGTAGGTAGCAGCGATCCTACAAGTCACAATCAAACCTTTAATGAGTCTTGTAATATGACTTAGGATAAAAACCAAATCAGAATCTCAATTTGCAGACACGGTGTTTCGGACTATTGACCCTCGTCAGTGCAAAGTATGAGAACTGATTTTGCTAGGTGAGAGGCTCTGGACTGAGGTCTAAGGGGTAAGGTTTCTCCTTGTGGAGAGTGATATACCAGCTCTGGCTTGTCAAGGTAAGGAGGCTTATTCGCCGTGCAATGCTCCTCTGGGAAATGTAATATGCAATTTAAACAAGCCAGAGCTGGTATGTCACTCTTCTCAGGGAGAAACCTTACCCTTTAGTCCTCAGTCCCGAGCCTCTCACCTAGCCAAATCAGTTCTCATACTTTGCACTGACGAGGGCCAATAGCTTGAAACACCGATGCGGGTCGAAACATTAAGCTTCTATCACTACTCGTCCCTTTTCTGGCCCCTTACCCAGCATTATGGTGAACTATTGTGTTTACATAAACCAGCATCAAAGTGAAATCCTTTGTGTGAGTGCGGTTGATTTTCTACAAGTCTACTACTTGGGTCTCCCAGTTCAACCTGCACCCCCTCATCAATGCTGAGTGCACTCAATATTTACCTATGAAAAGACGTGTGAACGGAGCCTGAAACAGCGGGCAATGTTTGGTATTTGTAGGGTCACCAACCAAGAGGATAGGCAGGTGACCAATAATTTGTATGTCGGCAATAATTTTTTAATTTTTTTATGTTAAATCCTTGAACGAATTATTCTGATTTCAGTAGGACACAAACTGAAGCTAAACATCATCATGATGGATCCAAACCATGTCCTAATGGTTATTTATAGGGATTATTGGGATTTTGTCAAGGTCCCTGTCTTTTTGATTACATGTACTGCTATATGTGCTGGGAAAAGTGATAAATATGCTAACAGAAGACCTGAATGTATATGGTAATAGATTCTGAATTATTGAAAAATGGACACAGTCTGATATTTGTCATCATTACTTACAACAAGTCTCCACCTAAGGCATGTACCTCCAGATGAAGCACATTGTGGTGAAACGCACATCGAGGTGTCTGTGCTCCCTCCTCTGTGCTGTTCTCATAGTTTTTTGCCTAGCTGGCTCACTATGTCCCAAGGTATTGGAATTGTGTGAAGTTTGTATTACCCTATATGCTCCATTTCTTATCTAGCTGCTTTTTTCCTAGATTACATGCATTGCTACATATATTTTGGAACTTATTATAGTCCTCACAGCTTGGTAATCTTATCTCTATACATTTGTGAGGGTAATACATATACCTATCTAATGCACATTTTGTGCGGAATAATTGTTTACACTCTCTTGCTATCCGCTATCTGCCAGTGCCTACTTTTATCACTTACCGTGAAGGAAATAATTATTTGATCCTTTGCTGATTTTGTAAGTTTGCCCACTAAATAATCTATAATTTTAAGGGTAGGTTAATTTTAACATTGAGAGACAGAATATCAAAAATAAAATCCAGAAAATCACATTGTATAAATTATATAAATTTATTTGCATTTTGCAGTGAGAAATAAGTATTTGATCCCTCTGGCAAACAAGGCTTAACACTTGGTGGCAAAGCCCTTGTTGGCGAGCACAGCAGTCGGATGTTTTTTTGTCGTTGATGATGAGGTTTGCGCACATGTCAGGAGGAATTTTGGTCCACTCCTCTTTGCAGATCTTCTTTAAATCATTAAGATTTTGAGGTTGTCGCTTGGCAACTCAGAGCTTTAACTCCCTCCATAAATTTTCTATGGGATTAAGGTCTGGAGACTGGCTAGGCCACTTCATGACCAGAGCTTTATTCAGTTTTGCGTTTTCGTTTTTTTGCTCCCCTTCTTCCTAGAGCCATAACTTTTTTATTTTTCTGTCAATGTGGCCATGTGAGGGCTTACTTTTTTGTGGGACGAGTTGTACTTTTGAACAACATCATTGGTTTTAGAATGTTGTGTACTCGAAAGCAGGGAAAAAATTCCAAGTGCAGTGAAATTGCAAGAAAATGCAAACCCACACTTGTTTTTTGTTTGGCTTTTTTGCTAGGTTCACAAAATTATAAAACTGACCTGTCACTATGATTCTCCAGGTTATTACGAGTTCATAGACACCAAACATGTCTAGGTTCTTTTTTAAGTGGTGAAAAAAAATTGCGCAATTTTCCGGAACACGTAGCGTTTCCATTTTTCATGATCTTGGGCTGAGTTAGGGCTTATTTTTTGTGTGCCAAGCTGATGGTTTTAATGATACCACGTTTGTGCAGATACGATCTTTTGATCGACCGTTATTGCATTTTAATGCAATATCACGGCGACCAAAAAAACGTAATTCTGGTGTTTTGATTTTTTTTTTGCTACGCCATTTAGCAATCAGGTTAATCCTTTTTTTATTGATAGATTGGGCGATTCTGAACACAGCCATACCAAATTTGTGTATGTTTGATTTTTCTTGTTTTATTTTGAATGGGACGAAAAGGGGGTGGTTTAAACTTTTATAGCTTTTTTTTAGATTTTTAAAACTATTTTTTTACTTTTGACATGCTTCAATAGCCTCCATGGGAGGCTAGAATCTGCCATTACTTGATCGGCTCTGCTACATAGAGGCGATGCTCAAATGCCGTTAAT
This sequence comes from Dendrobates tinctorius, assembly GCF_039654945.1. NCBI lineage: Eukaryota > Metazoa > Chordata > Amphibia > Anura > Dendrobatidae > Dendrobates > Dendrobates tinctorius. The sequence continues at coordinate 1,205,351 of NW_027361870.1, forward strand.
GCTTGTTAAATGCCGCTGTCAGAGTTTGACAGTGGCATTCAACTAGTTAATAGGCTCGGGTGGATCGCAATTTCACCCGCGCCTATTGTGGGCACATGTCAGCTGTTCAAAACAGCTGACATGTCCTGGCTTTGATGTGGGCTCACCACCGGAGCCCTCATCAAACATCAAAGCGGAGGTGCTGCCATCGGACGTACTATACTGACCAAAGACAGTAAGGGGTTAATGTGCTTCTTTTTGAGCCACTCCTTTGTTGCCTTGGCTGTATATTTTGGGTGAAATGTCTTGCTGTGAGACCCAGCAATTACCCATGTTTAGTGTCCTGATAGAGGGAAGGAGGTTGTCACTGATGATTTTATGGTACATGGCTCCATCCATTCTCCCATTGATGCGGTGTAGTAGTCCTGTGCCCTTAGCAAAGAAACACCCTCAAAACATTCTGTTTCCACCTCCATGCTTGACAGTGGGGATGGTGTTCTTAGGGTCATAGGCAGCATTTCTCTTACTTCATACACAGCAAGTTGAGTTAATGCCAAAGACCTCAATTTTTGTCTCATCTGACCACAGCACCATCTCCCAATCACTCACAGAATCATCCAGGTGTTCAATGGCAAACTTCAGATGGGCCTGCACATGTGCCTTCTTGAGCAGGGGGACCTTGCGGGCACTGCAGGATTTTAAACCTTTGCAGCGTAATGTGTTACCAATGGTTTTCTTGGTGAACGTGGTCCCAGCTGTGTTGAGATCATTAACAAGTTCCCCCCATATAGTTTTAGGCTGATCTCTCATCTTCCTCATGATCAAGGATAGCCTACAAGGTGAGATTTTGCATGGTGCCCCAGATCGATGTCGATTGACAGTCATTTTGTATTTCTTCCATTTTATTACTATTGTACCAACAGTTGTCTCCTTCTCACACAGCATCTTACTTATGGTTTTGTAGATCATTCCAGCTTTGTGCAGGTCTATAATCTTGTCCCTGACAAATTTATACAGCTCTTTGGTCTTGCCCACGTTGTAGAGGTTAGAGTCTGTCTGATTAATTGAGTCTGTGGACAGGAGTCTTTTATAAAGATTACTATGTAAGATCGCTGTCTTTAATGCAGGTAACGAGCTGATTTGGAGCGGCTAACTGGTCTGTAGGAGCCAGAACTCTTAATGGCTGTTAGCGGATCAAATACTTATTTCTCACTGCAAAATACAAATAAATGTATCTAATTTATACAATGTGATTTTCTGGATTTTATTTTTGATATGCTATCTCTCAATGTTAAAATTAACCTATCCTTAAAATTATAGACTGTTCATGTCTTTGTCAGTGGGCAAACTTACAAAATCAGCAAGGGGTCCAATACTTATTTCCTTCACTGTTTACCATGTACTAATTTGATATATTTATGTGCTTACTTATTGTGAAGGCATTTTTGGGGGATATGCTGCCTCTTCCATCAGTAATTGATTGATTTAATCGTGTATGATATTCCATTACCATCAAGATGCATGTTTTTTTTAGTAATCCTCTACCTATTTCTATGTATTGTTGTAATGACTTAATAAACTTTATATATTACTATTACTATCGGCTGCCATAATATTTATTTCCTCTATTGGTTGCATGATATTGTTCATTTTCTATGTGATTATTCCCATTGGAAAATTGTTTTTGGTCTTATATGATATTTTTCATTATTTTAAATCAGTTGCAAACAAAAAAAAAATAGCAAAAATTCACTAACACAATAAAGCTATGCATTATTAACAAGTGACTGCAAAATGCAGCCAGAGAGCAGGTCGGCAGCTATCGCCGACAGCAGAAGTACAACGCACGCAGCACAAGCTCTGCCGGAGGGATGGAGAACATGGAGGCTATGCCAGGATGTGACATTTTAGCCCATGTGTATGATGATACTTTTGCCTCTAAAGGTTGTGAATCAGCATGAGATACAGTCATGCACACAAGCAAATCTGTTCCCTATGCAACAAAGCTGTCTGACTGTGCTCAGGAATAGTGCCGTCATCTGTATGTGTCTCATCCTCCTACTCCAGTGAGGGTGGATACAGATGGTCACGTAAACAGGGAACATACAGAAAGCAAACTTTTAGCTGTGTCACTCACAGGATGAAACCGAAATGCCAAGTATAGCATCTTCAGAATATTGCTTGCCTCATTCCTTCTCCTACAAATGCCCGTCATCCACACTCAAATCCTCATCATCTGCCTACTCAGCACCTCTCCTCCTCCCACCCCGATGCTATTATGCTCTATGTCCCCACCCTTCCTCCCCAGTTGTCCATCTTGTTCTATTGTTCTCTCCGACACTGGCAGAGCTGACGGACATCATTCCGAGAGATGGCTAGAAGTCAAGATAATGGGGCTAGTCCCTTTCAACCTATGCGCTATGTGCATGGCATTTTATGAATTCTTGCTCTGACTTGTACCAATCCTTACTGAATGTTCATGAGTTCTGGGAAGATCCTCTAAGGAATTCTTCACTGGGTGTCCAATATCTATTAGGCTGTAATTACTGGTAAAGAGTAGTGATGAGCAAATATACTCAGGTACGGTCTAATCCAAGCATGCTCGGGTGCTAACCGAATGTCTTCAGCGTGCTCGAATAATATGTTCGAGACCCCGAGGCTGCATGTCTCACGGCTGTTAAACAGCTACAGCACATGATGGGATTTTCTTTTTGTTAGGCATTTCCAGCATCCCTGTCGAATAGCCGCGAGACATGCAGCCGCGGGGTCTCGAACATATTATTCGAGCACGCCAAAGACACTCGGTTAGTACCCGAGCATGCTCGAAAAAGACCGTATCCGAGCACGTTTGCTCATCACTAGTGAAGAGTAAGGCACACAAACGTCAGTCCCTCATCCTAGGTTTACCGAAAACTTCAACCACTTTGTATATCATCCATCGAAGATGGGCACATAAGGTGGCGAAACTGAAAAGTGCTGTCACAACTTCTTAAACAGTGTGTCCTTGAAGTGTATCGAGATATGTTGTATCATGTTCACATAGTCCATTTAAATGGGGAAATGTGACCTCTGACCCTTTTGAAGTATTGCAGACCGACCTCCCCTGTATACTTGTTGGCTGCATCAGTAACATGAAGCTTGTGGGCCCTAATGCAAAGTCTGAAAATAAATCCCTCTACAATCACAGATCTTTAATAGTATTGTTTTTTTTCATATGGGTCTAATAGTCCTTATGGGCTTCTGTAGGCTCCATGAAGTGGTGCAACTGCAACTCCTGCAAAGTGGCAAAATATGCTTTGAAAATTCCCGAGGAAAGGGCAAGTATTTTGCTCATCTTAGTCCATGGACCGCTGGCGCTCTTGGTGTTCCAGTATGGAATCTCTTATCTTTAAAGCACATGCATTGCAACCTGAGGAAAATATTGATGCAATTATAGTTTGAGCTTTGACCTACTTTTTACTCTTTTTGCTAAAATTTTCAAACCAAAAAGATATAGATCCTTACCTTATATTTTCTTTTTGCTTTTCTCTATTATTAAATGTAACTGTGTAACAATATTTTTACTCTAGCCATATACCTAACCGTAGAATTAAGTTTAACCCTAATTCTAATCCCAGCCCTACACCAATTCCTAGCCCTATCCTTAGCCTAACACAAGTGATGGAAAATCTCTTCCTATATCACTTATTGTGGTTTTCACATACTGTAGATACAAAAGAACATTTTTGTCTCTGCCATGTGAAAACTGCAATAAAGGATATGTCAAAAAAATCTTTTTTTGACTTGGGAGCCATCGAAGATATTTTAAAGCGGCTGATCATCCAATTGGCTGTGAAATGCTGTGAAATGCAGTGATACAGAGCAGTGTTAGGCCTCTTTCACACTTCAGTTTTTTACAATCAGTCACAATCCGCCAGGTTTTGAAAAAAACGGATCCTCAATTTTCTTTTGAGGATCCTTTTTTTTCTCCATTGACTTTCATTAATGGTGGATTGTGACGGATTGCCGTCCGTTGCATCCGTTTTTTTTGAGGATCCGCCAAAAGTTGCTGTCCGTCACCATCCTCAAAGATTTCAAAACGGAGCTTGCAACATCTTTTTTTCTGGCGGATCCTCCAGACACTCATTTAAGCCGAAATATTCTCTCTCTCTCTCTCTCTTTTTCCACGCGGATTTGCTGTGGTTTCAAAACCGCAGCATGTCAATTCTTTGTGCGGATTCCGCTGCGGTTTGGCACCTGTTCCTTGGCAGGTGTCAAATCGCAGGGGAAAACCGCAGGCTAAACCTCAGGAAAACTGCAGGTAAACCGCAGGTCTTTTGACCTGCGGATTTATCTGCGTCTTTTGACAAATCCGCACGGAAAAATCCGCAGCGTGTGCACATAGCCTAATTGTAGTTTCTTTGTTTTAAGGTTAAAAGAAGACACAAGTCCATCAAGCTCAACTTATAGCCTAACTTTTTGATTGAAAGGAAGGCAAAAACCTCATGAGGAAGATGCTAATTGCCCCATATTAGGGGGAAGATTTGTTCCTGATTCCACATACAGCAATGGGACTAGTTCCCAACTTCCCTGGATCAACGCCCCATTACAGAATTCAGTGCCCATAACCTGTAATATTATATTTATCAAGAAAGACATCCAGACCCTCCTGCACTGTATTAGTGAACCCACCATTACATCATGTGGCAGAGAATTCAAAAGTCTCACTGCTCTTACAGTAAAGAATCTGCATCTGTGATGATACCGAAACATTCTTTCCTCTACATGTAAAGGATGCCCCCTCGTCACCACTGGTGGGTTAGGTGCAAAAAGATCATTAGAAAATCTCTGTACTGTCCATTCAAATACAATAGTTGTACATTATAATCAGATCGGCCCACTAGGTGTCTTTTTTACAAACTGAATAACCCCAAGTTTGCTAACTTGGTACTGCAATCTGCTCATTCCCTTAAAGGGTTATTACCAGAATTGCACTATTCTTCACAAAGCACCGTAAATGCATACCAATTGTTTACATACACACTAAACCCAACATAAAGTTTGTTTGTTGTACCTTTGTGTCTTCTTTCATTTTTTTATCAGACCCTCTCTGCATTCAGCTTCACATTGCAGAACAGACTGTCCTATTTTTATCTGCTACAAAAAACTTAATTTCCCATGAGCACCTGATTCTCCTGAGTGCTGCGGACCTCTCCCTCTCCTGTGTGCTCCTGGCTAGCCTCACCTATCGAAGTTATCATCAAGATAATCTGAGTGTAGAACTCACTTATGCTTCTGTGCATTGTCTGCTCCTGTACAGTGCCCTGCCTGACTGATTGTATATTCTGCTACCTACATCGGAATAGCCGCCTGTGTGGTTTTACATCCTTAACTGGATATAGCAGTGCTGAAGTCTCCTGCAATTCTCAACAACAGTAGTGCAGAGCTGATTTATGAACTACAAATGCTGCTCCATTGCTGCATTCAATAATAAATAATCCTCTGTCATATGCATCAATAGATCAGCGTTTGCAGTTTCACATCACTGACCTTTGAACAGCAGGTAGCAAACGCAGCTCAATTAATGTCAGCCCCTGTACAAATGCCCCTCTTGTCTTGCAACATATCTCTCCTCACAGCCTATTTATACAGAACCCATCCTGCTGTAATATCTCTCTCCTATTAGCCCCTCTATATATAGCCCCATCCTGCAGTATATCTCTCCTCTTGACCTCTCTATACAAAGCCTTCTCCTGAAATATATCTCTCATCTCAGCCCCATCCTGCAGTATATCTCTCCTCTTAGCTCCTGTACACAGAGCCTTCTGAAATATATCTCTCATCTCAGCCCCATCCTGCAGTATATCTCCCCTCTTAGCTCCTGTACACAGAGCCTTCTACTGAAATATATCTCTCATCTCAGCCCCATCCTGCAGTATATCTCTCCTCTTAGCCCCTGTACACAGAGCCTTCTCCTAAATATATCTCTCATCTCAGCCCCATCCTGCAGTATATTTCTCTTCTTTCATTCTTCTATATATAGGCCCATCTGCAGTATATCTCTCCTCTTAGCCGCTCTACGCAGAGCCCTATCCTGCACTAGATCTCTCTTTGAATCTATATACAGCCCATCCTGCAGTATGTCTCTCCTTCTCCTCTTAGTTATGAGCACACAGGTACACCACTGTTTCTTGGTATGAGCTCTCTGCAGCATCAGCCCTTACAGTGACATCATCCCTTACAGTATATGCTCTGTTTTAGACACAGCACAACTATGATGTCAAGACACCAGCTGAGAAAAATTGCATGGCACATGATCAACAAGGAGCTAGGAACAGGGCAATTCCAATGGAAACAGAAGGGCATGTAAAGCCTGGAGTCATCACTAGGGGTGTTGATATATGAAAAACGGGCAAATTTAAAGATTGTTTATATTGGCACAAATTAATAAATATATGTGTAGGTTATTATAAGATGACATTGTAATTTTGGGAATTACCCTCTAGGGTTAGAAAAATTGTAAAAAAAAATAAAATCAGCTCTTAGTAATGAATGAAGACAATATTGAATTATGTACAGTGCACTGGATTCAATGCTGTCTTCATTCACTTTATGCTAATCTGAGGTGGCAAAGCTCACTTCAATAAGCTGAGCTTCGTTATTTCACTTTCTGCCTATGCAGAGTGCAGCAGCTAATGACAGACTCCTCTCGACTGCTGCTCTCTGCATAAGCAGCTCCAAGCGAATACTCACTGTATGCTTGCAGGCATCAATAACCCAACAGTGCAGGTGGCATGAAGAAAGGGCATCTTCCATCTCGGTACTCCAGTGCCCTGGTGAATATGAGAGGGCACTCTGCTGTAATAACTTGATGAATATGAGGGACCGCCAATGTCTAGGTAAAACATCTGGAAAATACTAGATATTACCAATCAAGACTGTAGAACATTGTGCTATGAACAGACAGGACAGAGATAACATGATGTGTCATCAAAACCAGAAGATCCTCCTACCTGCAGTGTAAATCATAGTGGTGGAGCTCTAGGCTACAAAGAAGTAATGACTAGTAGGGCTAGGGCTAAATGGCCATTACAGGTCGCCAGCACATGAGTAATCCCTTCAGGATGGAAAAAAGCAGATGCCAAAATAAATTCAGTTACATGGACAGAAGGATACAAGTCCAAATCATAAAATCCAGTCTATCCACCAACAACAAGGCCAAGTCCTGACTCCTGCGAAATGACCAAATGGCCATAGATTGGGCACTGCACTATAAGACATCAATGATCAGTATCTGGAAATATTCCTACATGGTATTCTCCATGGATTGTGGGTCTCATGAGTCACTATCCGCGCTTCTGATGTCTGTTGATGAAGCTCCGCATTACCTACCCTGCAGAGAGTGAGCTGCTGCGCTCAGGGCGCTGGGCTTTACCTCGTTCAGCTTTATGTCCACCACTCACATGAACTTCACACAGCGGCTGTCATGGTTTATTGAGATTTCAGGGTTGGATGTTTAAGAGTTAACTTGTAAAGCCTCACTGTGGGTCCAGGGAGGGTTTTTATAGCCTCATGGTAGAGCCGTCCTCTGTCGTTTATACTCCTAGTTGAGTGTGCCTGACCCTGTTCTGCCTGTGCTTCATGCCAATCCTTGTCTGTCTGGTGTTTGATTCGGTCCGGTTCTGGTTTACGTCTCTTGCCTGCTGAATTTGTACTTTACTTACTATCCTGTGTATGACCCCTGGGTATGTTTCTGACCTCTCTTGAGAATACCCTTCCTGTACCGCACCGCCCGTTCTGTGTATGACCCTTGGCTACGTTATCTGACCCTCCTCTGTATATCCCTCCTGTACCTCGCCGCCGCGTGTACGACCTGATTGCCTTTGTGACCATTGTAATATTCTGAGCCACGTTATCCTCTGTATAACTGTTAGCGTTCCTGAAGCTTGCCTGTGGCCCCGCCCACCTTCTCTGACGCGCGGTCACGTGACCGCAGGTCCTACGGACCCCGGGCGTCTCACCACCGCTACGCCCTCCCGGCAAGTCCTGGAGCCAGTCTATCGCTACCAGCGCTGTGCTCCAGGCTCTGACCGTGGTGAGTAGAGATTCTCCTGTCTGGTAATCAGCCCTGGTCACCCGTGTGACAGCGTTATCTAGCTGTCAGGTTGACAGCGGCGAAGTGGAGTACCAATCTGACATCCACTTACTTCACAGTGCGGGTGTCAAGCAAAAGAAGTAACATTTTGCACCCCCATAGATAGACTGTGGTTCCAGGAGCAAATGCCCCTCTGCCCCTCACCCTCGCTACTCCACTGCCATCACCTACTATAATGATATTACTAGATTGACTATCCTTTTTAACATAGGGAATGTGTATAAATATGTGTGATTGCAGGCGCTAATCTTTGAGGCATATTGTGAGGGTGGAGGTAGCAAGTTACCTGTGCCAGATGCCAAAATTGGTGCAACATAACTCCGTTCTAAGTTGGTCAGACTCAGGCATAAAATGAGGGAGCTATGGCCCCTCATGGTCACACACAATGGTAGTTAAAAAAAACTTTTCAGATGACAAAAGGCCAAGAGACTTTCTTGGGACTGCTGCAAAGAGAGAGCCTTCCAAGAAACGGAGAAAAGAAGCGTAAATTTTGCAAGTGCTTTCGGACCGCTCCCTTTGAGAAGATTCTGGAATGGAGACTTGCCCCAACCTACATTACTAATCCTGAACTCTATTTCATATTCCCTTCTGTTCAGCACATTATACACAGTTGGATAACTTGTATTTGTGTCGTCTCTGTGTGAATGGATAAAAGGAGAAATTCAGCGTTGTATTACTTAATTACAATCATGTTCTCTTTTCAAATGTCACTTATGTAAAAGAAAATATAATGTCGTTTCATTTGCCAGAAACTCTTTCCTTACCTAAGAAAACACAAAGTGTTGGCAAAAGTTAGAACTGAAAAAAAAAAATAATTTCTTTATGTAACATTAGTGATATTTTCTTCTAATATATTTTTTTTAACTGCTAGGAAAGTCTTAAAGAGTCTTAAATATATTGATGTGATTTACCTTATGCCACTGGAGTAAACTGATACCAAAGGGGTTGTCTGACATGTTAACAAGGCTTCCAAATCACAAAGAGGCTTTAACATAAACTAAGCCATATTCTCCTGATCCTGCCCCTGCGGAACTAGTGCACACTGCTCTGGTGAATGAGCTCTGATCATGGACACATGTGATTGGCTACAGCGGTAAGGTGACTGGAATTGTGCATCATCGGAAGTGTCTCTGGCACCGCAATTACCTGTAGTCTTTACGGAAACTAGAAAGTAAGTGCTAAATTTCCCTGCAGGACCACCCTAGGTAAACTATGCATTATACAGTTCTTTTCAATGATTTGTCTGTATTGTGCAGGACATGATGAACAGAAGTCTCCTCTCATTGTAAATCACTGTCCTGTATAAGCCAATGCTATAATAGATAAAAGATAGATAGATAGATAGATGATAGATAGAAGCTAGAAAATATACAGTGTGTATATATAAACATGATAGATATATAGATAATACAAAAAATGGAACCGCACAAATCTATTATCACGGTGCATAGGCCTCCTCAGCAAATATCCTATAAGTTAAAGTCCATATGTGAAAGGCTTGAGAGAGGCTCTGCATGAGCGGAAACGTCGCCAACCATGTGGGTCTGAAATAAAAGCCACATTTTTCTACTTTGTAAAAAAAGGCGTGCTGCCTTCATTTTTTCACATATAAATAGATAGATAAATAAATACAAAAATTTGAAGGCAACACAACAGTAGGCAAGGATTCACATGCAGTTTAATGGTCTATGTGCAATGTTTTGGTCCAAAATGTGGACCTTTTTCAAGCAATCCAAAAGTGAACATAGGCCTTGTTGACCTCTCTCCAAATGTAATGTTTATGGTTGTGGCCAAAAACTTCAGTTTTGGTCTCATCACTCCAAATTACCTTGTTCCAGAAGTTTTAAGGCTTGTTCCTGTGCTGTTTTGCATATTGTAGGTGAGATACTTTGTGGCATTTGTGCAGTAATGGCTTTCTTCTGGCGACTTGACCATGCAGCCCATTTTTTTTTCAACTGCCTCCTTATCGTGCATCTTGAAACAGCCACACCGCTAGTTTCTAGAGTCCTGTTTTTCAGCAGATGTTATTTGTGGGTTTTTCTTTGCATCCTGAACAATTTTCCTGGCAGTTGTGGACGACATTTTTGTTGGTCTACTTGACCGTGGTTTTGTTTTTACAGAGCCCCTGATTTTCTTTTTGGTAATCACAGTTTTAACGCTGCTGACTGGCATTATCAATTCCTTGGATATCTTTTTGTATCCCTTTCCTGTTTTATACAGTTCAACAACCTTTTCCTGTAGATCTGTTGACAATTCTTTTGCTTTCCCCATGACTCACAATCCAGAAACGCCAGTGGCTGGATGAAAGATGCAAGAATCTGTCTGGATCCCAGAAACTCACTCAGCTTTCATGCATACACACTGATTACAAGCTGTTAGGAGTGGCAGAAGGCACTAAATAAAAAATATAAATAAAGTGCCTTCGCCGCTCGGGGTCCACCGTGCGGAGGATGGAAAAACCGCAGCTAGTAGATGCAGGGCACTATGGAGGTAATGTGCACAGGGTTTAACTGCACCCAATGTGCACTGAAGCAAGATCTGTTACTCTCACAGAGCTGCAGGAAAAAGCATACACAAAACGCTGAGTCTGTTCAGGATCACAGAGCCTCAGCGATGCAGACACGGTATTCAGAGTCACAGGAGTAGCCTTAGACAACAGGACTACTCCGTCTATACCTACCGTTAAATAAGGTGCATGGCGTCGCAACAGCGGACGCAGAGATAAGCTGCAACTGCAGAACGGCAAGAATGCAGATGCTAGGCTGCTGGGCAAGATGGAGCTAGGCGCGCTGGCGCTTCTACTGGCAGGAACCAATCACTCACACAAACGTATTATCAGAGGGAAGGGGTTTCTTAATAAGTCATTCACCAGTCCAAGCATCCATCATCAAACATACAGCCTCAAGTATGAAGAATACTAGCGCATGGCGGAACAGCCATGTGCGCTTTTTATACCAAACGGGACCTTCTGGAAATCTCCAAGGCTCCAAGAGGAGCCAATAGGATTTGACAAGGGACCTGAGTACCTGACTCCCGAACTCCAATGGGAGCTCGTCCCATGAGCATGCTCAGTTAAGGGAACAAAGGACTTAGCCTCTGGAAAGAGTTGCCGCAAGGCACTCTCCTCTGCAATCTCCTCTGCAGCAGATGAAGCGCAGGAGACTGCAGAATGTAGGGGTCTAGATTTCAACATAGGAGAGGTAGAAATCTGACTCCTAACACAAGCAAACAGGTCACAGGTGAGGATGTTACCTTTATTAGCCATTCAAACACATTTGTGTCAACTTCTGTGCATGTTATTGTAAGGGGTTACAAAGACTGTTTTAAGCCTCACCCACGTCCCAGGTTAAAAGTTGGTAAATGTTGAATGTTTTGCTCTGTATATATTGTCATGTATCTGAATGCTGCTATGTGTATATTATATTCTTGTTCAGGGACAGCATAGTGATGGAGTTAGCCCACTAGAGGGGGGCATTTTAGCACACCTAGGATAGGATAAGTAATAGTTAATATAGGAGGGGCCAACTGTGGGTAAGGCAGAGAATTTCCTGCATTCTATTCAGTAGGGCCTGGGAGCCCAGACAGGGAAGGTGGACCCCGTAACTTTAAGAAAGGAGCCCAGTCGACTGGGGCCTGGTGGCAGAAGGTCACAACAGTGAGAGAATGCAGGGCAACTTCAATATGTGGCAGATAACTTCGTGGGCTGATTCCCTTTTGTCTGGGGCAAAACAAACAGGGGAACTCCTGAAGATAGTTAGGCTGACCCGAAGGAACGCTGGGCTACTGGACGAGTCGGTAAGACCCTGGAACATTCTGGAAGAAGTGAGGGAAAGCACATTAAAGGCAAAGAATGTATTCTGTGATGATCCCTGTCATGTAACTGTGACTGATCTGGACATACTGAGAATGGAACTAAGTAAAGTTATTTATTTTGAGTTGGAACTGGACTTTGTGTTTCTTTGTGTGACTCCATTAGGAATCAAACCTCAGCATTTCAGAGAGAATCCGGATGGATCCGAAAACGTTAAGAAAGGTATGCCGCAAAGGGGACATTGTGTGCATGTGGTGGGAGACCAGGTCGTCATTGAGCAATCTTTGTCAGCCACGACTACGGCCCTGGCACCCCTCACATTATCAGGCCAAAATCACCAGGGTATGTAAACTTTTGATCAGCGTCATTTGGATGTTTTGGGTTGTCATTATGATTTCAAAAGAGAAAACACAGTAGCTTGTCAGTAAATGGCTTCACCCAACCACTAACCATGAGTGGCGAAAAAGTTTTGGTGTTGTCATTCATATTCTCTGAAAAAAGGCCAAGAAAGCAAAAATTCTCCTGGGTGTATGTCAGCTTTTGAGTACAACTGTATACAGTATATACATTCTAGATAGATAGATAGATAATATATATACATGATAGATAATAGATAGATATTAGATAGATAGAAGATAGATTATATATATATATACACATGATAGATAGATATTAGATAGCTATTAGATAGATAATATTATAGATAGATGACTATAATGACAATTGTTTGCTCTCAGCACAATTGTAGCATTCTGCTTCCTGTAATGGCCGGGTCTATAAATATTCCTCTTGCTGTGTCTCCCTGTTTTCTCCCATACATCAATCCTTTGTTATCAGAATGTGGGATATTATTACGGCCCCAACATCCTGCATTTGCAGACTTACAAGAATGAAATACCTCCACGTATGTGAAGAGACACGTTAGTTCGCCCAATCTCATTTTCCAGGCCGGCTCATTTTCATTCACATGTGAGCACATCCTCATACTCCACAATAAATCTTTTACATCCGTGACTAATGCCGCTGTTTTCTTGTGCGCAACACAATAAGGATCAAAATGCAGACTAGAGGGTACGGCTTTGTGTGTGCAAGCAATTTCTGGAGTAAAAATATAAAAGGAGATTTTTTTTTACTAGTTTGTGGGGAGCGAAAAGAAAATCTTGGGATCCTGACAAATTACCATATTCATCTTTATTCCCTGTAGATTGAGATTTCAATGTAGCTCAGCTGGCAGAGGAGAATGGGAGCACATTACTCCTCCATCGGCCGAGCTGACCAGATATAAATAAATTGAATCATAATACAATAGGACAAGGTTACCTCAATGATTTACTGAACACAGAAATTGAATTATCCCTTTAACCTGTCAAATGACCACCCGGGCACATCTCCTTCTGTTTGTTTGCTGAGCTAACAATATCTATATATTTGTCGGATTATGTGTCAGGTTAGGTCACGCTGAAGATCTTTTCAGAGTTATCTTCTTGTGTAAAGTATTTTTTATATTCTGTTTAAGTTGAATCTCTATCTACTAAAGCTGGAAGACCCTTATAGCCCCCATAGGTTATCCAAATTTCCATCCAAAAAGTCAAGCAGGGAGAACATTTTGGGATTATATGAGGCTCTGCATGCCCCAAATATTCCTAGACAACATTTAGGTGGTCTGACAATTACAATATTTTAGTATTTTTACTTGTATAATGCAGATGTGAATACAACCCAAGTTCTTAAAGGGAGTACGTTAACGCAAAATGACTATTCAAACCAAGAACAGGCGCTCGCTGCACCCTTGGTGTGGCCAAACACAAGTGCTTGGTGCACCCTTGGTGTGGTTGAACAGTTCAGTGCACCTTCCCACCTTCTTTTTTTCCATCTATCTCCACACAATTCTTCCTTGATTACTAGCCCTGGCTTCACAGGAGATTGAAAAGGACAGAGATAGATCGAAAACTAGTAGGTGGGAAGGTGCACTGAACCGTTTGGCCACACCAAGGGTGCTCCGAGAGCCTGTGCTTGGTCTGAACAGTCATTTATACCTGATAGTCTACAATCAACCGAGCAGATTTGCTGTTCAGTTTTCTAGGAATTTTATTTTAGGGTAAGTTCACAAGGTTTTTTTCATGTGGATTTTGATCCAAAAACTGCAATATCAAAAACTCAGCAAAAGCTCATCATGGGTATTTCTTTTTACTACACTCTTGCCTTTTCCATTGTACCCGTCATAGCTTTATCTACATAGGATTTTCATACATTTTTAAGACATAATTTTTGGGTACTTAAATGGTATGTTTTTTTTTACAATGGCAAATCCTTAAAAAAATTTTTTTTTTCATTTGACATGTTGATATTGTTGATATTAGAGATGAGCAAATCTGCCAAAATTCTAGTTTGGCTGATTTGCTCAAATTCGGCAGGAAAATTCGATTTGCATCAAATGTATTCGAGACAAATAGAACGAGGCCTGATTGGTGTTAACAGAAAAGGTTTCTTGCGCTCCAATGTCTCACAACCCGAAAGTATAATAAACGGATGGGCTATGAATAGGTTAGCAAACAAAAAATGATCATACTCACCCGTCCGCTGGCTTCCTACACCACCCGATTTGCTCCTAAGTAGTCGGTCTCCTCTTCACTTTTGCTGGAACGTATGTTATGATGTCGTGTACCTGCAAGTCATGGGAAACTGAAAGCCTGTTTGATTAGTTTAGATTAGTTTTGATTTGATCATCTGTAGATTGATATTTTTAAATGTTTATTGACTTTTAATAAAAATTATGAATTTTTAAATAGGTTATTATATATTTTTGTTTATATCATTTCATTGTTGTTAATTTTATTTGAGTAGTTTTACATTTTTTTATATCATTTTGTATAGTCATGTGTGCACGCGCTTCATCGTTTTTGTGTCCTAACATTCCTTTCTGAGAACATTAATATTCTTCGCTCAGAGAACAATCGTGTTAATGATCATTCTGTCTGTATAGAAGTGCAGTTGTTCCGTCTACAGAGGCTATTAAACGACTGACAATCAGCTTCTATGTAACTGATCGGCAGTCATTTAACTGCCGCAGGACGGCCAGTCTAAATGCACCCTGTTAGTCAAAGGGCTTGTTCAAACTTTGCGTTTTTTATATTCATTCTTGCCATGGAAAAAAATGCAGCATTTTACACCACCGTCAAACTGAATGAGATTTCTTAAATCTCAGAACATACTGCTTATATTTTCCTTGAAGATTTGAACCTTCTTCACATCTGTATCATATCAATTCTTTCAACGTTTTTTTACCCATTTAAATTAATGAGAAAAAAGTGCAAGTAAAAATACATCAAAAATGCACTAAAAACATGCGTATTTTATGTAGCATTTTTCCTGGTAAAATTCTGGTTTTGCAGCAGAAACATTTTCTGCAAATAATAAAGGTGACAGTAGCTATAGCAGTAATTGGAGTTTAAAATGTAACTTTTATTAGGTTAATTAAAATAGAGTTAAAAATTCAACACACAATTACACAAACAACACATACAACAGACCCCAGTATACAGGGTCTGGTAGCCTAATTAGTTTACCTGGAATGCAAAATAATAAGGAAGATTGGGCAGATTATCTCCTTATATGAAGTAAAAGGCGTAATAGAACAACAGGTGAAAAGTATGCACCATATAGATAGCTGTCATCCACTAATAGTTCCGGGAAGGCAATATGGCTCTGACACTTTTACACGTTTGTGATATAGTTAAATAATATAGCTAAATACTAAATGTGTGTACATATCATAAAGGGCTACAATATACAGTTGCATGAAAATGGCTAAAGAAAAACAAATTTAAGACTTTGGAGTGGCCTAGTCAAAGTCCTGACCTTAATCCGATTGAGATGGTGTGGCATGACTCTAAAAAGGCGGTTCACACTCTGAAACCCTCTAATGTGGCTGAATTACAATTCTGCAAAGATGACTGGGCCAAAATTGCTCCAGAGAGTTGTAAAAGACTCATTGCCAGTTATCACAAACATTTGATTGCAGTTGTTGCTGTTAAGATTAGCCCAACCAGGTTTAGGGGGCAATCACTTTTTCACACAGGGTCCTGTAGGTTTGGATTTCTTTTTCCCTTAAAAATAAAGACCTTAATTTAAAAAATGCATTTTGTGTTTTACTTGTGTTATCTTTGCATAATAGTTAAATTTGTTTGGTGATCTGAAACATTTAAGTGTGACAGACATGTAAAGGAATAGGAAATAAGGAAGGGGCAAACACTTTTTCACGCAGCTGTATTTGTTTATTGGGATAAATGGGGGGAGGCTCCTGCTGCAGCCAGATGTCTTACTGCCTCACACAGGAGAGTGAGGAATAAGGGGACATGGCTGTATAAATGTATCAACTGGATTTAATTGTAATATGTGTTAAACTACAATCTAATAGTGCTTTCATATTGCGTATTGCCACCTGTTCAGCGTAGGATTATGTCTGAATCCCCAAGCCCTGCACAGAAGAGCAGATCTGGATGCGCGTATACTATATTCCCATACTTTTATCCTATTTTTTAAATTGTATTAACAATAACATGCTTCCCATTAAGCATGGTATAGATTTATAGGGGCTCAGTATGCCAGGCACAAGCCTAATCCCATATTCCCCAACTCAAATGTCTAGTAAACATGCAGCAAACATATATACTAGGCCTTTCTCAGGAGAAATTTTCACATCACATCTTTTCTTTTTTTTTAAGTCTGTATGTCTCTTTAAGGCGCTGATCTCACTACATTTTGTGTGCTTGGCGGCCGTTATGCATTTCTTTCTCTCCTGACCTACTGCTTTTCAGGGCTCAGTCAGGGGAGTAATATAGTTATCCAGAGCCCATTCTTCTTCCGCTATGGCAATCTTCATGGCCTCATCACTCACAGTAATCCGTGCAAAATCTGTGAAAATAGATCTGTATTCTATCTTGACTGTCTCATTGTGTCTTATTTATTCCTCCACTTTGTCAGATCGTAGTGGGAAACCAAATGGCTGCAACCAGAAAATACAAATACAATCTAGTGCTAGAAGTCCTCAAATAGCGGATTCACAGAGCTACTTGACCCATTGTCAAAGCCAAAGCCAAACATTGCTGAAAGAGTTAAAATTATCTGAGAAAACAGTGAGAACTGTGGCTTGAATATAATTACCATTAAATAAAAATATAATATAGGAAAAACAAAACGCTTAAGATATATAAAATAAAGATGCTTTAAATGGGCTGTCCAGGCTTGAGGTACAAGTCTGCAGTCATTCTATGTGACTGCAGACTTGTAAGGGTGTGTGTACACCCTGCGGATTCTGCTACGGATCCGCAGCGGTTTTGGCCGCTGCGGAACCGCAGCAGTTTTTGCTGTGGTGTACAGTACCATTATAACCTATGGAAATCAAAAACCGCTGTGCTGACGGTGTGGATTTTTCTGCGCGAATTTGCTGCGGTTTCTAAACCGCAGAAAGAATTGACATGTCAATTCTTTCTGCGGAGTCCGCAGCGGTTTACCATCTCCTCCATTGTAGAGATGATAAACTGCAGGGCAAAACCGCAGGCTAATCCGTAGATGAACCGCAGGTCTTTTGACCTGCAGATTTACCTGCGGATTTTGCAAAATCCGCGCGGATCAATCCGCAGCAGAATCTGCAGCGTGTGCACACACCCTTAATCCTCACAGAGCGCACAGTGCCGCTGCTTCCGGAGAAAGTGGGTGCATGATCGCAAGTATGTGATTTGTATACATGTGGTCATGTGCCAACTAGACATGTGCACTAGTTCAATACCAATGAATTAAGCGAGGCCGGAAAAGTCTAGTTGGAATGTGGCAGGAAGTATACAAATTAGATACTTGCGATCACAGGGCACACTGTGCGGATTCACAAGTCTGCAGTCACATAGTCATAAAAGAAAGAAATAGTTCATTCATGTCTGTGTACATTAGCGGAATACTGTTCTTCTGGGTTAATTCCATTAGAGGCATTACTAGATTATGATAACACTGGCAGTTTAGGGCATTGTTTTCCTTGAGCTGTGGGGGCTAAAGGGCTCATATAGTTGGCCGTATTATCTGCATGATAGCATCGGATCACACCCGGACCAATGTTGGTCTATGGGGCCATGCACATGTCCGATTTTTTCCTCAGACAGAGAAAATATCGCTGCATGCCTAAGTTTGATCAGATATTCGTATCACACTTGGCCATGTAAATCAATAATGTCCTGTTACGCTCTGGCACTTTCCACAAAAACAGTGTCCCAGTCCCGGTGTGCTGTCAGGTGTGGGGGGAATCACACTCCCTTATTGGTCTCAGGCCTCCGCTGTCTCCAGGCCTCCGTCCTCAGGAGTTGCCACACACAACTCAGGGGACACCAAGTTTATTGCAACAACAAACGTTTACTGGTCAGTTCAAGTTCATCAAGTGGTAACAATTGGGATAGGGCACGTCCTCAGCTCTACCATTGCTTCTTCTTTAGCATCCCTTTGCCCACTGGCTCTGTTAGCCTCAGGGATCTCCCTCTCCGTTCGGCAGTGGACCCGGGATTCATTACCTTCCGTCTTGGCGGGCCCGTTTCCATCTTCTATTGTACGCCAAAGGACACGGTGTGCCCGGCAGCCTGTATGACAGACCTTGGGCTCCGGGCGTGACAGGAGAGTACACTCGAAATTGCATTATGGCGTCCCACTGCCTCGAATGGTAGACACATGATGACCCTAGGAGCCCATTGGCGTTGAACTTGGACTTGTCACTGCACTTCTCTATCTCCGTCAGTATCAGGAACTGTCCACCTTTTTTAACCATTAGTTCCTGACCACTGAGCTAGTTCTAATAATTACAGTGGGTGCAGAAAGTATTCAGAACCCTTTAAATTTTTCACTCTTTGTTTCATTGTAGTCATTTGGTAAATTCAAAAAAGTTCATTTTGTTCTCACTAATGTACACTCTGCACCCCATCTTTACTGGAAAAACAGAAATGTAGAAATTTTTGCAAATTTATTAAAAAAGAAAAACTGAAATATCACATGGTCATAAGTATTCAGACCCTTTGCTCAGACATTCATATTTAAATCACATGCTGCCCATTTCCTTGTGATCCTCCTTGAGATGGTTCTATAGTACTCCTTTCTCATGGTATAATGACCAGGATCTTTACTGTAACAATTAGAGTTGAGTGAATTTGCTGGGGTCTCTGCTTATTTGGCAAGCTTTAGCGCTTACCGAATAAGCTGCAGAGGGAACCCAGATACCTGAACTGTCACACATCCGTGACACATGCAGCTGCGGCGCCAGACAGCTGATCAGCTGGAGAGATCCAGGTATCTGGGTTCCCTCTGCAGCTTATTCGGTAAGCACTATAGCTTGTCGAATAAGCAGGGACCCAAGCAAATTAGCCCAACTCTAGTAACAATGTCCCCGGTCCTGGCCCCTTCCTGTAACAATGTTCCCGTCCTGGTATAATGTCCCTCATCGTGGCCTACTTCCTGGTATAATGTCTACCATCCTGGGCCCCATCCTGGTATAATGACCCCCTGCTTAAAGGGTTATTTCACTCTCTGACATTTATAGCTTAGACACCTTTGTGACCTGCGTCTAACTCAAGAACAATGTCCATCATGCATGGCTCTCTTTTTTACTTTTATCAAACTTTGGAAAATAATTGAGGTCTACGAGGAATATTTTTGCAGCCAGTTATCATGGAAGTGCATAATCTTCATAGGAGATCTAGAAAAATACAGTACAAAATGTTTAATTTATATGTATTGCATAGTTCCTTCATGTTTCACTTATGATACATTAGAACAACTCGAAAATTTGTTTATGAAGATGTAAATACATATCTCCTGTATACTGGCGATTCCCTTTGGGTTCACTGGTGATGATCTAGATTATTGTGATACAATTCATCCTATATAATAATCGTCTAATTCTGTCTGTCTCTCTGTTTTTAACGGAAATCCTGCGGCCGCGACCAATCAGCGACAGGCGCAGTCCGACAAGTGTGACCAACTTTTTACTATTGATGCTGCCTATGCAGCATCAATAGTAAAAGATAGAATGTAAAAAATAATTAAAAAAATTAAAAAAAAAGGTTATTCTCACCTTCCAACAGCCCGATCTCCTCCGCGGGGCGCCCGGCATTTTCCGATCCCAGTAATGCTTAGCGCGAAGGACCAGAGATGACGTCACGCTCGCGAGAGCGCGACGTCATCAACGGTATTTCGCGCAAAGCATTACTGGGATCGGAAGGTGCCGGGCGCGTAGTGTACAGAAAAAAGCATCATCTCATCATTCATTACCCAAACTACCCAGTTTATCATTATACAGAGATATAGGTAAATTTGTGAATGAGGGTAGTGTAATATTTTTATGCAGGTGAAAAGTGGGCCCCTAAAAGTCAATGTTACTGGTGAGCGCCCCTTGGCACCCCAGTCCAACAATGAATGTGAATGCAAAATATGTTTGACCCAGCTTTTGTCTGCAAAATTTGTAACCAACATAAATATTATACCAAATGTGAACTAGATATGCAGTCATCAAACATTGCACTACCAGCTCTTCCTAGACATGGAGAGGCTGTACAGAAGCACCGGCGAGTCTGTCTGGTGCGTTATTTGATGCTGTATTATATATAGTTATTTTTCCCTTGAAGAATACAGCAGTATATATAATAGAAAAATCCTCTGCATATAAAGCAATCAACTTCAAATATACACTCCTATATGCCTAAATGGGAGTCCAGTCCTGGTTGAGTAGATACAACTCACAACCTCTATGGCCAGTTATATAGTCCAGAGGGGGACAAAGTTCTCTGTGTTCCCCATACAAAGAGAATCCGCTTAAACTTCTTAAGTACGTCATGTCATTGTTACCATTGCTGGCATCACTCCCATACAAGGAACTGTACAGCATATTTTCTGGGAC
Source organism: Dendrobates tinctorius (assembly GCF_039654945.1). Classification (NCBI taxonomy): domain Eukaryota; kingdom Metazoa; phylum Chordata; class Amphibia; order Anura; family Dendrobatidae; genus Dendrobates; species Dendrobates tinctorius. The sequence goes on from NW_027361870.1 coordinate 1,226,201, forward strand.
TGCTCTCAAGTGACTCCCTATTGGTCCATGATCTGCTTTTATTAAGAGGTAAAAGTTACAATTACTGTTATTATTGTGGCGCCATTTATTCCGTGGCGTTTTACATGTACAAAGTGGGTTGTTTTTACAAACACTTTGCAATTTTACCCATTTAAGAAGAGGTGACAATAACCCCTTTAATCTTCTCCATTTTTTTTCCTGACTTCTCAACATAAGTTTTTTCATATTTTCATTGTATTAAATGGTTTATTATTATATGAATGATTGATCAGGTTAAGGGAAGGTGCAGACAACTGTATTTTCGTTTTCGGCAAATTATCATCTCGCACCTGGACCAATGTTACTCTATGGAGCCATGCGCATGTCCGATTTTTTCCTTGGACAGAGTCTGTCTGGAAAACAAAATTGCAACAGGCATGATTTACATCGGTAAATTGGATCGCACTCGGCCACGCAAGTCAGCGGATCTGTCGAAAAAATCGTACCGTTCTCTCATGACATCCGGGTGCGGTCTGATTTTCATGGACTGACAGAACGGAGAAGGTGAAGATGAAGAACTTTTTTCTTTCCTTTTTCTCGACATCTGAGTAAATTGGATCATACTGTCTCGACGCTCTGATCAGAGTGTGATTAGCTTAACAGGCCTAATTCTCTCTGATGAGAGAAAATACAGTCGTATGACCCCGGCATTAGCTAGGCATGTCAATTTCATCAAAATTTGTAAATCACCTATCATGGTCTGAGTCAACACAACCAGAGGCGTAGCTAGGGTTTTGGTTCAGAGGTGGGCGAAACTTCTGAGTGGGCCCCTAACCAGGTAACCTTGATTATAACTGGGTGACGCACCTTAATAGTGGAGGAGAAACTCAGCAGATGACCGCGCTGTTACTGAAAATAATTGCTATATAAAGACCAACATTGATATTACCGCCATATGGTCAGTCGTAGATACCAGTCCTACAGAACATACTGCATAAGAGATCACAGCACAGCTACAGATAATAACCTACTGCTTGACGTTCTTCTGAAGGAACCATTCACTTTTTACGTCTTTTCCATCTGGCCCAGACCGACATGACAACTTCACCAGCCAGGACTCGGCTACAGAGAATACAACAAAGACATGTTTCACTTCTCACATTTTCAGCACTGTCCAAAACGGGACTATTCCCAACCTGCACAAACTCCTCATCCTGCTGATGCCCCAATGCTGATCCGCTGCTGTCGTATGTGACCCTATTAATGCACCTGCTGTGTGGCCCTGTGTGACCTCTAAATTTTAAAGCAACCCTCTAGAAAATACTAAGGCCGGGTGCAAGTGCCCTAGAAAACAGTGCCCACATTTTGTCCCCTAGAACGTAATAATGCTTTTTTTTTTTTACTCTATATTGTATAATGCACTCCCCATAGGCAGACTCTATAGTGTAACGGGGTCTACCCAAGCTGGGGTACCTCTTTCAGTACCACCCCGTGTTTTTGGAGGTCCGCTCTGCGTTGGCTGGAGTCTGAATGAAGGACGCTGGCTGGAATTCCATGGTCACATGGGCGCATATAAAAGATCACTGCTTCTCCACGTATTTCCAGTCTGACAACACTTTACTCACAGGACACAGAATATATCACACAGATACAGAGGGCAGGCCAATAGAAAAGCGGCAGGCCAGACATGCATTACAAAAGCCGCAAGTGGCCGAAGCCTGCCGATGTTTACTGTGGGAATTACAAAGGTGGGGGGAGGCAGGACAAAAGGAGAATATCGTGTCCCCTCTGCCCAGGGGCGCAGCCTGTGGGCTGATGCATTAGGGACATGCATCTCACATAGAACCTATTATACATACATATAACTGCACAACATATTCTGGGTGCTAAGTGGTTCTGTAAGACGCAACATATAGTATAATCAATTCCACATAGGCAGCCACTGTAGTGTAATGCACTCCCCATAGACAGCCTCTGTAGTGTAATGCACCCCCATAGGCAGCCTCTATAATGTAATGCACCCCCTTAGCCACCCTCTGTAGTATAATAAACCCCCATAGCCACCCTCTGTAGTATAATGCACCCCCATAGCCACCCTCTGTAGTATAATGTACCCCCATAGCCACCCTCTATATATGCACCCTCATAGGCACCCTCTATATATGTACCCCCATAGCCACCCTCTGTATATGCACCCCCATAGCCACTCTCTGTATATGCACCCCTATAGCCACCCTCTGTATATGCACCCCCATAGCCACCCTCTGTATATGCACCCCCATAGCCACCCTCTGTATTGCACCCCCATAGCCATCCTCTGTATATGCACCCCCATAGCCACCCTCTGTATATGCACCCCCATATCCACCCTCTGTAGTATATGCACCCCCATAGCCATCCTCTGTAGTATATGCACCCCCATAGCCACCCTCTGTATATGCACCCCCATAGCCACCCTCTGTATATGCACCCCCATAGCCACCCACTGTATTGCACCCCCATAGCCATCCTTTGTATATGCACCCCCATAGCTACCCTATGCATATGCACCCCATAGCCACCCTCTGTATATGCACCCCCATATCCACCCTCTGTAGTATATGCAACCCCATAGCCATCCTCTGTAGTATATGCAACCCCATAGCCACCCTCTGTATATGCAGCCTTATAGCCACCCTCTGTATATGCACCCCGTAGCCACCCTCTGTATATGCACCCCCATAGCCACCCTCTGTATATGCACCCCCATATATGCACCCCCATAGCCACCCTCTGTATATGCAGCCTCATAGCCACCCTCTATATATGCACCCTCATACGCACCCTCTGTATATGTACCCCCATAGCCACCCTCTGTATATGCACCCCCATAGCCACTCTCTGTATATGCACCCCCATAGCCACCCTCTGTATATGCACCCCCATAGCCACCCTCTGTATATGCACCCCCACAGCCACCCTCTGTATTGCACCCCCATAGCCATCCTCTGTATATGCACCCCCATAGCCACCCTCTGTAGTATATCATAGAATCATAGAATCATAGAATCATAGAATCGTAGAGTTGGAAGGGACCTCCTGGGCCATCTGGTCCAACCCCCTGCTCAAAGCAGGATTTGCTAAATCATCCCAGTCAGATGTCTGTCCAGCCTCTGTTTGAAGACTTCCATTGAAGGAGAACTCACCACTTCTCGTGGCAGCCTGTTCCACTCATTGATCACTCTAACTGTCAAAAAGTTTTTTCTAATATCTAATCTGTGTCTCCTCCCATTCAATTTCATCCCATTGCTTCTAGTCTTTCCTTGTGCAAATGAGAATAAAGTTGATCCTTCTACAATGTGACAGCCCTTTAGATATTTGTAGACAGCTATTAAGTCTCCTCTCAGTCTTCTCTTTTGCAAACTAAACATTCCCAAATCCTGCAACCTTTCCTCATAAGACAGGGTTTGCAGACCGGTCACCATTCTGGTCGCTCTTTTCTGAACTTGCTCCAGTTTGTTGATGTCTTTTTTAAAATGTGGTGCCCAAAACTGGACACAATATTCCAGATGAGGTCTGACCAAAGAGGAGTAGAGGGAAATAATGACTTCACGTGATCTAGACTGTATGCTTCTGTTAATACATCCTAGAATTGCATTTGCCTTTTTTGCTGCTGCATCACACTGTTGACTCATATTCAGTCTGTGATCTATTAGTATACCCAAGTCTTTTTCACATGTGCTGTCACTTAGCCCTATTCCTCCCATTCTATATATGCTTTTTCCATTTTTATTGCCCAGATGTAGTACTTTGCATTTCTCCCTGTTAAAAACCATTCTGTTAGTTGCTGCCCACTTCTCCAGTTTATTTAAATCTTTTTGAATCCTCTCTCTCTCTTCTCTAGTATTAGCTATATGCACCCCCATAGCCATCCTCTGTATTATATGCACCCCCATAGCCACCCTCTGTATATGCACCCCCATAGCCACCCTCTGTATATGCACCCCCATAGCCACCCTCTGTATATGCACCCCCATAGCTATCCTTTGTATATTCACCCCCATAGCTACCCTATGCATATGTACCCCATAGCCACCCTCTGTATATGCACCCCCATATCCACCCTCTGTAGTATATGCAACCCCATAGCCATCCTCTGTAGTGTATGCAGCCTTATAGCCACCCTCTGTATATGCACCCCCATAGCCACCCTCTGTATATGCACCCCCATAGCCACCCTCTGTATATGCACCCCCGTAGCCACCCTCTGTATATGCATCCCCATAGCCACCCTCTATATATGCACCCCCAAAGCCACCCTCTGTATATGCACCCCCATAGCCACCCTCTGTATATGCACCCCCATAGCCATCCTCTGTATATGCACCCCCATAGCCATCCTCTGTATAGGCACCCCCCATAGCCATCCTCTGTATATGCACCCCCATAGCCATCCTCTGTATATGCACCCCCATAGCCATCCTCTGTATAGGCACCCCCCATAGCAATCCTCTGTATAGGCACCCCCCATAGCAATCCTCTGTATATGCACTCCCATAGCGATCCTCTGTATATGCACCCCCATAACCACCCTCTGTATTGCACCCCCATAGCCATCCTCTGTATATGCACCCTAGCTACCCTATGCATATGCACCCCCATAGCCACCCTCTGTAGGATAATGCACCACTCCCCCATAAACTAAATACTCACTTCTCTTCCTCCTGGTTCCTGCGCTGATCCCGCTCATCTCCGACTGCAGGCGCCGGGTACTGACATCATCGCGCCCACTGTCAGTGTCGGCGTCGGTGATGTCAGACGCTGACAGGGGGATGATGAGAGAAGGAGCGCTCGCTCCTTCTGTCATCAATGCGATCAGCTGTGTCGGCATGTAGCCGACACCGCTGACCCTGCGATGACGGGCGGGGGGCCCACTTCTGGCACCGGGCCCCCCCCCGCCTGCTATGGGGCCCATAGCGGCCAGACTCTCCCTGCTCTGCCGCAAAGTGCATCTGTAGCGTAGCGACGGGTGGGCCCCCTGAGAGTGCGGGGCCCGGGGCCACCGCCCCCTCTGCCCCCCCGGTAGCTACACTACTGAACACAACCCTTTTTTCTTGTACTTTAATGATTGCTCTGATTTTTTTCAGGTCTCCTTCATTATTATTTTTGTCTGTATTTAACAAAAATTTTCAATAAAAATCAGAAGCTGGATCCTTCTTTCTTCTCCTGCGTTCATTAGATGCTGAGCATTGGCGTCCATCGCGGACTTCAATTGTTGGATTACATAGCAAAACCTTCTGACAGATTTCCTTCAAAGTGGATTTCCAAAATGACAGAAAAAGGTTTTCCTTGTATTGCAGGTAATCCTTTTGAAGGTTAAACAGGCTGATCTACAATTACAGGTAAAACCTGTGAATAACAATGACAATATTTTGGAAAAGAAGTGGCTTTAAGAATTTTTTTTTTCAAATGGATAAATGATAAGTGAATGATCACTGAGGATCCAGCTGCTAAGACCTCCACTGATCCCAAGAACAGGAGACCCCATGTTCCCTGTGTGAATAGACTAGTAATTACCATGTGTGACCATGACTTCTACAAAATGTGAATGGAAAAAACCCAAAAGGTATGAACTGGGATATAAACTGTTGTGCATGCATGTGTAAGCGCACGTTCACACTGGCCATTCAACAGAAAAATAACAAAGACAGAAACATAATGATTAAATACCCTGCAGTAAATAAACAGCATAGTGCATGAAAATAATATACGGTACTTTAGTGAACATGTTTTTTTATAAAAAAAAATGCGAAACCTATCCCACCTCTTCCCAGTGACTGTAATTGGGACAGTCCTAACTCTAATATTAAAAACCTTACTGTTTATCAAGTGATGTGCATGTTGATAAGAGTCAGTGATAAGCGGTCATAAAGGAGCCCTTAGGAAGCGACCCAGGGGCAGACAAGGATGTCAGGTCTCCACCGCAGCTCCAGCCGAAAACCTCCAAAGGAGGATAGTAGCAAGGAGAAAATGGAAAACGGTCTTAGGAGCGCAGGAAAGAGACTCAGACAAGAGATGGGTTTAAACCACAACGCGTTTCGACGGAGGATCCGTCTTCATCAGGTGGAAGTTTATTAATGACGTAGGGGATGGGGTATTTAAATGGGAAGCAGCCAATCACAACAGTCAAAACAGTCACATGTTATGATAGTCACATGTTACGACGAGATGACATCATATATTACAAAAACAAAGAGAGAAAAAAACAACCTTTATAAAACGTGAGATAAAACAGCATGAGTTAAACAAGTTTTAAATATATAAAATGTGCAAAAAGGAGCAATAAAATAATATAGATAAAAATGAATAAAATTATCAACAGGTTAGTAGACTAGTAAAAAGACCAATAAAAAAGCGACAACCCATATTAATAATAAAAGCATGTAAACAATAGCATCTAAGTAAAACGCACTGACGATAAAAAGGCAAATAAAGTTATCTGCTCACTTTATCAATAGTTAAATTCAGACCTTCAGGGGCAAGTGTGCCAAGCTCGAATATCCAAAAGCTTTTTCTATTGATTAAACTGTTGAAGCGATCAGCCACGGTATCAGGTTTGTGGTCAATAATCGTTAGTTTCAAAGTTTTTGGATTTTTTTGATGCACAGTTAAAAAATGTTTAGAAAGGCTGTGCAGGTGAAAGCCATTTCGGATGGTCTGTCGATGCTTGTTCAATCTGGCATGCATCGTTTGTATGGTTCGACCTACGTACTGTAGGCCACAACCACATTCAATCAAGTAAACCACAAAAATGGATTGACAGTTAACATGAAAATTAATTTTATATGAGGTACCTGTAGTGTTGGATTTAAATTCATCCTGAAAGGGGACCCAGTTTTGACCAAGCATATTCCCCCCCGACCTAGAACGGTATTCCGCAGAAACTGCACGTTACGGAACCTTGTTGCACCAAGCAACATCACCTTGAGTTCAGGCTCCCTATCCTCTCTACCAATTTCTCTGAACCCTGGTTGCTATGCATGTAGAGCCCCCCAAATGTCTTTGCTGCACCTCCATTCTAAATGGGGTACATGAATTTGGATATTCAAGCTTGGCACACTTGCCCCTGAAGGTCTGAATTTAACTATTGATAAAGTGAGTGGGTCGCCCTCACACCCAGGGCTGTAGGGTACTCGGTACCGGGCCGGTGTCAGGGGGGAAAGTATCACGGCAGCTGTGACCGGGTCCGTGGCCCTGAGCGCCCAATGTCCATGGTGGTGTGTGGTTAATGGAATTGAATAGTTCGTGACGCCACCTGTGGTGTTCGGCAAGGGAGATGTTTAACCGACGCTGCAGACAGATCCTCTGGGGCAGATGGTGGGATGCAGCAATGGTGGTATAGCCCTCCACAGGCAGGGCTGTTTTCCCAGGGCAGTGCAGATGTGGGGACACCTTGATGGTGTAGTGTCCAGCGCAGGGAATGCAGCAGTGCTGGCGGACACAAGAAGGAATGGAGGACACCAGGGCTTGCAGTTTCAACGCTTTACTCACAGTTCTTGATAACCACTGGTGCCCGCTTCCATGCCGTGTCCTCCGGGGCAGAGACTCAATCAACCTCCCGGGAAAGTCAGGCTTCTCCTCTCCAACACTCCGCCAACATGTACCTGTCCTGAACGACTCCTCTATTGCGCCTTTAGTGTGAAGAGCTCCAGTACCGTGGTTACTCTGAAGTTCCTCCTGTCAGATGTTCCTAACAACTCTACTTGTATGACAGACAGCTGTAGCCTGATCAAGGACCTCCTGGATCCCGGATCTCTATCCGTGTTGCTGTTGTGTCCCAAGTCTTGGATGGGAGTAGTGCATTTACAGCCAACTACTCCACCGGTGTCTGCTGCAGAACCATAAGTGTCCATACAACCTCGGGGAACGGGCCCCGGCCTTGCGCTGAGAACTTATAGGCAGGGTTCCTCTTCCAACCCACAACTCCTCTCTGTTCTCCTACTCCTTCGTTCCGCGCTGTTCCTTCTCTCTCTTATGGAAGCTTAGGTTGCAGTTCTACGTTTCTTTCCTTCTGTTCCTTTCCTAGGGAGCTCGTTCCACTAAGACCAGTCCTCAGCCTCTCCTGACTGACTGCCTTCCTCCGCCTTGAGCTCCCCTCAGGCTGACCTCTTGTCAGCCTGCTCTCTGACTCAGACTCCCCATCTGACTGACCTGTAATTCTAAACTTTCCCACTCGTTTATACCTAACTCCACCCACCTCCCAGCACATCTCGTGTTACGAAGCAAGGACCCACGAAAGGTGCTCTGCTACCCTCTAAGCGTGGAGCCGCAATCTGGTCCATTGCTGAACTATCCTGTGTGTGGGGTGCAGGTGTTGGAGTGTGGAAAGGAGTTCCCAACTTACCTAGTTGGTGGGGCACTACACCTTAGGAGAAGGTGCAGTACCTCTGTGGCGACTGAGCCTCAGAGGCGCCACATGAGCAGATAACTTTATTTGCCTTTTTATCATCAGTGCATTTTACTTAGATGCTATTGTTTACATGCTTTTATTATTAATATGGGTTCTCGCTTTTTTATTGGTCTTTTTACTGGTCTACTAACCTGTTGATAATTTTATTCATTTTTATCTATATTATTTTATTGCTCCTTTTTGCACATTTTATACATTTAAAACTTGTTTAACTCATGCTGTTTTATCACACGTTTTACCTCGGTTGTTTTTATCTCCCTTTTTTTATTTTTGTAATATATGATGTCATCTCGTCGTAACATGTGACTATCATAACGTGACTGTTTTGACTATTGTGATTAGCTGCTTCCCATTTAAATACCCCATCCCCTATGTCATTAATAAACTTCCACCTGATGAGGACGGATCCTCCGTCGAAACGCGTTGTGTTTTAAACCGATCTCTTGTCTGAGTCTCTTTCCTGCGCTCCTAAGACCGTTTTCCATTTTCTCAATGCATGTTGATAAGGGCTGAGATGGACTGGGCCCAACTAGTGGACACACAGCCATGGGAGACCACATCAAAATAATGCCCAGCTCTAAGGAATGCCACCTCTTCACAGTGATCGTAATTGGGACAGTCCTAACTCTAATATTAAAAACTTTCCCTTAGAATATGAATGGAGCAGTGGTCGCACATGCCCAATCCTTTCCCAATGCTTGTGTTCGTTTGATGGAATGGCTGCATGCAGCCCAACAAGAAATCTCAGAATCAGAGAACACATGAAAATTACAAGGAATGGGAATTTAGGATGATTGGTGATTCTACCTAATGATCAGATAACTCATCTCTTTTTCCGTGTGGTGTTCCCATGCTTGGTGGCATTCTGACTTTGCTTAACCTTGTAGAAAATAATTCTATTCCTTGTTTTTTTCCAAGCAGAGCACCTAAATTACCCAGCAGTGTGATACAAAGTCTTTAGTACATCTAAGAAAATCATAATAGTTTGTTGCATTTTTTTTCGGTTGGTATAATTAGTCATTTGTGTTTTGCGGCTGCTCCGTAAGATTGGAAGTTGTATAATATCGTAGCACTGTGTTAAAAGCCAGAGTGATTATACCCTCTTCATTGAACTGTTAAGAGCACTTGACATGAGAAATCCTTCTCTGATGAATGGGGAATCAGAGAACACTTGTAAGAATCACTTCAATGCGGATGACTCCACGAGCCATACGTAGTATAAATACCACGCTCCTCTTCACTAGTTAAAATAACAGCTTAAAAATAATCTTCAATGGTTTATTGCACAGTATATAGGAATACAAGGAAACCAATAAACTTGGGGACTGGGGCTATCATTCAGCCCTGGCATTTAAAAGCACATAGGCCCATGCTGTTCCCACCACCTTCCCTAGATTGGGGTCTCTATTACTAGTATTACCCTGCCTGGAGATAATCAATATTTACTGCTACCCATGTTTCCAATAATACAGAATTATAAGATTTAATTACAATATTGCACTATAAGCTTATGTTTCTGTAATAATGATGGACCGATCTGCTGTGTCCCTACACCTGAAGTCAACAATCGCGCTATGTGTATGTGTATGTCTATGTGGTTTCCCTATGTAATGTGAATAGTGATGTGCGTCTGTTGTGTGATGGTAATGTATAGCATATAAGTAATGTAAAGTGTTAATAATGTGCATAGTGCAGGGTAGGCACAGGATTAAATTAGTTATAAGTTGAGTACTGTTTATATAGTAAGTGGTTTACTAACGGCAAAGGACAATAGGTTTAGCCTATGGGATATCACATAGTTAATGTTAGAACTAACCCAGTGGGTTGGAGCTAGTGTTAATAAAAGGTGGGCGCTTCCTGGTAGTAACAGAAATAGAGAAGTGCAGTGACAAGTCCAAGTTCAAATCCAGTGGGCTGCTAGGGTCAGCATATGTGTACCAATCGAGGAAGTGGGACGCCATGCTGGAATCCCAAGCGTACTCTCTTGTCGCGCTCGGAGCTCAAGGTCTGACATAGGCGCTACTGGGCACATCGTGTCCTTTGCTATAGAGGAGAAGATGGATAGGGACCTGCCAAGAGAGAAGGTAATGGATCCCAGTCATAATGCACGAAGGGAGATTCCAGGAGCTAATAGAGCCAGTAGGTGAAGGGACACTCAAGGAGGAACGAATGGTAGGGCTGAACATGTGTTGTGCTAAGAAACTAAGGAATATGAAGTGCTGTGCCCTATCCCGCATGTTACAACCTGATGGACTTGGACCGACCAGTAAACATTTGCTTGTTGTAATGAATTTGGTGTCCCCTGAATTGTGTGCGACTGCTCCTGAGTACGGAGGCCTGGAGACGGCGGAAGAGTCCCGTGTGATGCCCCCCACACCCGACAGCACACTGGGACTGAAAAACCATTTGTCTCTAAAGTGCCAGAGAGAAGCAGGACAGCAGCTCGGTCACGTCTACCGCCCTCGCAAGCTTTACATTTCCCCAATCAGTTTTCGGTGAGTGTTTGACGCTGCGTATTTTCACTGCACAAAAAAACGTAACGTCTTACAGTCCCATCAAAGCAAATTATATTTATAGAAATCTCATGTTTTGCTCCCATACTTTTATGTAGGACCCTGGTAATCATAAAATAAATGCCCTTTATATAACGAGTAATAGTGATATCACATCGGCTATTTACAGAGCACAGATATAAATAAGTTGGGAAGCAGAAATAATAAACCCATAAAGCAGATGACAAATTGTCCTTTGTAGAACAGATCTTATATGCTTTACAGTGTTTCTGTCACCAGATTTCATAATGCAAAATGCATATGGTACTGATCAGTTCTCCGAGACTTGATGGGGCTGGTGTTCATACTTTGAAAATCCATGTGGCTGTATAACCCTGATATTAGGAGGAGCATCTTGAGTCCAACTCTGACAGAACACATAAGATGCTTATTTTAGTATCAGTAGCGAAAAAAATCAGAAAGGATTATATAGTCATAGATTTTCACAGTGAAAACATCAGTCTCCACAGGTGTAACAGAACTATTTAATAATGTAAGAAGTTGGAGTTGTGAAATCTGGTGACTTGTAGTGGCTGAGGTTTGTTAGCTGCACATCTGCCGCCTATTGATTTGAATAGGAGGTGGAGGTGCAATACCCAGCCTCGGCCATTACCAGAATATGTAGGAGCAGCACTGCAAGTGAGTACTTCTGGTTGCAGACACCGATAACAGCTAGTCGGCTAGGGTGCCAGGAGTCGAACCCTGGCTGATCAAACATTGATGACCTATCTTACAAGAACATGGGGTTCCAAGCACTCTCTGAGGAAGAACCACTTTAACCTCTATATATATATTGTATTATTAATTTCACCAACACGGATTTGGGAACACAATCTATTCTATTATTTCTAAACACTGTTTTTCGGTAATTCCTTTGTATCTCCATTCATACTGCACTGCACCCACACACACAAATGATGCACCATTTGAAAGGTAAACTTGCCTTCTTCAGTAAGAAAATAGCCAAACAAACCACACATCCACGATTTGATCACAAAATACAGTTTAAACATTAATTTTCATAAACCTGCAGTAGGGAAAAATGACCTGCAGGTGGCACCACAGTATCCCAAAACACACTACCAACACATTTGTAAACATGCACTGCTTTTTCACTGATTACTTTGCCCCACACACAAGTGATACACCATTTGAAAGGTAAACTTGCTCCCTTCAGCAAGAAAACAGCCAAACAAACCACACAGTCACAATTTTATCACTAAATACAGTTTAAAGGGAATCTATCACCCTTTCATTGGCCTATGAGCTGCCAGCACCGCAATCAGGGGCTTATCTACAGCATTCTGTAATGCTGTAGATAAGCCCCCGATGTAACCTGAAAGAGAAGAAAAAGGAGTTATATTATACTCACCCAGGGGCGGTCCAGGTCCGGTCCGGGTCCAATGGGTGTCGCGGTCCGGTGCCTCCCATCTTCATACGCTGCCGTCCTTGTCTTTCCTCTGAGGGCAGAGCAGAATACTGCAGTGCACAGGCGCTGGATCTCTCCCGGCGCCTGCGCACTGCAGGATTCTGCTCTGCCCTCAACAGGGCAGAGCAGTGCACCTGCGCAAGAACCACGACAAGCAGCAAAGAAGAGGAGGTCACCGTTAGAAGATGGGAGGCGCCGGACCGGACTGCGACACCCGTCAGACCAAAACCGGACCCAGACCGCCCCCCGTTGAGTATAATCTAACTTGTTTTTCTTATCTTTCAGGTTACATCGGGGGCTTATCTACAGCATTACAGAATGCTGTAGATAAGCCCCTGATGGCAGTACCGGCAGCTGATACTCGAAAAATGGGGTGACAGATTCCCTTTAACTGTTGTGTGTTACTATCTGATGTGAATTCTATAACTTAAATCTGCTCTGTTTACCCCATCATTTGCTCTAAGCATCACAAACTATCATTAGAGTCAGTTCACTTTATGTTGCTACCTGCTCTGGTCTTGCTACAGACATCTATGTCCCACTGGCATTTTTTTTTTTTGCATTTTCTTTGTGATTCAGTGGCTTCCGGCGTTTTCCACTTCACTAGTTTGTCTGCCATTGAGTATAGCCTGTTGTTGGCCAAGTCCTTGTTGTTCCACATGCCTACTAGCCTGCTGTACCAATGCCCCGGGTGCCTGTGTCCACTCTTATTTGTGGCTCTGTGAATCCACCTTATCAGGCAAGCCTAACAAAGTGCCTACAGTACAGTAGTGGTGGTCATATATGTTCAATTCATTCACAAAGGAGACTTTGAGGCCTTCTGTTTTCAGGATGGGTGAAGGTCTCATTAGCGGGATACCACCAATTATACATTTGTTGTCATTTATCCAGTGGATAAGTGATACATGTTGTTTTTGTGCAACTCCTTCAAGGTTTGTGAGAATCATTATAACAGTGATTGTATCTTAAAATGGCAATACTAGTGAGAGTGGTGAGAAGGATACCGGAGTTGTCAAATGTCTCTAAAATAAAAGGCTGTTCAGCCAACCCATTGGTGAATCCATTATATGGATGCATCCATTCATTGCAGCCTCCCTCACATGTATTTCTAGATTTTAGTTTAGATTGATCTAAAAGTTGTACAATACAATATACGACTACTGTGCAGCCATTCTAGAAACAGTCCCTGGTACAGTACAATGCCTCCGCTTCCTGTAATGTTTCCTGTATTCCTGCTGTCAAACTGATTCCATTTCCTGACCTTGTCACGCTTCCGGACCCTGATTTCGGCATATACCTAACACCTGTTGTTACATTTCCTGTCCCCAGCATAGCGCCTACAACTTTGCAATCTCCTGAGATTTTCCTTGCCATGGAATTGTTTTAATTATTTTTAAAATAATGGTAGAATTAACATTTTATTGTGTTAGTAATGCATGATATCCTCATCTGATCGGAGTCTGAAAAGGGTGGTCTGAAGGCAAAGCGTTTTTCCCTATCTAGTTAGTCTCATAATCTAAGGTATTTTCTAATATACTAGCATTAAAATTTCCTTAACTACACTATCTTACTACTTTAGTATTTTTTTCTCTACTTCCTGTCTAATGACAATTCATTTGAGTATCCTCATTGCAAGCTGAGATACTCAAAGTATCATCAGGGGGCAGAGGTTGCGGTCACTGTCACAGCCCCTGCCTCCTCCCTGTAAACAAAGTGTCATCAGGGGGCAGAGGTTGCGGTCACTGTCACAGCCCCTGCCTCCTCCCTGAAAACAAAGTGTCATCAGGGGGCAGAGGTTGCGATCACTGTCACAGCCCCTGCTCCTCCCTGAAAACAAAGTGTCATCAGGGGGCAGAGGTTGCGGTCACTGTCACAGCCCTTGCCTCCTCCCTGAAAACAAAGTGTCATCAGGGGGCAGAGGTTGCGGTCACTGTCACAGCCCCTGCTCCTCCCTGAAAACAAAGTGTCATCAGGGGGCAGAGGTTGCGATCACTGTCACAGCCCCTGCTCCTCCCTGAAAACAAAGTGTCATCAGGGGGCAGAGGTTGCGGTCACTGTCACAGCCCCTGCCTCCTCCCTGAAAACAAAGTGTCATCAGGGGGCAGAGGTTGCGATCACTGTCACAGCCCCTGCATCCTCCCTGAAAACAAAGTGTCATCAGGGGGCAGAGGTTGCGGTCACTGTCACAGCCCCTGCCTCCTCCCTGAAAACAAAGTGTTATCAGGGGGCAGAGGTTGCGGTCACTGTCACAGCCCCTGCCTCCTCCCTGAATACCAATGTGTCATCAGGGGGCAGAGGTTGCGGTCACTGTCACAGCCCCTGCCTCCTCCCTGAAAACCAAAGTGTCATCAGGGGGCAGAGGTTGCGGTCACTGTCACAGCCCTTGCCTCCTCCCTGAAAACAAAGTGTCATCAGGGGGCAGAGGTTGCGGTCACTGTCACAGCCCCTGCTCCTCCCTGAAAACAAAGTGTTATCAGGGGGCAGAGGTTGCGGTCACTGTCACAGCCCCTGCCTCCTCCCTGAATACCAATGTGTCATCAGGGGGCAGAGGTTGCGGTCACTGTCACAGCCCCTGCCTCCTCCCTGAAAACAAAGTGTCATCAGGGGGCAGAGGTTGTGGTCACTGTCACAGCCCCTGCCTCCTCCCTGAAAACAAAGTGTCATCAGGGGGCAGAGGTTGCGGTCACTGTCACAGCCCCTGCTCCTTCCTGAAAACAAAGTGTCATCAGGGGCAGAGGTTGCGGTCACTGTCACAGCCCCTGCTCCTTCCTGAAAACAAAGTGTCATCAGGGGGAGAGGTTGCGGTCACTGTCACAGCCCCTGCCTCCTCCCTGAAAACCAAAGTGTCATCAGGGGGAGAGGTTGCGGTCACTGTCACAGCCCCTGCCTCCTCCCTGAAAACCAAAGTGTCATCAGGGGGCAGAGGTTGCGGTCACTGTCACAGCCCCTGCCTCCTCCCTGGAAACCAAAGTGTCATCAGGGGGCAGAGGTTGCGGTCACTGTCACAGCCCCTGCTCCTTCCTGAAAACAAAGGGTCATCACGGGGCAGAGGCTGCGGTCACTGTCACAGCCCCTGCCTCCTCCCTGAAAACCAAAGTGTCATCGGGGGCAGAGGTTGCGGTCTTTGTCACAGCCCCTGCTCCTTCCTGAAAACAAAGTGTTATCAGGGGGCAGAGGTTGCGGTCACTGTCACAGCCCCTGCCTCCTCCCTGAATACCAATGTGTCATCAGGGGGCAGAGGTTGCGGTCACTGTCACAGCCCCTGCCTCCTCCCTGAAAACAAAGTGTCATCAGGGGGCAGAGGTTGTGGTCACTGTCACAGCCCCTGCCTCCTCCCTGAAAACAAAGTGTCATCAGGGGGCAGAGGTTGCGGTCACTGTCACAGCCCCTGCTCCTTCCTGAAAACAAAGTGTCATCAGGGGCAGAGGTTGCGATCACTGTCACAGCCCCTGCTCCTTCCTGAAAACAAAGTGTCATCAGGGGGAGAGGTTGCGGTCACTGTCACAGCCCCTGCCTCCTCCCTGAAAACCAAAGTGTCATCAGGGGGAGAGGTTGCGGTCACTGTCACAGCCCCTGCCTCCTCCCTGAAAACCAAAGTGTCATCAGGGGGCAGAGGTTGCGGTCACTGTCACAGCCTCTGCCTCCTCCCTGGAAACCAAAGTGTCATCAGGGGGCAGAGGTTGCGGTCACTGTCACAGCCCCTGCTCCTTCCTGAAAACAAAGGGTCATCACGGGGCAGAGGCTGCGGTCACTGTCACAGCCCCTGCCTCCTCCCTGAAAACCAAAGTGTCATCGGGGGCAGAGGTTGCGGTCACTGTCACAGCCCCTGCTCCTTCCTGAAAACAAAGTGTCATCAGGGGGCAGAGGTTGCGGTCACAGTCACAGCCCCTGCCTCCTCCCTGAAAACCAAAGTGTCATCAGGGGGCAGAGGTTGCGGTCACTGTCACAGCCCCTGCCTCCTCCCTGAAAACCAAAGTGTCATCAGGGGGCAGAGATTGCGGTCACTGTCACAGCCCCTGCCTCCTCCCTGAAAACAAAGTGTCATCAGGGGGCAGAGGTTGCGGTCACTGTCACAGCCCCTGCCTCCTCCTTGAAAACAAAGTGATATCAGGGGGCAGAGGTTGCGGTCACTGTCACAGCCCCTGCCTCCTCCCTGAAAACCAAAGTGTCATCAGGGGGCAGAGGTTGCGGTCACTGTCACAGCCCCTGCTCCTTCCTGAAAACAAATTGTCATCAGGGGGCAGAGGTTGCGGTCACTGTCACAGCCCCTGCCTCCTCCCTGAAAACCAAAGTGTCATCAGGGGGCAGAGGTTGCGGTCACTGTCACAGCCCCTGTTCCTCCTTGAAAACCAAAGTGTCATCAGGGGGCAGAGGTTGCGGTCACTGTTATAGCCCCTGAACAACAAAAAGACTTGAGGGCACTGCTAACGAATATAAGGGGGACTGCTGGCCACACACATGAACACTGAAGAAATGAGGGAAAAAAAGGGAAAGAAGTGTGTAACAAGGGCGCGATCAACCCCAAAGAATTCAGTATAATATAATAATGTCAACAGATACTATAATAATGTGCAAACAACAATTTTTATTGACATATAGACAAGGCACATAAACTTGTGACACAGATTAAAAACAGTTAAAAAGCCAGAATATGGCCATGAAAAACACTCCAGAGCAAAGAGATCCCATAATGGGGATCGATTGCTCACCCCCTCCAAAGTCCTGGGCAAAGAGAAATAGAGCCAAGTCACACAATATCAAAATATGTTGAATAGGACCTGAATAGAGCATATGACAGACACAATCTTACTTAATACCAAGATAAAGCATTATACACGAAATAAAACCCATATTGCACATACAGCCTGGAATCTCAATAAACCTAGTAAAAATACTGATGCATTAATAAATGAAGAGGAATTAAGTGGTATATAACACACAATATCATCGGGTACACATAAAATGATACTCCTCAAAAGCACCAAAAACATCAGGTTTAGGATGTAAGCACAAGATATAACGATTCCTAGAAAGTGCATTATTGAAACTGCAGATGAAAGAGCAGAAGGGTTAAATGAAAAAATGCCTAAAGGGTGAGGCCCAATACGGGCAAGAAAACCCTAACAAGGTCCAAAAATTAGAACAAATGCCCGCATGATATACCAGGAGTTTCAATAATTGCAAATAATATTTACGTGTGACATGGTCGAGGGCGACCATCCTAAAAGGAAGGGAGGGTGAAAGGGATTGCAAAGATGGAAGACCATTAGTTCTTGTCTTACTCTGTATATAGTGTTTTGGACTTATTTCTGTGCTTTTATGTTTTAGCTTAGGGCAAGTGCAGCACCCCAATATGGACACTAGATGGGGCACATTAATGTAAATAGTTAAAATAGGAAGAGTCTGCTGTGGGTAAGCCAGGAACATTTCCTGAATAGATTTAGTAGGGCCAGGGAGCCCAAAGAGTCCAAACGGGCTTTAGAGCCCAGGACAGTACAGTGACCCCGCAACATTTAAGTCAGGCGCCCAGCTTGTCCAGGGCCTGATAGTGGCTGAAGGATACAGCAGGAAAACGATGCAGAGCAGCACCAGGATGTGGCAGCTTACTACATGGGTAGAAGCCCTTATGTCTGGGGCGAGACGGACAGGGGAATTCCTAAAGTTACCTAAAGTTAGCGAAGCTGGACAGGAGAGATGCTGCAGTACTGAACGGGTCAGTACATCCCGGGGACACCCTGGGAGGGAAGAGGGAAGACACAGGGAAAGTGAAAGATGCATACTGTGTGGAACCTATTAATGTGGCTGTAACTGAATTGGACATAGTGCGTACTGATTCAAGTAAAGTCTTTATTGTTGAGTTGGAACTGGACTCTGTCTCTTTTTGCATAACAAGGCCAGCAGTAGAACTTCAGCAGACCAGATGGGACTCTGATGACGCAGAATGTGTAACAAAAGGTATGCCACTAAGGGGACATCTGATGCATGGGTTGGGAGACCAGGGCGTGATTGAGCAGTCTTTGACAGCCACAACTACGGCCCTGGCTCCCCTCACAATGCTGCTAGGTATAATAATTTCCCACCAGTTGTGTGGCCTTATGTCTAATACTTTTCATCTTGATGAACTTCTAAAACATGTGTTGGAACATTTGTGGATGGAGGTCAGAAACTCTTGTTCCCTTCAATATAAATGGATGATGCCTAGCAAATAGTGATGAGTGAATGTGGGACGCCCTCACACCCAGGGCTGTGGGGTACTTGGTACCGGGCCCGATGAGCTTTAAAGGGAGATGTCATGGCAGCTGAGACCCGGCCCGTGGCCCTGGGCGCCCATTGTAAAAGGCGAATGTTCAGTGTGCTGATGGTAGTGAAAGTTTATAAGTGATTCGTGACGCCACCTGTGGTATTTGGCAATAGAGATGTAAGCCGACGCTGCAGACAGATCCTCTGGGACAGATGGTGTGGTGCAGCAGTGATGTTATAGCCCTCCACAGGCAGGGCTGTAGTCCCAGGGCAGTGTAGGTGAAGTGACACTTAGATGGTGTAGTGTCAGGCACTAGGGATGTAGCAGTGCTGGGCAGGTTGGCGCTGGAATAAGTGGAAGACACCAGGGCATGTAGTTCCAAAGCTTTACTCACAGTCTGTTGTACAAACAGGTGCCTGCTTCCATGCCGTGTCCTTCGGGTTAGGGACTCAGTCAATCTCCAGGCCAGATGGAATACTCCTTTCCAACACTCCGCCAACATATGTGCCTTTTCTGAACGTCTCCTCTTATAGCGCCTTTGAGTGAAGTACTCCTAGTACTGAGTTACACTGGAGTTCCTCCTGTCAGATGTTCCTATGAAGTCTACCTGTACGGCAGACAGCTGTAGCCTGCTTCGGGGACTCCTTACTCCTACGTACCGGCTCACTAATATGTTGCTGTTGTGCCCCCAAGTCTTGTGTGGGAATAAAGTGGTCACTACTTCTATTCCTCCGGTGTCTGCTGCAGGACCATTAGTATCTGTACAACCTTGGGGACCGGACCCCGGCCTTGCGCTTAGAACTTGAAAAGGGTTCTCCTCTAACCCTGGTCCTTGTCCTCTTATTCTCCTTACGTTCCATGCTAATCCTTCTTCCCAATGGAGAATCAAGCTTCCTTTCTCTGTCTCTTCCCTGTGCCAGCAGACCCAGATCACTATGGTCTGCTGCAGCACTTCCTTCTTTCATCCCTCTCCCGGGGATCTTTTCTTTCTCACACTCTGTCCTTCTACATCCTCACTCACTGACTGAGTGAAAGACTGACTGACTGGCTCAACTCTTCTCGCTCTTTTGTGCGAACTAAACTCCACCCACCTCCCAGCACGTTTCTTGTTCCAAGCAGGGAGCCACCAAGGGGTGCTTTGCTATTCTCCAAGCAGGGAGCTGCCAAAGGTGCTTTGCTACACTACTTTGTGGTGTGGGGTGCAGGTGTTGGAGCGTGGTCAGGTGTTTCCACCTTACCTGGATGGTGGGGCACCACACCTCAGGAGGAGGTGCAGTACCTCTATGGCGACTGAGCCTCAGGGGCACCACATACCCCTCCGTTAAACACAGCACATCCACGGGCTGCAAGGAAACAAAGTTGACAATACAGGAACATACAAATTTTTATATTGCTAATAAACAGTTCTTATCTAATCTTCTCAATATGAGAGGCACTCATTCTTGAACGTAACAAACAATTTAACTGTCTATCTATATTTAAAGTTATGCTACCTATTTTAAAGTGCTATAGAAGCAAATTCAATATCAGCTTGAGTAACACATTTTCTAGCAACACATTTCTTTTCTGTTATCTTTCACATTTTCTAATCTCTTCTTTCTCTTTTGTCTTAGGAGTGACAACCATTATTGCCTGATTTGCCATCTGCATATTTTTTTTTTCAATTCTCACATCTTTATTCAAACATTGTAAAACATTCACTGTATTTCTCGCTCAATTAAACCCTATGAAATCTTCATTAATACTTTCACTTTCTAGTTTCTTGTTCAAAAATACTAAGCATTATCAATAAGTGCAAAGAGTAGACATTGGACCAGTCATTATGTCTGGAAATGTCCATATAACGAGGTAGTCCTTGTTCCAAGGGCAGGTTCCTATGTAAAACCAAGAGAAAGCACCTAAAGAGGTGCAAACTATGTACATTAGCAGTTCGGGATCACTCAGCGACCATGATCTCCACAGTTCAAGTATAAAGGCTGCCAAACAAACTGTGCAACAACTGGGAAGAAAACAAAAACATGATAACCAAAAAAAAAATAGAAAACAAGAGCAAAGGATGCAAATACCCTCCAGGGTAACAAAGTTAGTTTGAATCAACACTAGGGCTGGTTATCTCCTCCTGGGGTTCCGGAAGCTGGTTGCTTGGGCTGCTTCCAGGGGAGATGCTCCGGGTGTCTTCATCCTGTTGTTGATTGCCTACCGCTTGCAGGTATTCTGCTTCCCAAAGAGTGAGATTGGGGCCGGTCGGGGTAAATGAAAGGGCAACGGAGATGTCGACTGCCGGTGGGGATGGTGTGTCAGCGATTGCCGAAGGTACCTCTGCTGCTGCTAACAATTCAGCAGGTGTCATCACCGGTACTACTGAGTCTTGTTCCTCCAGTTCTATCGGGACCTCAGTTAGTGACACTATAGCCTGGGGTCGCCGGCGAGGGGCAATTAAACCATTCCTATTTGCTGGCTCCGTTCCTAGGATTAGGGTCATGTCTGTAGCGGTAATCATACCTGGCACCCCCTGATGAGGTTCCGGCCCCTGTACAGGTACATGGTAATGAGCTGTGGCAGCCGCGACCCCCGGAGTTGCCTGCGGGGCAGGTCGCAATTGGATCCGGGCAGGGGTAAGGTTGGTTTCTACTTAGGCCCTCGAGAGGGGTCTGTGCGGCCGCGCCAGGTCTGGACGGGGACGCAGCCCCTGTCTTCCATTCTGCTCCGGGACCCTCATATATCTCCTCTAGGCAGGCCTCATCCAGTGGCAATATCTGCTTTGAGGTGGTGACAGGCGCTGCAGCGGGCATCTCAGCGGTCATATGCTCCGCAGGGGCGGCCTGGGGGAGAGTTGCCCTTCCTCCCCACATTCTTCTGGCCTTTTCCCTCCTTCCATCATGGCGTTCTGGCGTTCTTCTTCCTGCCTGGGCTCGTATCCCGCCACTGGCTTCCGCTCCTCCTTCTGGGGGCGGCGTCTTTTTCCAACTCCTCCATACCAAGCCAGTATACGAACCCCTCGGGGGGTGGGCCATGTCGCTGTCGCATAGAAGTTCAGACAGGGGAGGCCCAGGACAGTTCACTGTCTTTACTTAGGACCACCCAGGTTGTCACGCCCTTCTTCACCGCGCCGGCGGCCATTTTTAGCATTCATTTCACAGTCTATCAAATTAGGTCTTCTGCACATTTCCAAAAGTTTTAAGTCCAACAGATCTCAGGCACACAGAACCCGATGGCATCGGGTCTCGTCATCCTGTTCGTGACGCCAAATATGGGACGCCCTCACACCCAGGACTGTGGGGTACTCGGTACCGGGCCCGATGAGCTTTAATGGGAGATGTCACGGCAGCTGGGACCTGGCCCTTGGCCCTGGGTGCCCATTGTAAAAGGCGAATGTTCAGTGTGCTGATGGTAGTGAAAGTTTATAAGTGATTTGTGACGCCACCTGTGGTATTCGGCAATAGAGATGTAAGCCGACGCTGCAGACAGATCCTCTGGGACAGATGGTGTGGTGCAGCAGTGATGTTATAGCCCTCCACAGGCAGGGCTGTAGTCCAAGGGCAGTGTAGGTGAAGTGACTCTTAGATGGTGTAGTGTCAGACGCTAGGGATGTAGCAGTGCTGGGCAGGTTGGCGCGGGAATAAGTGGAGGACACCAGGGCATGTAGTTCCAAAGCTATACTCACAGTCTGTTGTACAAACAGGTGCCTGCTTCCGTGCTGTGTCCTCCGGGTTAGGGACTCAGTCAACCTCCAGGCCAGATGGAATACTCCTTTCTAACACTCCGCCAACATATGTGCCTTTTCTGAATGTCTCCTCTTATAGCGCCTTTGAGTGAAGTACTCCTAGTACTGAGTTACACTGGAGTTCCTCCTGTCAGATGTTCCTATGAACTCTACTTGTACGGCAGACAGCTGTAGCTTGCTTCGGGGACTCCTTACTCCTAAGTCCCGGCTCACTAATATGTTGCTGTTGTGCCCCCAAGTCTTGTGTGGGAATAAAGTGGTCACTACTTCTATTCCTCCGGTGTCTGCTGCAGGACCATTAGTATCCGTACAACCTCGGGGACCGGACCCCGGCCTTGAGCTTAGAACTTGAAAAGGGTTCTCCTCTAACCCTGATCTTTGTCCTCTTATTCTCCTTACGTTCCATGCTAATCCTTCTTCCCAATGGAGAATCAAGCTTCCTTTCTCTGTCTCTTCCCTGTGCCAGCAGACCCAGATCACAATGGCCTGCTGCAGCACTTCCTTCTTCCATCCCTCTCCCGGGGATCTTTTCTTTTTCACACTCTGTCCTTCTACATCCTCACTCACTGACTGAGTGAAAGACTGACTGACTGACTCAACTCTTCTCGCTCTTTTGTGCGAACTAAACTCCACCCACCTCCCAGCACGTTTCGTGTTCCAAGCAGGGAGCCACCAAGGGGTGCTTTGCTATACTCCAAGCAGGGAGCCGCCGAAGGTGCTTTGCTACACTACTTTGTGGTGTGGGATGCAGGTGTTGAGTGTGGTCAGGTGTTTCCACCTTACCTGGATGGTGGGGCACCACACCTCAGGAGGAGTTGCAGTACCTCTGTGGCGACTGAGCCTCAGGGGCGCCACAAATGTGCTGGGATAAGGTATTATCTGAGTATGCTCAGGTGCTAACAGAGTGACTTCGGTGTGCTTGAAAAATAGCCTAACAAACAGGTAATCCCTGCATGTGTTGCAGATGTCAAACAGCCATGAGACATGCAGCCGCAGGGACTGGAGCATATTTTTCAAGTAGGTGGAAGTCACTCGGTTAGTACTCGAGCATGCTCCGATAACACCTTATCGGAACAAGTTCTCTCATCACTAGTGACAGAATCTTCTCTACCCCAACGGGTTTGGACAATGTTAGCGTAATGTGTATGGGGGCCTTACCCACCAATATCACTAACCTTATCCTAATTTAAACTGGAGACATAGATCGGTCGCTCGATCAGTGATGGGAATCGATTCTACTTTTTATACCTCAATTTTTTTTTTTCGTATCTAAAAACTTCTTTCCTGAAGGATGTGAGCTGAATAAATAGGTTAACGGAGAACTAATGGTTTGTTCAATGGAAATGTCATCTCCTGAGGGTTGGCATTCATCAAGTAAACTAACAGGATTTGTAGTTTAATAAACATGATTTACTGCAGGTGCTGGTAGTAAATGCCTATGAAGATGTCTTATAAGTAACCAGCTTCTCAGTAGAAATAATCATTGCTATAAACCTAGGCTGATTGGCGATAAACTTACACTTACATATCAGGAAATTGTACTTGTGTATAACGGTGTGTGCCCGTGTTGGAGTACAAGACTCCGAATTCATTAAGAGACGCAGTCCACTTAAAGAAACCCTCCTCCTCCCATCAAAGTTTACATCCTTTTAATATATTGCAGTCATCATATTATATAGCGCTGTGTACTTACAATTGCTCATTTTGCCTTTCTACCCAGCTAATTCTTCTCTTTAATCTGATCTATGTAGAAACAGGAAGTCTCTTGTCCCTAAATTTATCATTTCCCTCTACAACTACTGACCCAGGCTCTCTCTCCGCCAACCTGTCAGGAACTTTTGCAGGGACTTATGACTCATACAGGGAAAATTAACCTCCTGTTTCTACATAGAGCTGAGAAGGATTCAGCGAGTCAGTTTCTAATCATGGGATATAAACCTAATGGAAAAGATAAGAATTAATTGAGTAGAAAGGTAAAATGAGCAATTGTAAGTACACAGCGCTACATAATATGATGACTGTGATATATTAAGAGGATACAAACTTTGAAGGGCTTCTTTAATGATTGCTTTTGCTTCTTCTGAGTGGTATCCGCTACCTTGTGCCTCTCCAGAAATGCTTCTCCAGTTAGGCTTTCTACTTGGGCATTTTTAATAAATTGTACTAGTAGGTGTGACTCCGTCATGTCCCATCTAAGCCCCTCGTCATCCCCTCCCATTTCAGCAGAGCTGCTTTAAACTGGTGTGAAAACTCCAAAAGTCTCTAAATTGTTTCAACTTTTTCTACTCGGCCACTGTTTTTTGCTGAGTTTTTGAAGCAAAAACTGAGCAAAAATGTGATTTATTAGTGGAGTGTTTGGAGAGATTTTTTAAATGTTTTGGGTTTTTTTTTTAGTGCGGATTATATGTGTAATTTGTACATGTTTAATAAAGTAAATTTTATTCACCAAAAACGCAGCAATAAACCTGTTTCCTGTGCTTTTTTTTTGCAGCGGTTTTACGCTTTTATCAGTGCTATCTATGGGTGAAAAAAACGCTGCAAAAACTTTTTAAAAAAAAGTTTATATGATGCAAATTTCATAAGCGTCGCAGTCCTCAAATCCAATCAGGAGAAAAAAAAAGTGCGTGCGTGAGATTTCTGAAATCTCATAACTTTTGCCAAAACTGTAAAACTCACATTCTTATTTACGGTACATTAAAAAAACAGCAAAAAAAAAAAGTTGCAAAAACGCTGTGCGTCTATGTGAGAGCTCTTTAAGATGTTGGCCGACCCAGTGAAGTTTTCCTAGGTAAAGTTGTTTTAGGAAAAAGACGACGTTTTTCCCTTAAGTGGCTTTGCTGGAGGTTTTTGGCTTTGCGGCGACATCTTTTTTCTATAATTTAATTTATACGATCTCATTCAGACATCAGTATTTTCCATGTATACGATTCTTATATTTCAACGTCTTTTTTCATAGTTGGTATGGAATTGCAAGTGGACAGATTCCTTATCTGTGCCGTGGAGGGGTAAGGGGCACATTTGCTGTCCGCTCCTTATTTCGGATCTATATTTAGGTGCAGCGATGATTCGGTGACATCAGGTTTCCAGCCTCGGTGCTGCTGTTACCGATCTGTACCCCGAACAGTCGGCTGAGCTTCTCCCTCTAGTGGACACTTTTAATATCACATTTTTCGGATTATTCGCAATCGGGTGCCAAGTGAACGCTAATGATCTTCTGTGCTGCGCACAAAGCTACCGACCCCATTGTAGCGCTGAAGGCCACTCCTACCGTCTCGCAAGCTTCGCACGCTGTTTGTGAGGCTCTCAGCAGGATCCTGCCTTTGAGGATTGGACTGTAGATAGAAAGTTAAAGGCCTTTAGGCAGCAGCTGGTCCGCCGGCTCTCACTGTGTCACACGCAGAAAAGAAATGGGGGGGGAAAGTCAACTGAAAAGGCGGCAGAATGCTTTCTTTGTTGTGGTGCACGTTGCCTGCAGTTTATTATTCACATCAAAACGGCCTTTGTCTCGGCAGAAGTGTACTATTTAAATGAACACTTGTCATTTTTATGAGTCGGGTTAAAAAACATCTTGAATTCAGATAATAAAGGGAGTGAGATCCCCGACGTGTAACAACAGCCTGATCTGATGCAGAAGTTTACATATCTGTACTCCGGACACAAGAGAAAAGGAGACCTCAGACCGTCAAGAAGATAGTAGGATTGCTGGAACGTAGACAAGATCGTGGAAATGTGCCGATATTATCATTAGTCATTGACTCGGGGTAAAAATAAAAAAATGTAAAAAGAAATTGTTCCACTCCTGGTTTTGGCTTACAAATACTGATATAAAATACTGATCAAATCTTGAACGTGGGAAGGAGGCCTTAGGGTCCATGCACATGGCCATATTTTCGGTCTAACGAAACATGAAATTGCACTTGATCCAATGTTATTCTATGGGGCGGTGAACATGTCTGATTTTTTTCTCGGACCGAGTCGGTCCAAGGAAAGAACTGCAGCACGCACGATTTGCTCTGTGAATCGAATTGACGTTGGCCAGCAAGTGAATGGGTCCGTCAAAAAAATTATGAAATCTGAGTGCAGTCCGATTTTCATGGACCGACTATGGTGGAGATGGAGACATTGCTATTTTCCATCTCCTCCACATTCGAGAAAATCAGATCACACTGTGATCAAACTCAGATCGGGGTGTGATCAGAACGATTTTCTCGGATGAGAGGAAACACGGTTGTGAGACCCTATCCTTAGGGTGTGTGCACACGCTGCGGATTCTGCTGCGGACCCGCAGTACCATAATATCCTATGGATATCAAAAACCGCTGTGCAGACGGTGCGCTTTTTTCCGCGCGGATTTGCTGCGGTTTCTAAACTGGAGAAAGAATTGACATGTCAATTCTTTCTGCGGATTCCGCTGCGGTTTACCATCTCTTCCATTGTAGAGATGATAAACCGCAGGCTAATCCGCAGGTAAAACCGCAGGTAAAACCGCAGGTCTTTTGACCTGCAGATTTACCTGCGGATTTTATAAAAATCCACGCGGCCAAATCCGCAGAGCATTCCGCAGCGTGTGCACGTACCCTTATAGTTTGGATTGGATTGTAGAACAACTAATTATGCTGTATTCACACGAGATGCTTTTGCTGCAATTAAGGGGAACCTGACACGGCGGATAACACTATTAACCTGCAGATATAGGGTTAATCCGTAGGCTATTTGTGTTAGGCCGGGGTCAGACTTGCGAGAGCTATGCAAGAAACTCGCGCATCAATACCCGGAACTGCCGCCGGCACTCAGGACCGGAGTGTGCAGCTGCATAGAAATACATGTAGCCGCACACTCCGGTCCCGAGAGCCAGCGGCAGTGCCGAGTATTGGCGCATGTTTCTTGCATTACACAAGTGTGACCCCGGCCTTAAAAAGATGCCCGGTTGCCATGCTGAAAGCTTGGCTACATAGAGATGATGCAATTTATTCCTCCCAGGAGCCGCTGGCTTTCAGTCATAGAGGTGTGCTAACATGGTTACAGCCACAGCTCACAAGCTGGCTGTCAGTCAAATTGCTAGCGAAAGCAATGCATGCTTGGAAGTGAAGGGAAGGAAGTTCCTGCACCTATAGTACTGGTAACATTAAGAACAGTTCCTGGACATATTAGACTGGAATGCGCACCAAAACTAGTTTGAAGTTGTTGTGGGGAATTAAGTCATTGAGATCATGGCTTTCTTTTTTACAGATTTTGTAATAAAGGATAGGGTTGGATTAGATAAAGTTGACTCACTACAAATCGTCTGTGTGTAGCGTTAGGCTGTTGTCACACTGCCAGTTATCTCCCATCCAAGAAAATCGGTCCGATTATTTAATCATACTCTGATCAGAGTCTGAACAGAGTGTGATCTCATTTTTTTGGAACATAGGAAAGAAAAATGTCTCCCTCTTCTCCATTCTGTCAATCCGTGGAAATCGGACTGCACTCGGATGTCATACGAGTGTGGTCTGATTTTTTTTTTATAGGCCCATTGCCTTTCATGGCCGAATGCAATCCAATTGGATGCAAATTGTGGTGCTGCAAGGAAAATATCAGACAAGTGCATGGACCCATAGAATAACATTGGTCCGAGAGCGATTAATGTTTTGTCGGATTTTACTCAAACCAAAAATGCGGTTGTCTTCATAAGCTGTAAGGCTATGTTCACACGTTGCATTTTTGCTGCATTTTTTTCTGTAAACAAAACCTGCTCTTGGCAGTAAAGAAGCTGCTTACAAAAGGCAGTTTTTGCTGCAGTTTTAGTAGGTACCTTTGTCTCTTGTGCATGCTGATAAAGTTTAGTGCATAAAAAAACATGATGCAACATCCTAAGGTTTTTGCATCAAAAACGCAGCAAAACCTGATACCTGAGTTTTTTGCTGCGTTTTTGCACTTACTCATTGCTTTCTATGGCTATTGGTCACACACTGCGTTTTTTTCCCCGCTGGCATAAAATGCTCTCTTGGCCGTAAAGAGTCTGCAGATTTTGCTGCTTTTTTGATACTTTTTTTGCTGCGTTTTTACTGTCTCTTGTGCTGATAAAGCTTAGTGCCTCCCCAAAAAAAGAATCAGTATGCAACCTCCTTAAGGGTTTTTCACAAAAACGCAGCAAAATCTGATACCTGCCTTTTTGCACTTACCCATTACTTTCTATGGGTGAATAAAAAAACTACAAAAAAGCTGAAAAAACGCTGAAAGTGACATGCTGAAGTTTTACAAATCAGTCAGGAAAAAAAACCAATGGGTGTGCATGAGATTTCTGAAATCTCATCGCCTTTGCTGGTACTGTAAAGCGCAGCTGAAAATTTGCATTAAAAAAAAAAACCGCAGGAAAAATGCAACGTGTGAACACAGCCTTAGCCTGACTGCTCTGTAGTCCATAATCCACCCTTATTATGCCTCCATGCATTCCATCGTGGATGCGCTAGTACCTCACATTCCCCGGCAGTAGCATTTGACAGCTCTCTTCAGGTTTATCTAAATTGTAAGTAATCAACAAGAAAATTCTAAAGATTCCTGCTTCCAATTGTCCTGAATTGCTCAGATAACAGCTCCATTGACTTTGTTCATTCTGGCTGCGGTTATCGCAAAGCCTCCGATTAGTTGTTGTCATGAGCCTATCCACATCTCTTGTAAAGTGCGGCCAACCCTTATCAATGCCAGCGACAGGCTTTCAGCAGCCCGGCCATTTTAAACAGTGAATAAGTTAAGCAGCTCCCGGCGCACAGAAGACAGTGTGTTGTTCATGGAAGGATGGTTCACTGCCAAACTGCAGGCAGCTGAGGTCAGCAGAATTCAACCTCTTCTGGACCAGCAGATGTCAGACTTAATAACATGTGAGCGGCGCGCGTTGCACGGCCCTGTCTGATTCCTCAAGCCTGGAAATGCTGCACTGCATTCATAATGCCGCCACACGCAGCCATGTAGGTAGATATGGATCGGATACAAGTGTTCTGCTGAGAATCCTTTCTAAAATAAATGCATCATTAAGGCCACGTTCACATGTTCAGTATTTTACCTCAGTACTTGTAAGCCCAAACCAGGAGTGGAACAATCTAAGGAAAAGTATAACAGAAACACGTCACCACTTCTGTATTCATCACCCACTCCTGGTTTTGACTTACAAATACTGAGGTAAAATACTCACCAAATACTGAACGTGTGAACGTGGCCTTAAAGGCGTTATCCTGGAACACATTAGTCCTGTTCAATTAGAGGGTTTACCGCGATGTATCTGTCAATCCTCTGTGACCAATTGTAATAACTTCCATCGCAGGTAAGGGTAGTTTTCAGTCTTGGATTTTAGGATAGAAAAGTTTGTTAAAAAGCGTTAATTACTTTCATAGAATGAAAATTTACTTTCCTGCAGATTGGAAAAAAAAAAACAAACGTTCGCAATTGCCACCAAGTGAAGGCAGGATCATGGCCAAGGATTTTAGAGAAGCCAGACATTCATCTGCAAACTGCATAAAAGTCATTCAGCGTGCCGCACAAAAAAACTGCACAAGGATGCTGTGTCTATTGCAACCCATTCCCAAAGGAGCAGGACCCCAATAAGACTTTCCCTGTTCCACTGAACCAGAAGGCCACGGTAATAGACAGGAATTGGTGGCCACTAGAGATGAGTAAATCAATAAGAGCGGAATAGAATGCTACCTGAATTTCACAAATATCCGCATTCGCCAAGATGCAGATTTTTTTTGTAATTTGCTTCTGTGCGGATCCAGCAAAATGATGGCTGGCAGCTACCATTTTTCTGAACCAAAAAGGATTATCAATAGGTTAAAAACTTTAAAAATCCTAATACTTACCTTACGGCTCACCTTTCCAGCTCCTCAACTCCTTACCATCACGTGTCCAGTCCGAGCCGGATCTTCTGATACTCCACTGCTTGTGCTGGAATTCCGCATACGCGTAGGAGGTCACGGCACACGTCATGACAAGGCGACCTTGTGTGAATTTGCACAAAATTTTCTCAGGTCCATGAAAGCCGAAAGTCCAGACTCAGCCTGAGATGTCCGGGAATTCCAGCACGAGCAGTGAGGACCAGACATGTGGAGGTGAGTAGCGGATGGGTCATAAAAGTAAGCAATAAAGTGAGCATAAAGACTTATTTGCATATTACATTTATTATAATCTAGATTCTGAGGAGACCCCACAGCATAAGAAGGGACAAAGATTTGTGGAGAATAACTTTTCCGCAAATCAAATTTCCAGGGAAAAACTGCACAAACAGCCAAATTCAAGTTTTGCGAGATCTATTTAACTCACGTGGCCACCTGTCACTAAAGGTTCGTGGGAGTCCGTCTTGCTCCCAGCATACAACTGATGTCATGCAGTGCCTTGGGACTGTGGGATCTAACCAGGTCACTGAGTTCATGTGCCTTGCTATGCTCCTATATCAACCATGACCTGTCGCCACCCAGGGAAGTAGGATGCCGAAGTGTATAGGATAACACTAACCAGACAATCAAGGGAAGACAGACAGAGATAAATGAAAACAACAATCATACAAAATACACTCACCAAACAACAGAGTGGAACACATGGAAGTTAAAGGAAGGAGAAAACAAATAGAGGTGGGGATATGCACACAAACAAAACTCCAAACAACAATCTCCTGAAAAAATCTCCAAACGCCCACTCCAACCATGAACTACACCTCCAACTCCTAACCAGGCAGTATGAACTAACATTGGCAATTCCCAAGTACCAGTAGCGAGCATATATAGCAGTGGGGAGTGGCAAACACTGAACAGCTAAGACTATCCAGGTAGGAAAGCTCCAGGAGATCAACTGAACAGATTAACCCTTGCAATACTGCATGCAAAAAAACTGTACTGTTTAATAAGATGGTGAATTACTTTTAACTAGTGCAGGAGCATGTCAAACCAAACTCCGCGACCTTCTGGCCCCTTTTTGTCGTGGTATCCAGATCTTGGCTGGCCTAATGAAACACCCTCGAGGCAGCTTTGGGTTGTACTGGATGTCCTTAATGAGATCAGTTAGGAAGTAAATCTTTTTGACAAGGCTTCATGGAAAAAAATAATAATAATACATGAAAATAATGTTTTTAATTTTTTTTTGCATCTTTCAGGAATTATTTTTTGCTATAGTTACATAAGGGTACTGTTAAGAGTTATATATTTAGTTTTACATTTAAGCAAATAGAGTGCTTGGCCAGCAAACTTTATTCAAGGGACCCTTTCTTTTTGACATCCCCTTCTCCCAAAAAATACCTTGGTGTATTTAATGAATTCAGGGCAATTAACGCAATGGAAATTACATTTTTAATCATTATTAATACTATTATTTTTAATATGTTTGGGAGCTATGTTGTTAAAAATACAAAAATAAAAAAAATATAGAAAACATTTGCTGATCACCTGATGACTGTCAAGTCTTAATTTCGCTGTTTACAGAATTCAGACAAGCTTGAATGAACTACAGTAGGAATGTGCCCTCCTTGACCTTGCTCGGATCTTGTTTAGTTAGGCATAAGGAATACTTCTATTATGTCTGGTGTTCGCATGAATATTTAGTATTATTTATGGAAAATTAAGAAAATAGAATTTAAAGAGATTCTGCATGCAAATAGACCTCTATATATGAGGGTTCAGCAAACACCCTCGCTGGCTTGTTGGCTGTAAGGCTGTGTGCCCATGTTGCGTTTATTTAAGCGTTTCCGCAGCGTTTATGCCGGCTCAGACGCTGCAGTAACGCTTAAAAGAAGCTTCACATTAATTTGCATGCGTTTTTGGCTTTTTGTGCCAATGCATGCGTTTTTAAACGCTCAGGAATCGCTTAGCGGCTAAAAACGCAGCATGCTCATTAATTTCCGCATTGCTGAGCGTTTTTCAATGTTCCCAGAAAATGCGCGGAAAAAAACGCGTCAAAAACGCGCGTCTTTTGTGCAAAAAACGCGCAAGAAATGCGCAGAAATAAAGCGCACGTTTTCTGGGAAGGGGATCAGTTTCCTGAACATTTAAAAACCTTAACATGGGCACATAGCCCCAAGGTTTATCTGACCAGGTTACTGTCTGCTTCACAAAACTGTGTTGGCGAGCAAGATGTATAATCCAACTCCACAAATCTGAAAAGCATGCTCTTTTACATATAGAGCAAACTTATGTTGCTCCCACTTTAAGGGCACAGTCAGACAGGAGGATAATGTGGCGCCCCCAGGAGTATGGTCGCCACAGTAGCATTATCTTCCTCCTGGGAGGGTGATGTCAGGCTTGGAGGCAATGAAGGGTCTCTCTAACAGTTAACCATGTCATGCAACACAGTTCCCACTCCAGGCCAGCAGAGGGAGCTCTGAACCAGGATTGGGGGAGGAGTGCTCTCTGAGGGCCAGGAGGGGAGATAGATAGTTAGTGTGAGGAGGGCAACAAGTGTAGACGTGTGGAGAGAAGCGGGAGGTTGAGCTGAGGAAAGAGAGCTCCCTCCCAGTGATAGCGCATGATCTGGAGCCTGGTCTCCACGGTTGTATGGATACTGAAGGTCCTGCAACAGAAACCAGAGGAATAGGAAGCTGTAAATGCTCTATTCCCAACTAAGACTCGGAGGCACAACAGCGATGGGTGAGCCGAGAGAGATAGAGGGCTACAGCTGTCTGCCATACGAGGTAGTTCTAAGAGAAGATAAGAAGGAGGAACTTCAGTGTAACAAAGTACTGCATGTACCTCAAGCCAGCGCTAGGAAGGAGACTACACAACCCATCTACTAGAGAGATCCCTGAGTTGCTTCCAGGCTAGCCTGCTCCTGTGCCATCTGTAATCAGGACCCTGGACTGCGTTTGCCAAGTAAAGGTAAAGAAAATGCACCCTGTTGTGTCCTTACCTCCTTCCTGCAACATCCGAAGCACTGCTACCTCTCTGTGCCAAACACTGCACCCTCTTCCTGAACATTCCGCTACACTGCCCTGGGACCAACAGCCCTGCCTGAGGAGGGCTACAACATCATTGCTGCACTACACCATCTGTCCCCGAGGATCTGTCTGCAGCATCGGCTTAACACCTCCCTTGCCGAACACCACAGGTGGCGTCATGAATCACTTATAAACTTTATTCCCAACTCAACCCCCTTTTAACATGGGCGCCCAGGGCAACGGACCGGGTCACCGCTGCTGTGACAATCCCCTCTGAGAGACCGGCCCGGTACCGAGTACCCCACAGCCCTGGGAGGGCGACCCAGTCAATGCTTGGACTGGCTGGCGGCTCTCCCCACCCGAGTGTGACATCATGTTTCTCTATGCAGCTGTCATGCTCGGGTCAGGACAGCCGACTGCCAGTCCGAGCATTGCGATGCGATCATCATTAGTGATAAACAGTTGTCTGACTGTGCCCTAATGCTACCATTCACCTACTGGTTAAGCCCTGTTATAAAGAGGTCAGTGCAATAATGGGCAACTGTATGTGAAATACATAGCAGAACTGAAGTGCAGTAATGAGCTAATTGCTGTACCTCTCCCCCAAAAATTAATTAATTTGTTTGGCAAAAATAAAAGCTTTGCGTACATCCTAATGCTACGCACAAATATATCTATGCATTGTTGTGGCATAGCATGGAGAGGAGTCGGCGGGTTATTGACAGGGAAAGATTTATGTGAGTGCCAAATTCTTAGGAGTGCAAAATTTCAAAAGAAAAAAAGGTATAATTTTATTTTTTTTTTCCCATTGAAATTGTGCACCCTAAAAAGTGGCGTTGCCAAACACTTCTGGTCAGGTGTGGTATGTATGTAGTATGCATAGTGCTGTAGCTAACCCCAAGGTATACCATCGACAACATTCCGACGCAGTCGGTATCATGGCATTTTTGCATGCCGCTGTCCGTGTTGGCCACTCTGTGCGCAGGGGAGAAAACTTGTTATTATAAACTTTATTTTTCTGCATGGCTAACCGAACTGTAGCATTATTACTTTTGGAGGTGACAGTCAGGGGCACCATAATTTTTTAAAGGGACACTAATGGGGCCTTCAGTGGGCATCATTTGTTTTTAGGAGCATTATTACTGAGCTAATCTGTAAGCCTTAACCACTTTTGTGATATGCTTTATTATAAAACTCCCTATTATTCTCCCTATACAGCTATTCCAGATATCTGTTTTCTTTTCTTCCTGGGACATTTCGTTTAAAGGGAGTCTCAAAAGGGACATTGCAGGAGGATGAATCTGCAGTGACTTCCCCGCAGCTTCTATTAACCCTCCTGAAACAGGATGTCATGAGGGTACGATGCTGTAGCCACTTGTCACAATTTATGTCGCCGCTGTTGCCTGATGATGTCCTGTTTCGGGGGTAGGAGAGGGTGATGGAGGAGTGACTGCAGCTTCCGTGGCCATCACCAGACTTAATCTGCACCAACTGTCAAACTTCTGTCCATACTGCTAGGGGCGTAACTGCGGTCACAGATGTCACGACCGGGCCCATGTGTGTGTGGGGGTTCACTGACGCCAGCACAAACTTCTACTGGATGTGTTTCTATGGACGCACATTCAGTTGAAGTGTATTGCAGTGCAGAGATCCGTCATACCAATATGGGGCCCCGCATAAGGGACATAAGGGCATGTCATACTAAGCGATATCGCTAGCAATATCGCTCTAACTTGTGACGTTATAGCGATATTGCTAGCGATATCGCTGTGTGTGATACTTACCTACAACCCGCTCCCCCGCTGGTTATCGCTGATCGCGCGAGAACAGGCTGGACTGTTTCTCGTCGTCTGCTTCCTGCGACGCTTCCTGCTGTGACGACAAGCGACGAGGGTGGAGCCGGGCGGGAGGACGCAGGTAAGTAGCGACCCCCGTCCCCAGCGATGTCGCTAGTGAGATCTGCCTGTGTGGCAGCTCACTAGCGACCACTTAGCGATGTACCAGCGATCCTGACCGCGTCATATCGCTGGTCGGGATCGCTGGTACATCGCTACGTGTGACAGTACCCATACTGTTAGGCGTCGTATTTCTGCGTTTACTCCGCAGGGAGCCAGACCCTCTCATTCTGCAGTCTCCTGCTGTTTACCTACTGCAGAGGAGATTGCAGAGGAGATTGCAGAGGAGATTGCCTTGCAGCAAATCTTTCCTGAGGCTAAGGCTGGAGTCACACATAGCGACTCACCAGCGATCCTGAAAACGATATCAATCTATGTGATCGCTGGTGAGCTGTCAAACAGATACCCGATGTGTACGGTAGTTACCAGCTACCTGCATCAGCGCGCTGGTAACTAACGTACACATCGGGTATCTAAGGCCTGTTTCACACTTGCTTTTTTTTGCAGCGCGTTTTTCCCGCAAAAAAACGCATTGAAAAACGCATACAAAAGCATACAACTGCTGCGTTTTTTTCAAGCATTTTTATGAGCATGCATGAAAAAAACGCAGCGTTTTTATGCGTTTGTATGCGTTTTTAGTGCGTTTTTACCGCGTTTGCGTTTTTTTCCAACATTAGGTGGCCCCTCACACTAACCCAAACCATGACTTTACTAACCCTAACCCTGACCCTAACCCTAACCCTAACCCTAACCCTTAACCAAACCATACTTAACCCTAACCCTGACCCTAACCCTTAACCAAACCATACTTAACCCTAACCCAAACCCTAACTAAGCTTAACCCTAACCCTAACCCTGACCCTAACCCTAACCCTAACCCTTAACCAAACCATACTTAACCCTAACCCTGACCCTAACCCTTAACCAAACCATGCTTAACCCTAACCCAAACCCTAACTAACCTTAACCCTAACCCTAACCCTGACCCTAACCCTAACCCTTAACCAAACCATACTTAACCCTAACCCAAACCCTAACTAACCTTAACCCTAACCCTAACCCTAACCCAAACCCTAACTAACCCTAACCCTAACCCTGACCCTAACCCTAACCCTAACCCTAACCCTGACCCTAACCCTT